>NC_133030.1:11657321-11976785 GCF_048771995.1 Taeniopygia guttata
CATGGATGGTTGGGAATTGCCTGAGGTTTCTGCCTTGAAGGGTGGTGAGTGAGTTGGAGAGGAGGGAAGGACATCAGGAATTGGGTGTGCGGCTCTTGGGAAGGATCCAGGGAATCACTGGGGGTTGGTTGTTTCTTCTCCAGCTCTCTCTGCTCTGGATCTCAGCCTTTGGAGCAGGAAAATACTTGGGGGAACATCCAAAGGTTGTGGATTTGCCATCCTGTGGCCAGGTTGGAGCAGGCTGGAAGTTGTCCTGGAAGTAGTGGAAAGTGTCCCTTCCCATGGCAGGAATGGAACTGGATCTTTAAGGTCCCTTCCCACACAAACCATTCCAGGATTCCATGATCCCTGTCCCTTGAGATGAATTCTAGGAATCTCTCCTTCTGTGGAGAAGGAAATTAAGGAAGGAACTGGATGCTTTGAGTTATTCCGAGTTAAATTCAACCTGTCCGATAAAAAGAAGGATTTTAGTGCAAACAGGGAATTTTTTGGGAGTGGATGGGAATGACAGGGATAGAAGAGAAGCATGTGTGCTTTCAGTCAAGGTTATATCCCAAATATTCAATCTATTGGATATTCTAGCCTGAACAGTGTGGAGATCTTCCCTTTAGAAGAACATGAAGTTGCTGGGATCCTTCTGTGAGCCGGGTGAGTCCAAACTGGGATTTTCCCAGTGTCCCACAGGACACGGCTCTGGAGTTTTAAAGCAGGATCTCACTGCCTGAGAGCTGTTCCCAGCTGAATAATTCCATATCATCCATATTCTGGAAAAGGGAAAAGCTGCATTTATGGCTTACAAGGATGGGGAACAAGGGCAGGAGAAGTCCTGGAGCTTGCTGACCAGCTAGAAGAAATCCAGGGAGAAAAGGAATGCCTGGAAGTGTGTAATCCTATTAATGGCTGCATGGAATTGTTTTTATGGCTGCTCCTGAAGGGACTATCAGGGAATTAAGAGCTCAAAGGTGGCTGAACTACTGAGTTCCTATAAAAATGCCTATAAAAAGTGCTGGAATGTTGAAGTGCCTGATGTTTTGGGATGGTTTTATGGGATTTTTTCCCCTACCCAGAGCTATATCAGCCTCATAAAAGGATATTGACTCTTCTGGAAAACCTTCCTCTCCCGGGGAAGGAAAACATCCAACTCTGGCTGCTATCCTTGCATAAACATGAAATAATCCATGTTTAGGAGAGGCTGCTTTAATTCAGATTTTAAGGATGAAAATGTATGGATGTGGACACAGCAGGAGTGGGGGATGATGCTATAAAACCTATTAAAAGCCTTCCTTCGGGATGTAGTCGTGTTTTCCAAGGAGATTCTCTGTCTGCTGGGTGTGTTGGTGGCCTTAGGGAAAAAATCCCAGCTTATTGAGAAGTTGTTTCCAATCCATTGAGAAAATATCCAGAATTACAGGGAAAAAAAATTCCAACAATTTTTGAAGCATTCCCCAGCAAACAAAGAAAATGAGGGAAAATAATGGGAATATTTAATTAACTAAAGCTGGGATCAAATTGTTAATTAATTCAATGGAAACCAGCATGGCACAAATAGTTCCTCAGGGTTTCTCCAAGCATTCCAGGTTGTATTTCCACTGGAAAAGAGGGAAAGGAAGCAGTGATCTGAGGGTGATGGTCCAGCTGTTATTCCTGGCCTATTCCAGCAGCATTTGCATTTACCTGCCTCCTCAGCAATGTCTCCTCGGATTTTCCAGCAATCTGTACTTAGCCTTGCTGCCATAGAACCTCCTTGGAAAGCACATCCAGTTCCTGAGGCCTTGTTTGTCCTCACAGAGTGGACAGGGGTTTTCCATGGATGTCCTTAGGAGTGGGTGAGTGACACTTCCCTGCTCCAGGCCGGGATTGAGTCCTTGCACTTCCAGTTCCAGAGGTCTCCAAGGACATGTGTGTTCCATCCTGAAGATAGTCCTTTACTCCTTTATAAATCAATGGAGGTGTTCTCTCCGTCTCGGGAACGAACCCTTTGGAGTTAATGGATAACCAGGAAGGGATTGATCCACACAGGTCTCCTGTCAGGGTGAGATAATGGAGGGAGCTCTGCTTCCGCCAGCAGGGTGGGAGCTTCCCTGGGGGTTGGAAAGGATTTCCCAGAGAAGCTGTGGCTGCTTCGTCCCTGAAGTGTCAAGTCCATGCTGGACAAAGCTTGATGCAGCCTGGGATAGTGGAAGGTGTCCCTGCCCATGGCAGTGGATGGAATGGGATGAGCTTTGAAGTTCCTTCCCACCCAAACCATTTGGGATTTGGGGAATTTGTGCCTGGGTTGGGGTGGTGTGTGAGTAGGAGATTCCAAGTATTCCAGCATCTCCAACAGTGACACAGCAGTTTCTTTGGGACCTGGTCCCACCAGGAGAAATAGATCTTATATCCATTGGATGATCCTGGATTCATGATCCCTGCTCGGCTGATCCTCATGTGAGTCAGATCAATGATTCCAGCGCCCTTCCAGAGACTGAGGTGTCCGTGCTCAGAGCTGGTGGAAAAATGTTAAAAATAGACTCGAAATCCTTCCAGTCATGCCTGGGAATCTCAGCTGGAGGTTGGGATATGGGGAGGGATGGGGTAAGGGAGGGGGAAATTCCTGAATTACTGTTTTGTTGGAAACTGGACTTTGAAATTTGGCGCCGAAGGGAGTCCTGGCCGCACCTTCCATGAGTAATATTCCAAGTAATATCTCTCCACCCCTTCCTGGCTCGTGCTGCCAGCAAGCCACGTGGGATTGGGAGAGTAGGGTTTGCAGGGAGCATGATCCAGAGGGGATTGGGAAGGAGGAGAAATGTGGGAAGCGTGGAGGGCAGGAGAAAGGAAAATCAATGAGGGACTGGGTTTGGACCCACTGGAGCTGCCTTCCTATGGATCAAAGCAATACCTTTGATTTTTCAGGATTCAGAACTCTCTAGGATCCTTTGGGGATCCCACAAGTCCATCCCTGAAGTGCTGCATTCCCAGCTCACTGCAGGAAGGGAGCTGGACCAACCCATATGGATAAGATTGGCTCCTTCCCTTGGTGTGTTTTTCCAATGGGTCTTTTCCCTTTAATCAGGTCTGGGAAGGGAAGGGGCAATATTCCTCGGGAGTGGGAGCTGAGCAGGACTGGGAGGCAGAAGGAAGACTCAGGTGAGAAGGACATGGATCATCCACACCTTGATTTAGGCACCAGGGAAGGAGGAAAGTTGGGAAGGAGCAAAGATTCCTTAGGGATATGTCCAGAGGAGAGTGTTCTGGAAATGGCAGCCACTCTGTGAGGGCAGAACCCTCAAATTTGAGGATTTGAGTCCTTAATGAGCTGTTCTAAAGGGGATTTTCCTGTCTGGTAAAGGGTGTGTGACACTCCAGAGCTGTCTTATGAGAGGCTGGGATGTGGGAATGTTGACATTGTCCCTAAGGAAAGGAGGGAAGCATCCTATTTTTATTGTAAATTAGTTGCTCCACAGGATTTTACACTTTCAGAGGGGGAATCAATCCCAGGCCAGGTCCAACATGGTCAATCCAGAGGGATCCAAATCTGGGCTCAGGATCCTTTCCCAAATCTTTTGATCCTCCTCCGGCTATATGGTCCAATGTCATCACAGGTAGGAACTTGTGGAAGTGCTGGTGGAAGTGGATGAGCTTTAAGGTCACTTCCCACCCAAATCATTCCAGAATTCCATGATCCTGGTCCCTCAAGATCAGTTCTAGGAATCTGTCCTTCAGTGGAGAAGGAAATAAAGGAAGGAACTGGATGCTTTGAGTTATCCCAAGTTAAAGTCATCCTACCATATAAAAAGAAGGATTTTAATGCGAACAAAGTTGAGTACAAGGGAATTTTTGGGAGTGAATGGGAATGACAGGGATGAAAGAGGAAGATGAATGCTCTCAGTCAAGCACATATCCCAGATATTCAATTATGTTGGATATATGAGCCAGAATGGTGTGGAAATCTGCCCTTCAGATGCTGGGATCTTTCTGCAAGGAAGGTGAGTCGCAAATGGGATTTTCCCAGTGTCCTACAGGGTGAGTGACTTGGGGATATCATGGCCTGGGGCTATTCCCAGCTGAAGAATTCCATGGATGAGCTTTAAGTTCCCTTCCAAGGCAAGCCATTCCAGGATTCTGGGACTCTAAAATCATAGAATCATGGAATGTGATTCTAGAAATCAAATGATAATTTTATGAATCCATAAAAGTATGGGATGTGATTCCAGGATTCTAAATGATAGAATAATGCATTCTAGGATTCAATATCCAGTGTTGGAAAAGGCCTCCAAGGATAATCCAGTCCAATTCTGACTTTAGTGCTGGGTTTAATCTTTATTTAATTAAAATATCAGGGACAAACATCTAACAGGGTTTAGGCTGGGCTGGTGCTCGACATCCCGGGAAAAATCCATTTTCCCTTAATTTCCTTTCCTTCCCACGCAGCTTGTGCCCAAAACAGGGGACTGAGAGCAGGAACAAGGAGAGCAGGGAATAACAATTGTCTTAATGTGGAGAGAGAGGAGAAAAAAGGGCTCGTTCTCTCCATCCCGAAATAATAGACCCATTACTGTCCCCAATCCTCAATCCCCCTCCTCTCCCGGGAGAAGAATTGGTCACTGCACAGCTGTGGGAGCAGGATAAATATATTTATATATCCCGGAGAATCTGCCCTTCTCAATTGGGATGTGGGGCTGGACAATCCCTCATTGTGCCCTGGCTGGCCTGCAGCAGAAAGGCCCCACAGTTTGGGGCTGGCAGGGCCCCGGCGCTCCGAGAACTCGGAACTTCATGGACATTATTCCCAGCGGGCCCTTATTTATTTGATTGGAGTCATTATGGGGTGGGAGGGCTGGGGGGAGTCGGGCATTATTGGGGATTGTGGGAACATCTGGGGACAACAAACCACAGCTGGGCCTTCCCCTGAGGGGGCAGGGGTTGGGGTTTGGGGTGGGATTTGGGGCTGGATTTGGATGATTTAGGCCTGGATTTTGGTGCTTGGGGCTGGTTTAGGGTGTTTTGAAGCTGGATTTGGTGTTTGGGGGTGGATTTTGGTGATTTGCTGCTGGTTTAGTGTGACTTGGGGCTGGATTTGGGTGATTGGGGCTGGATTTGGGTGATTGGGGCTGGATTTAGGTGATTGGGGCTGGATTTAGGTGATTTGGGCTGGATTTAGGTGATTTGGGCTGGATTTGGGTGATTTGCAGCTGGATTTGGGTGATTTGCAGCTGGATTTGGGTAATTTGCAGCTGGATTTGGTGTTTAGGGCTGGTTTGGGGTGATTTGGAGCCAGATTTGGGTGATTTGAGAGCTAATTTTTGGTGGATTTGGGGCTGGATTCTAGTGATTTGGGACTGGGGTTTGGTGGTTTGCAGCTGGATTTTGATGATTTAGGACTGGATTTGGTGTTTGGGGCTGGTTGAGGCTGATTTGTGACTGGATTTTGATTACTTAGGGCTGTATTTGGTGTTTCGGATGATGTGGGGCTGGATTTTGATGATTTGAGGTTGGATTTTGATTATTTGGGGCTGGTTTAGGGAGATCTGTAGCTGGATTTTGATGATTTGCGGTTGGTTTTGTGGTCTCTGGCTGGAATGTGAGGATAGATTTTTGGGATTTCTTGGTTTTGTAATTTGTGCCAGGATTTCAGTCATTTGTGTCTTTTTTAAAAACCAGATTCCAGTGATTTGTGGCTGGTTTTGGAATTTCTGGGAGGATTTTGGTGATTTGTGGTTGGATTTTGTGCCTCAGGCCTGGTTTTATGAACAGGTTTGCTGGTTTGTGGCTGCATTTTTGTAATTTGTGGCGGGTTCAGTGTTTTGTGGCTGGTTTTTAGTAATTTATAACTGGGTTTTCGTAATTTCTGGATGGATTTTGGTCATTTGTGGCTGGATTTTTGATGGTTTGTGGCTCTTTTTTGGTGTAATGACTTTGGGGACAGATTTGGGTGCCTTGGGGACAGATTTTGGTGCTTTGAGGGTGTTTTTCAGTGATTTCTGGTTAGATTTTAGTAGCTCGTGGCTGTCTTATTTTGCTGCCTTGTGACTTCGGTTTGTGGCAGATTTTAGTGTTTTGCAAGTGGGGTTTGGTGCTTTGTGAGATATTTTGGTGCTTTGTGCACAAATTTTGGCGCTTTCTGGGTGTGAACAGATTTTGGTATTTTGTGGCTGGTTTTTTTGGTGGTTTCTGGATGGATTTTGGTAGCTTGTGACGTTTGGTGACTTGTGGCCATGTTTCAGTGCTCTGTAACTTTTTTTTGTGGTTTATGGACAGATTTTGGTAGTTTGTAGCTGGATTTTTGGTGGCTTAGGGCTCTTCTTGGGTTTTTTTGAGTGCTTTATGGCTGGATTTTGGCAGCTTTTGGCTGATTTTTTTGGTGCCTCGTGACTGCTTTGTGGCAGATTTTGGTATTTTGTGAGGAGAGTTGGTGCTTTGTGAGGGATTTTGGTGTTTTGTGCACAAATTTTGGTGTTTTGTGCACAAATTTTGGTGTTTTGTGAGGGGAGGGGTGGTGCTTTGTGAGGGATTTGGTGTTTTGTGCACAAATGTTGGTGTTTTGTGAGGGGAGGGCTGGCTCTTTGTGAGGGATTTTGGTGTTTTGTGCACAAATTTTGGTGTTTTGTGAGGGGAGGGGTGGGGCTTTGTGAGGGATTTTGGTGTTTTGTGCACAAATTTTGGTGTTTTGTGCACAAATTTTGGTGTTTTGTGAGGGGAGGGGTGGTGCTTTGTGAGGGATTTTGGTGTTTTGTGCACAAATTTTGGTGTTTTGTGAGGGGAGGGGCTGGTTCTTTGTGAGGAATTTTGGTGTTTTGTGCACAAATTTTGGTGTTTTATGAGGGGAGGGCTGGTTCTTTGTGAGGGATTTTGCTACAAATTTTGGCGTTTCGCGGCTGTTTTTCCAGTTTTGCTGGGCAGATTTTGGTCGTTTGTGCCTGGCTTTTTTTGTTGTTTCCTGCTGATTTATACCTCCTTTTTTTTTTTTTTTTTTTTTTGGTGCTTTGTGCACAGAGTTATGATGCTTTTGTAGCCGGTTTTGTGGGGGCTTTAGTGCCTGCTTTTTGGGGCTTCAGTGGCTGATTTTGGTGGCTTGTGACCACATATGGGGCTTTAGTGGCCTGTGACCTGGGGGTGGTTTTTAGTGGCTTGTGGTTGCTTTTCGTGCCCGTACCTTTAGTTCGGAGGTTCCTCCCGGCGCCTCGCGGCTGTTTTTAGGTGCCTTTCGCCAGCCCCGCTCGCTCGGCGGGGGTGCCCCGAGCGCGGAGCCGGGCGGAGGAGGAGCAGGGGCGGGGAAGGGCCGGGAAGGAGGGAGGGAAGGAGGGAAGGAGGGAGGGGCGGCCGCGACAGCCCGAGTGCGGGGCAGCGCTCGGATGGGCATCGGGCGGCCGCGCCGGGCAGCGGGAGCCCGGCGCTGAGAGCGGGGCTCGGCGCTCTCACGGGGCTCGGGGGTCGCGGCGGGGCCCCCCCGGGCCGGGGCGATGCCCCCCTGCAGCCGCACGGACTGAGCCGGGGCCGGCCCGTGCATGGCCCAGCCATGGAGGTGGTGGACGAGACGGAGGCTCTGCAGCGCTTCTTTGAAGGTAACGGGGGCGGCCCGGCACGGCCCGGCACGGCCCGCGGCAGTGGGCTGGGTGGGACGGAGCGCACGGCTCTTCCAGTGCCCTTCCGCTGGCCCGGGCTGCTGCAAACCCCGGCCAGCCTGGTCTTGGGCGCTTCCAAGGATGAGTGAGGCAGCCACGGCTTCCGTGGGAAACCCGTTCCGGGGCCTCAGCACCCTCACAGGGAGGAATTCCTTCCCAACGTGCCGTCTAACCCCGTTCTCTGGCAGTGGGAGGCCATTCCCCCTTGTCCTGTCACTCCAGGCCCTCTGTCAAAGTCCCTCGCCAGCTCTCCTGGAGTCCCTTTAGGCACTGAAGGGGGCTCCAAGGTCTCCCTGGAGCTTTCCCTTCTCCAGGCTAAACAATCCCAGCTCTCCCAGCCTGGTTCCATACCATCCTAGCCAGCTCTGGAATGGCACAGATGCCTGTCCCAGGGCACAGCCCAGGGACAGCTGTGCATCCTCCAGTGCACGCTGTGGGTGCCCAGCTGGATATCCTGGGAATTGTGCTGTGCCGTGCCTTGGATTCCCACTGCGACCCCAACAAGGATCTTGGAATGTCCCTCACCATCCTTGGAGCAGGCTCATGGCAGTGGTTCTGGCCTATGGATCCCAGATCTTTTCCAGAGCCTGGATCCTTGTGGACACTGCATGGCTATGGATCACTCTCCTTCCCACCAGGGCGGAAAAGTGGTTGGGAAGAGAACTTGGCCTCTGTTGGATGAAATGTGGTTGCTCATGGCTGAACTGGGATGTTTTGGGAGCCTGATCCCATTGTTATTCCTGCCTCAGCTCCATGTCCCCTTCCCTGCTCTGGTCTTGGTGCGCTCTGCTTTTCCTTGTGGAGTGACTAATTCCTTCTCTTTCCCCCTCCTTGCTTTGTTTCCCTCCCTTGTTTTCCAGTGGCTTGCTTGCCAGGCCAAGGCTTAGTTGCCATGGGCTGTGTCCTGTGGGATGAGCCCCTGGCCACATGGATGTGCTGCTTGAGGGAATAATGTGCCCATCCTGGCGAGACTCTGTTGCCCCAACAGATCCTGGGGTGAATCCCAATCCATGGGTCAGCTCTGGAGCAGTGGGATTAAACAGCCAGAGCCTCCAGAGGCAGTTGGGGTAGTTGTGATGTCAGAGGTGTCACTGTGGATTCTTTGGCGGGCAGAAGGATTTATCCTGGAAAGTGGGAACAGAAGATGTTCCTGGTTGCAAGTGGAAGCTCAAGCTGCTTCCTCCTTGCTTCCCTCTCTCCTGGCATCCATGTGACCTCTCAGTAAGACATCTCTTCTTCAAAGGAAAAAGCACCCCCTGTTAGTTCTAGCCATGATCCCAGATTCCCAGGAGCCCCAGGATTAGCAAGGATGGGAAGCCTCACCATGAGTGTTCTTGTCGGTCACTCCCAGCCCATGTTCCCTGCAGCCTTCTGGGGTTTCCTTTGGTTTTGGGATTTCACTGGGCCAAGCTCCTAAATCCTCATCTCCCACTTCCCATCCTGGGGGTGCCAAGCACCTCGCCGGAGTTCTGCAGAGCTCTGGCTCAGCATCCCAATGTTATTTATGGACCAGCTCTCTGTCTCTTCAGCTGGAGACATGGAATGTCTCCCTCTCCCTAGAGCATCTTTATTATAACATGGAGATTTCTTTCTTTTACTATTTTCCTGTTCTTTCTGGGTGCTGGGGGTGATCCTGCTCGAGCAAGATGACTCCAAGAGATCCCTGACAACCTTAGCCATCCTGGAATTCCTCCTCTCTATTTTCCTCCTTTCTTTTTTCTTTCTTTTCTCCCCCTTTTTCCTCCTCCTTTCTCCCTTTTTCCTCCTCCGTTCTCCCTTTTTCCTCCTCCGTTCTCCCTTTTTCCTCCTCCTTTCTCCCTTTTTCCTCCTCCTTTCTCCCTTTTTCCTCCTCCTTTCTCCCTTTTTTTATCTCTTTCTCCTTCTTTCTTTTTCTCTTGAATCAAAACCATCCTGTCCCTGTAAAAATCCAGGATCAAGGAAACTGTGCCTGAAGGATATTTCTTACCCTCAGCTATAAAATCCTTCTTAAAACCTCTCTGAGCCAAATATTCCATGGAGCATGACTTTGTTTGGGCAGCTCGATCCCTTTCCTGCTGTTACTCCAGAGCATCTGTTCTGACGTGGAGCTGGAGTGGGAGAAGGGAAGAGAAGGAAGTTTTGCCACCAGGAATTGCTGCCCAGTTTTCCCCTCTTGTGCCAGGTTTAATTGTTGTGCTCTGAGGAATTCTGAGGCCAAAGCGATCCTCTGGTTTTTTGGGAGTGAAGGTCAGGGCCTTAAATCATGGCATGAAGTTGGATTTACCCTGGAATCTGGCCCTCCAGAGGAATGAATGGTTTTTTGATGTGGTAAACAATAGATCTGTTAGAATTTAATAATTTACAGGAATGAATTAATTATCCCATTACTCCTTTAAAATTTATCACTAAATTCCCATCATAAGGAAATAATTTTCCAACCTATTTTTCACTTAGAGTGAAATATTTTCTTCTTCTTACGTATCATCCCACCCCTGAACAGATTTCTTCCTGCAGGCTGAAAATCCTGGAATAATTTGGGAATTCTCATTCCTTTGCTTGACTCTGATTTTCCCAGGATCTGAGCCTGCTGTAAGCAATCCCAGAAAATTTAAGAGGAATCCCTGAGCCCTTGGTATTTCCTAGTGTCAGACAAGGATTAACCAGGCTCCTCATGGAGACGTTTGGGAGTGGGGGCTGTGCTGGTGGGGCTGGGGAAGAATTGGTGCCTGTGGTCATTCCAAATCCTGGAATTTGACTGGTCCCCTCTGCAGAGCCAGGCTTGTTTTGGGAAGCAAATACTCCCAAAATCTCAGGTCTGGTTGGAGCCGCTGGTTTTCTCAGCTGTGAGAGATGGACCTGGATTTTTCTGAAGTTTTCCTTGGTGTTTGCTCGGGCAGGATTTCCTTGTTTCCCTGGGTATCCTTTGTTTTCCTGAGTACCCTTGTTTTCCTGGATATCCTTATTTCCTTGTGTATTTTTGTTTCCTAGGTATCCTTGTTTTCCTGGATATATTTATTTCCATGGATGTATTTGTTTTCCTGGGTGCCCTTTGTTTTTCTGGGTATCCTCGTCTCTCTAGATATCTTTGTTTTCTTGGATATATTTTCTTCCATGGATATCCTTGTTTTCCTAGATATCCTTATTTCCCTGGAATATGGCTGTCTGCTCTTTGAGGGTGAGATCTGAGGCATGTGAGGATGGAGAAGGAGAAAAGTGATGGGAAGGATCCCAGGTTTTGCTCTGGTATTTGGGATGGGCTAGGGAAAAGTCTCTGAGACAAAAGATGCATTGGGAATAACTTCACGCTTTCCTGGGATGAACGTGCTGGGAATGCAATCCTGGCTTTTCATATTGAGTGTCCTCAAGCTGGGCTTCTCCTGTGTTGGGAAGATTCTTGTTGTCCTCAGGCACATGGTGGAATTTTTGGCGTTGTGCTATGCAGGGCCAGGAGTTGGACTTGGATGATCTTCATGGATCGTCCCTTTCTGCTCAGGAATCTTCCCAAACTCAATGGTTTGTGTTAGCACAGCTGATCATGTGTTTGGAGGTGTCCAGGACCATCCTGCTGAAGAGAGCTCAGGCAAAAATCCTGGAGCAGTGAGCATGGGATGCCAGAGGGTTCTGGCAGGGGAGGGAAAGGAGATTTCCATGGGTTTGGGAGTGTTCCTGGAGCGTTTGTGTTTGGATTCAAAGGAAAAGGAGGGAGTTGACAGCGTCTGACCCTTGGCTGGCATCCTGCTCCCAACCTTTCCCTTGCTCCCGCCCGCCCCTGCCTCAGGGAAACGCTTACGCCACAGCTCAGCTATTTGGGATCCCTCTCCCGGTTAATTTATGAGATAAGGGCTTGGGGAAGAATGTACAGCGGGAAAGATGTTCGGAGTGGGGCCGGCGGGGGCTGGGAAGCGGGAATTCGGGAAAGGAGCAGAGAAAGGAGAGCGAGTGCTGGAAGTTGAGCAGGTTTGGAGTCGAGATGGAGCTAAGAAAGAGAAGAGTTGGTTCAGCAGAAGGGGAAGGTTTCCATGAAGGTTATCCAACAGCTCCACAGGTATTCATGGAGCACAAGTGGCTGGAACACTGGGAATATTTTCTGTGGAGCAGCCATGTGTCCATGCAGGGGTTGCTGGGCTGTGTGTGCACAGGAATCTCTGAGTTCGGAGTGACCAGGAGTGGATGGTTTTGCCTATGGGAATGTTTGGATATGTGTGATCATGGAATACTGGAATGGTTTGGGTGGGAAGGGACCTTAAGGATCATCCAGTCCCACATGGGCAGGAACACCTTCCACTATCCCAGGTTGCTCCAAGCCCCAGCCAACCTGGTCTTGGATATTTCAGAGATGGGGCAGCCACAGCTTCTCTGAGAAATCTATTCCAGGGCCTTACTACCCTCTCAGGGAAAAATTTCTTCCCAGTATCCCATCTAAACCCTCCCTCTGTCGTCCGCAACTTCTCTGGACAGCCTGTTCCCATGTTCCTGGTGTTGGTAACACTCCTGGTGATTTTGATTATGGAGCACTTGGTGCCTGTGAGGAGGAAGTGTCACCCTGCAGGAAGAGGTCTGGAGTATTTCCCTGTTTTCCTTGGATGAAGGAATATGGAATACTGGAGATGAGGCAGTGAGGTGACAGGTGGGATTGCCCCTTGTCCCCCATGCTGAGCCATAAGGGGGATTTGGTGGTGGGAATGAGCAGAGAAGGAATTTTCTGGTCAGACTCCTGCTGGTGTAAACCAGCATGTCCATGAGAATCCAGGGGCTGCTCCCAAAGTCTTCCCGTTGCTTTGGGATGTCTTGAGGCTGAAAACAGGGAGCAGAAAGGGCAGGAGGACCGTGGAACCTGGGGGGCATGTCTTGGTGTTCCGTGTTTTAGGTTCCTGGCCTTGACACAGAAGTGCAACTACACGCATCAGAACATCACTTTTCATGGAATGCCTTAAAAAAGTGGCTCTTTGGGGGCTTCCTGCTCACTCATCACCCTCTGCCTGCCCCCAAATCCATTTCCAAGGCTTGATGCTGGAGAGAGCTTTTCCCACACGGAGCTGCTGTGGCAGGGAGAGAACACCTTGGAAAAGCCCAGCGTGATCCCTGCCGGGGGGGCTCCAGGCCGCAGGAGGAGCGGCTTGGGGATGAGGTGGTGGCACAGGTGACAGTCGCTGCGGGGCCTGGCTGGCGCCGCGGGAAGGTAAGAGGCTTTGCCCGGAGTTCTTTGGGAGCCGGGAGTCAGCCCGTGCCGGAATGGGCCCGGGGAAGCTGGTACAGCACAAACACATGACCATCCCTGCGGGTAATCCCCTCGAGGTCCCAAATCCCAGTGCGGAGCAGCGGCCGCCCGGCTGCCTCCCTGGCCCTCCCACTCTTCCCGGAGGGAATAGAAAAACCAGCAGGCAGCAGCAGCCCTGGGAGCTGGAGGAGCTGAGCTCAGGGAATAATGACACAGGGAGAGAGCAGGGATACAGCAGGAGCTTGACATCGGCTCTCACCATGCTCAGGATGCGCTGGATCCGAGCAGGTAACAGCACAGACCCCCCCCACCAGCCCTTCCGTGGCTTGCCCTGCTTCCCCCTCTGCTTTTCCATCTCTCTTCCCAATGGGATTGTTCCCTGGTTCTCCTCTCTCTTCCCTCTCTTTGAAGCTTCCCTGCCCACCCTGCTTGGTCAGCCCTCAACAGGAGCAGGTGACGTGAGGATGCTGCTGAGTCCAGCTCAGTCCCAGGGCCTGAGCAGAGCAGGGAAGAGACAAAAACATCACCACACCCAGGTGGCATTCCTGGACACTGGGGAAAAGCTGTCACGTCTCCCAATAGGAGATTCCTGGAGTCTCTTCAGCCAAAAGACTCATCCTCGTCCACTCCTCAGGGAAAGGCTGGTGCCAAACGCCACCACTGCTGGCACGGTCTTGTGATGGTTTTGCTGGTGCTTCTCCCTCCCATTTCCCCAAAACCCCTTTATCCTGGACCCCAAAACTCCTTAATCCTGGGAAAAGAGCAAGAGAGATCCACGCAGAGTAAGGCCAGAGAGCTATTCATGTGAGGGTGGATCCATAAAGTCTGATAAAGGGCAGGCTGGGATTTGGAAAGGTAATGTCAGCACGAGGCTCCATGAGGAGGAACTTTGCCCGTGTCCTGGGTAATGCCCCTTCCATAGGCTGGTGCCCTGGGAGCAATGCCCGGACACAGACAGGGAGAAACTTCAGGAAGAGGTGGCAGCTGGGGTGGATTAGAGGGAGTCGTGCTGGAGGTGTGACCAGGATGGAAACGGTGACACAGAGATCTGGCTGAGCTCGTGCGTGGGATGGGGTGTGGAAGGGCTGCTGCATGCACGGAGATGGGAAAGGAATCCTGGTCAAGGAGGAGCCGTGGGATGCTGGATGGACAGGTTTCCCTCTGCTTCCCACTCACCCTTATCAGGGAGAGCCCTTCCAGGACAGAGTCATCTCAGCTGCCAGAAAGCGGGAATTAAATGGCTCCTGGGCATGGTTATTCCAAGGAAGAGAGATAGGATCCTGCTCTGCTTTGCCTCTTCTGGATAGGGGCCTCATGGATTTCTTCTGGTGGGAATGGCTGGAGTGATCTTGTGGTGAGGGCGGTGGAACAGGTTACCCAGAGAAGCTGTGGCTGCTCCATCCCTGGAAGTGTCCAGCGCCTGGGTGGATGGGGCTTGGAGCAACCTGAGGTACTGGAAGGTGTCCCTGTCCATGGCAGAGAGTGGATGATCCTTACTGGTGCTTCCAACTCAAGCCATTCCAGGACTCCATGATCCAGAGCTGGGAGCCGTGCTAGGAAGCTGCAAGTGAACCCCATTGGCATTTCCCAGCCCATGCCTTGGATCCCTCTTCTGTATCCCAGCCTGAGGATGGCGTTGGTCCGGCACAGCTTTGCCACCCTTGCCGGGGAACCCTCCTGCCTCTTCCCAGTGGTGTTGCTGATTGGACTTTGCACTCTCCGATAAGAATCCCGGGACACTGAATGTGCCTGAGGAATGATTAACCAGCATGTGCCGTGCCAGAGGACAAGGGAGCAGCTGTGGCTGGAGACACAAACAGGAACAGTCTCCTGGCTTTTGGGGCCAAGCCAGTGCTTTCTGGGTGCCCATCCCATGCTCCAGCATCATTCAGGAGGGACAACCCTCAGCGTGGGGCATTTCAGAGGGATACCAGGACTAGGGATGGACAGACAGGGATAAGATAGTGGCAGAGAGCCGGGGAGGTGTCCTGCTGCTGTGGAGGGTAAATGGGAACTCTGAGAAGTGGAGGGTGGATTGATCCCTGGAAGTGTCCAACGCCAGGTTAGACAGGGCTTGGAGTAACCTGGGCTAGTGGAAGGTGTCCCTGCCCATGGCAGGGAATGGAACTCGGATGAGCTTTAAGGTCCTATCCAACCCAAACTACTCCAGGATTCTATGATTGGATACCACGCTTGGCTATCCAGTGGCTCTCACTTTTATTTTCATAGATATATCATTTTGTTCCAACCAACTGGCATGCTTGGCATGCCCTTGCTTATCCAACAGACCTTCCTTCTCCCTGTTCTTCCTGCACAGCAGGTCATGTAATCATGGAATGCTTTGGGTTGGAAGGGACATTATTGATCATCCGGTTCCACCCCCATCCATAGCATCTTCTCCCTGATCCAGTGGTGCTGGGTGATGTGGCCGGCCCAGGAACCCACACTCTGGGCTGGCTCCCAGCAGCACCTGGAGCACGTTCAGGGCACATTTGAAGGAAAGGCCTCCTTCCCAAGAGAAAATGTAATGTGACACTCAGGGTCCGCCACTTATCTCACTGAACTTTGGCTGCTTTGGGGCAGTTACTCCAAACAGGGAGAGGAAGAGGTGGGAAGAGTGGGCAGGCCTGACTGCAAATGGAGCGGACAGAATTCTTGTGGAATTCCCTGTCTACAAATGTTCCCAAGTGCGAACACGTGTGTATTTCCCTGTGTTTTGGGGTGGTTGGGAGGAGAACTGGTTGGAAAAGCCAAGGCTAGAGTTTTAAACAGCCTCAGAGTGCTTGGATCCAGCCTGGATGCAAAAACCAAGCATTAAAGGAATTTTTGCCTGGGTTGATTTGATTTTCCCTGTTTTTTCCATAGAAAAAAAACTTTGGTATCACCCCAACTTTGCTATGGAGTGGCAAATTGTTCTGGTTTTCCTACCCAAGTAGTTTGATGGGGAGGGGAGAGTGCAGAGAGCGTGGGGTGGGGATGGAACAGGATTTTTGGAAGACTCAGGTGGGAAATCCAAAGAACTGGAAATTTCATTCATTGATTTATAGAATCCTGGAATGGTTTGGGTTGGAAGGGACCTTAAATCCCATCATGTTCCATGGGCAGGGACACCTTCCACTATTCCAGGTTGCTCCAAGCCCTGTCTAACCTGGCCTTGAACACTTCCAGGGGTTGGGGCATCCGCATAATTTATGACTTTCAATCCTGAGTGCTGATTGCTCAAAATCCACATAAACAGGAAAGCAAACATCTTATCAGCCTGCTGGATCTTGGGTTATCTCCTGTGTTATGACTAGCCAGGGTTTATGGACATTGATTCGTGGAAGCATTAAAAAGGATGCTTTGACTTTATTGGGAATGAAACACCTGCTTAAGTAAAGGAAAACTTGGAAAACGGAGTTTTATAAGGGCCATCAAACCTTTTTACAGTTGATTGCTGCTTGCTGATAATGCGGTCAATGCTCCTTTCCTGAACAGATGTGGGGTTTTCCCAGATGAGATTCCATCTATCCCAAAATCCGAGAAGTTCTGGGCAGGGGGAAATCCTACCTGTCCATGTCCCCTCCGTTCTCTCTTGTTTTAATTCAGATTTTGGGAAGGGGTATTGGAATGGAGAGGCTGATGTGTAGGGAAGACCAAGCCTGGATTGGACAGGGTTTGGAGTAATGTGGAGTAGTGGGAGGTGTCACTGTCTAGGGAAGAGGTGGCACTGGATGATCCTTAAGGTCCTTTCCAGCCCAACACATGCTGGGTGATAAATGATATTCCAAAACTCACCTCCTGGTGTTGAGGAGCCAAAGGGATACAGGGAACAACCCTGTGGGGACTTGCAGGCTGGGAACAGCTTTCACAGCCTGGGGTGAGGAGTTTGGATGCTGGAAATTGTGCTGGTGTCCTCGGGAAGAAGAACTGGACAAACTCAATCCATTCCAACAGGATGGGCTGTGGAACATCAAGGTAGGGACCTTTCCTACTTCCTGATTTTTAAGTACATGTAGTGTGGTTCTGGACATCCAATGGGCATCTGTGGATGCAACAGGTCAGGGATGATCACCGAGAGGGATTTTTACAGGATTTCCAACCTGTAAAAAGTTGGGCTTAAGTTGGAAATTCCTGCAGGATCACAGAGTTGAACCATTCCCCATTCTCATGTTGTTAAGGTGTTTTTCCCTCATTGCTGGTTGTGTTGCAGCAGGGATTAGCTCTGAAGGTTTTTCCCCACTGCCACAGAGAGTTTATCCATCAGATTGAGGTCACCATCCTGGTTTTGCTAGGAGAAAAGGGCTTTACCACCTCTTCCTTTCTTGTACCTAAATAATCCCTTGCAGAGGTGATTGAGCAGAACCAAGAGGCCTGGAATCTTGGGAGTTTCTTTCACCCCATGTGAGCCAAGATCATGGAATCATGGAGTCATTTAGGTTGGAAAAGCTTCCTGGGATCATCCAGTCCAACCATTCCCCTGGTGCTGCACTACCAAGACCACCACTATTCCACGTCCCCAAGTGCCACATCCACACAGATTTTAAATCCCTCCAGGGATGAGGATTCCACCACTGGAGCCTGTTCCAATGCTTTACAACCCTTTCCATGAAGGAATTTTCCCTAATATCCAACCTAAACCTCCCCTAGTGCAATTTGAAGCCATTTCCTTTTGTCCTGTGCCATGTTCCTTGGGAGCAGAACCTGACTCCCACTTGGCTCCTGTCAGGGAGTTGTGGAGACCGAGAAGGTCCCCCTGGAATGTTTTTGACCCCGGTCCCTTCCTGGGGGTCTCTGCTAGGAAAATCCTTGTGCCTGGTATTTTATTTGGACACTACTCATTCCCACCTTCCCAAGCGACCTCCTGATCCTCTCCTCCCCATGGCACATCCTCAAGCATCGTGCCAGGAACCTTCCCTCTGGATTTGGGCTCCTCCAGCCAGCCCAGTGCTTTGAAGTGATCCTGGGAACACCCAGGGAGCATGCGGGGTGGATGGGATCCAAGCAGCACGTTTGGTATCTCGGCTGTATTGTCTGGGAAGTGTTTGCTAAATCCCTGGAGCAGGAAATATGTTCCAAGATGGCTTAGAGTTGGGTCAGAAAAGGCAAACAAGGGTTTTTTTTGTAAAAAAGGAAACCTCAGTTCCCTGTGAAAAGTGGATGTGGGAATAGCCAGCGTGACAGTAATCCCTGGGGAGTTTTGGGGTTTCAGTAGCGAGTTCAATTGCGTAGAATCCTGGAATGGTTTGGTTTGGAAGGGACCTTAAAGACCATCCAATTCCACCCCCTGCCATAGGCTCAGACAGAAATGACAGCCCTGGACCTGTCACGCTTCTATTGGTCATGTTAAATCTGGGAGATACGGAATTCTCCTTGAGAGCTTTGTGTCACATGGATGAGGAAACTTTTGACACCCCTTGTGCTGATTTTCTTGGGAGACAACTCTGGAGCAAACATCCCAGCTGTGTGAGCAGCAGGAAAACCTGGTGACCCAATGCTCCTCCTTGTGAAAGACCCATGATAGTTGCACAAAATGGGATGGCCCTTCCCAAGCCCTGGAAAAAGTCCCATCTAGATAAATAGCTCTGCTTTTTCCTCCCAGTCTCTGGAGATTGTCCAGCCTGGCCAGACCTTGGTGCCTCCCAGATGGAAGGGAGGGAATTATGTGTTCGATCTGGACACGGTGTTCCCGGTGATGCTTGGCTGCCTCTGCTCCTGTACCCTGGTGCTGTTCCATTCTTAATCTCCCTCCCTAAGGATTGTTTTGTGCTGGAGGGGTTTCCAGGAGAGGCAGCACCTCTCCAAATCCTGAGTTATCCTGAGTTTCCTCTGTGTGTGTTGTGGATGTCTTAGAGTTGGGCTGGTTGTGGCTCATCCTGGCTCTCCAGATTCCCTAAGAGCCTTTCCAGTGCCACAGTGTTGTCCTTCGATGATGTCAGTGTCCAGGGACTGCATCCCTGGGTTCTTTCCTTGGAGCTAGAAGAGCAGCGGGATCACAGCTCAGGATCTGACATCTACTTGATCAACTCCTTGTGGTTCCCTGAGTGTTCCCTTTCCTGTTTATTGCCAAGCATGGGAAAGCTCTGGGTAGCTGGATGGAGTCTCTTCTTGGTACTGGTATGTAGCTGCTAATTATACTATTAATTTTTTATCAAGTCTGGCAATAATTCACTCTGAGGGAATGGTGTGGGATATGGATATGGACCTTCACCACCACAGCAGTGTCCAGGAGCTCATCCACGTCATGTTATCCTATGGAAAATGTCCCTCTTGTCCCCTCAAAGCTGAAGTCTGGATAAAACAAGGTCAGGTGAGGCACCTCAGCCGAAGAGATCCTCAGGAGCTTTCCCCTATCCCTGTTGTCCCCAAGAATGAGGCTCCAGCCTCGTACAGTGGGAGCCGCCAGATGAAGTGACCTCCTCCGGTCCTGTTGTCCCTGCTCCAGCACCCTCATCCCGGGAAGGGAGATAAAGGCGTTGTCTCCAAACAAACAGGGCAATGTGCCCCCCTGGGCAGGCACCTTGGAGCCTCCCAAATGGAGCCGCTGTTCCTGCCCTCGGAGAGCATGAATGGACAAGCGCGGCATTGACGGCCGCGGGGACAGGGACAAACGCGCCTCTGTGTCCCTTCTCACACCTTCCCCTCCTCCTCCTCGGCCCCCGTTCTCCCAGGACAATGGCTCCATCCATGCCAAGGTTCACAGCTGGCAAGGGCGGGGGAAAGGCCAGGACAAGGGTGGGGAGCTGCCAGGAGAAAGGGATGCAGGAGAGAGATCGGCTTTGGTGAGGGGAGATGGGAGATGAGGGGAAATTCCAGGAGGGTTGGAGGAGAGAAGGTGCTCAAAGGGAGGGCTCAGGGAAGTTTGGGAGGGAGGATCATCCTTTCAGCCTCCTTTTCCTGCAGAGTTTCCCAAGGAACATGTCCATGGCCTGCCATGGCACAGCAGGATAATTTCCTCTGGCTCCTCACACTTCCTGTGACTTGGGATGTCTCCCACCAACATTTTGTCCTTTTGGGAATGGGGAATGGAGGGGTTTATCTCCTTATCCCTGCATTTGGGATGTTTCCAGGGCCTTGTCCACCTCATCCAAAGGTGCTTTTGCCAAATATATTAATCTGTGGATGTAAGCTAAGGAGTTGTGGGATTATGTAGGAGCAGAGAGAGCTTTCCAGGAAACAGGGAGATGCTGCTGCCTTTGGATACTTGGTATTCAGGGAATCCTGGAATGGTTTGGGTTGGAAATTACCTTAAAGATCATCCAGTTCCAACCCTCTGCCATGGGTTTGGTTATACTTCCCACCAGGCCGGGGTTTTTTTTATTCCAGGTGTTTTGCCTCTGGAGATGGCTCACTGTTACCCAGATTGTTGCTCCTGAGTTTCCCTGGACACCCTGTAAAATGCTCTTTTCTCCCTCAGCCTGGGGGTTTGGCTAAATCCCACTGTCCTGTATCCCTATCCTTGATCACTGCTTTCCCTGCTTCCTGCCCTGTGTGGCATGGGATAGTTTCTCTAGGAATGCAGAGGGGTTGGATTTGGGATGTTGGCTGGGAGCTCACCAAGAACTCCCAGGAAGGAGAGGGTCAGATACTAGGAGTAATCCTTGCCCCTCCATGTAGGTTTGGTGGGCTGTGTCTGTTCCAAGCCTTTATCATTGCTCTGTTGATTAGTCCATTTTAATTCCATGACAACCAAATTCTCACAGACCCCCAAATGCTTACCCCTCAGTTTGGTGTTTTCCTTGGGATCCTATCCACAGATCCCAGAGCTCATCTTTGGCCATGTTTTTGGTATGGAATCAATTGGAATTTGGCCCTTGTGTTTTTGGTCCAGTATGAGCAGGGGATGCCGGAGCTGCCCCTTTGCTTTGTAAGGACAGGGCTGTCCTTGGGGATGGGCTGGCTGGGGAATGTCCCCAGGATGGGACACAGGGGGTGGATGAACCTCAGCATTGCCTGGACAGTCCCATCTTTTGTTGTGGGAAGGGACATGGGCTGGGTTGGGATGTGTAGGGACCAAAGGTGTCCTAATCCAAAGGAAACTGCTCGAGGATATTCCTGGGGCAGCAAAGGATGACAGTAATGGGATGAGGAGGGGCTGTGGATCAGAGAAAAGGCTTGGGATCCCCTGGAAATGCCTTGGACAGCCGGGACTTCGCTCTGGGGTGGTCTCTGGAGAGCTGTGGGAGCGCTGGCTCTGTGTCCTGCTCCAGTTACAGGAGCCCTGTTTGGGGGCTGGTTATCGTCCCAGTCAGGTAATAAAGAGCATTAATTAAGCAGGAATGCTGGGCCGGGATCCAGGGGGAGCCAGGGGCTCCTCCAGGGTCACCAGAGGGGATGGAAGCAGCCCAGGGTTGGGCACGTGGGACAATAGGGACATCATCCTGCTGTTCCTTATGGAAGCAGCTTTGTCCAGGTGTGCAGCCCAAGTTTCTGTATTTGCTGAGGTGGCAGGCATGGGAGGGATGTTATTCCCAGCTGGAGCAGCTTCTCCCTGCGTGGCAGAGCCGCCCAGGATGGGGAGAAGCTCCGAAGCCAAGCACTGGCCCTGCGGCTCCCCGGGCTTAGGCGGTGTTTGGTTTGTTTGCCATGGCCCGGATTCCTGGTGCTCGCGGCCAGGCCAGCAGCCAATCCTCCCGGGCCGAAGGATAAACACGGCAGGAGGGAGAAGGGGGTGAGGAGTGGCGCGGGGCCCCGGGAATGTGCCGATGCTGCAGCCTGGCTTGAGGATTGCACAACCGAGCCCCGGTGCACGGACACAGGGATGAGCCCAGGGATGTGCCGGGGCTCTGCCTCACCAAGCACTGGCACTGCTGTGGCATCCCAGGTAATTCCTGGTGGAGCTTCGTGCTGTGTATTCTGCTCATCCGTGTATCCCACTGCTGCTCCAGCACATGCTGGAGAACCATTAGGAGGGTGACCACATGGAACCAGAAGCTCCTGGGGCTTCCTGATCCTATTCTACTGTGCACCAGTTGGGATATTTTATCACCTCCCAGGCTGTTCCACGCCTCAGTTTTCCCTGAAAATTCTCTGGTATGTGGCTCCAATGGCACTGGGAAGCTCTGGGCTTGGCACAGCCTCTTCTCCTGCTCCTTCTCTTCCTTTTCCCCGGTGTCCCCCCACCCCTGGCTGATGCTCCCCAGCCCCTGCGGAGTGCTGACCTTGTCATCATCTCCAGCTTCCCACATCTGGTTCGTGTTAGCGCATCCCAGGATGAAGTTCTCCAGCTCTCTCCCTTCCTCCCACCCCCAGGTGACCCAGGCAGGATTAGGAGTGATTTCAAGACAGGCAACAGAGTAGGAATTGAAGAGGGAGGTGGGACTGTTATAAATAGAAATTCCATAAACTTCTCAACCTATCACTCCAGGAAGATTCCGGGTTAAATCCCTCAGACCTGTAAATATGACAGTCCACAGAGGCCTGGCCTTGTTAACTCTTTCCAAGCCCTATGGCGTCGTGCCCATCTCTGGGAGGACCCAAAACTGAGACAAGGAGCCGGGAAGGTGCCACCAGGAGGGACGAGCCGGTCAGAGCAGGGGCAGGGAGGAGGCGGCGGGGTGAGAAGCACCTCCGTTGGGATGTGGAGCATGTTTGGAGGTTTGGGGAAGGCAGAGAAAACCAGTCCAAACATTGGGATTCCTGACATTCTCACACGTCCAGGGGCCTCAGCCCGCCCGGCTCCGCTCACGAGGAGGGTGCCGAGGGTTTTAACTTCTTCAGGCAGAGGTTGGGTTTTTTTGGGATTGTCATGGCTCTTTTCCCACAGAAGGGTTGGAAAGTGGAGTGATGACATGGTGGGGGAGCAAGGTGGCAATGCCCATCCTGGGAGGAGGATGGGATGTAGGGACCTGGCAGGTTCGGGATGGATGAGTTCAGTGCTTCCCTGGGCTCCTCTCTCTTTCTTTGCTGGGATGAGATGTGGGAGCCTGTTCCATGCGGAGCCATGTGGGTGTTGAGCTCCCTTCCTCAGTGGCTTCCCACTAATCCCCACTTGGGAGGGGGAGGGAATGCTGGTGCCGTTGGGATCTCGTGACTATGGAGCAGTGTTAGCTTTTAATTAATCACCTAAGCTGGCTTTGGTAGGAGCCTAGCTGCATGGAAGCTCTGGGCGGTGGGACATGCCTTGTCCCTGCCCTGATATCCCTGGATTTGTGCAAATCCCACTGTCCTGGAGCAGAGGAAGGTCCTTGCTTTCTGGTGGGCAGCCACATCTCCCCTCCAGCCCTGACACACCTCTCACGTTACTGGGCTTATCTCGCCCTCCCCAAGGTGACTTCAAGGAAGCAAAGGAATTCTGGAATGGTTTGAGTTGGAAGGACCGTAAAGTTCATCCAGTACTGCCCTCTTGCCATGGGCAGGGACACCTTCCACTGTCCCAGGTTGCTCCAAGTCACATCCAACCTGGCCTGGAACACTTCCAGGGATGGGGAAGCCACAGCTTCTCTGTGCCAGGGCCTCAGCACCCTCACAAAATTGGGAAGTGCAGCATCCTACTGTCTATAGAGGGCTTCTCATCCTTCCTGGAGGGTTCCTGGCCTTCTCTACCACCACAGAGGAGTTCCTGCTGGGGTTGGACTTTTCTTGGTCAGGCTGAGTCACAAAAATTGGCCAGGTGCTCTTTTTGCTGCTTTGATCATGGATCCCAATGCCGAAACTTGGGATGAAGACAAGTTTCCTGATGGCCTTTGGGGTGGGTGTTTGCCAAAGGCATCCTGTGATTTATAGCCCAGGGTTTTTTTTGGCTAAGAGGGAGGCAACGGAGCATGGGGAGGATTCCCACCCTCCTGGAGTGCTCATCCCTGGCAGGAGGTTTCCAGGATGTTATGGGATGATGGTGAGGGCTTGAAGAGGAGTCCTGGGAGATGTGTTTGTGGTGAAGTGTAGGGAGGAGGCTGTGGCAGAGATCCTTAGGGGTGAGTGAGGGACACACGGATGGTTGTCAGTGAGTTCCCATAACTCTGAGGACAAGAGGGTGGAGCTACCACATCCCAGGAACTTCAGGCCAGGATGTGGCTGTCACAGTGGAGGGACAGAAGCCACCCCTGTGCTCCCCTGGGATCTGCAACTCCATACTGGAGGTGCTGGCACAGCTGGAGATCTCGGAGGCTCTGACTGCTCCATCCTCTCCTCACCTCACTGCTCACCTGGAAGCATCATGTGGACCTGCTCCATATGGATCCCATGTTCACGTGCAAAGAACATCCTTACCCTGTCCCCCAGGTCCCTGGGCTCTGCCACAAAGATGTCCCAAAAAAGCAAATGGTTACCCAGCATTTTCCCCCCCTCCAGCCATGGTTTCTAAGGCAGAGATCCTTGTATCCACACCCACCCTGTCCGCTTGGCAGAATTCCTAGCTGGATTTATTTCTGCCGATTTGCCTGTCTTGGTATGAAAGGGATTTGCAGAGGGAGAGCTGCAATTGGCTGGGGGGGGGGGGCTGGAGCCCCCCAGGCCGGCCTTTGCGGATCAGCAGGTGACCTTTCCCGGGAGCCTGCGGGATCCAGGCGGTCAGGAGCTTCTCCTGGGCATTCACGTGGGGTCTTTCAGGATGGTCTTTCACTGATTTCCTTATCGGAGCAGGGGGAGTTGGGTTTTCTCTTCCTCTTTCTTGGCAGTGCCTTTGGCACCGTGGGCTGGCTCCGGCCCTGGCGGCCTCCGGACTCCCACTTGGGAGAGACAGATAAAGGAAGGTTTTTCTGTCAACAAAACCCTGCCCAGTTTCCCTGGAACAGGGCAGGGAGGGGAGGAGGAGCCCTCTGGAGAAAGGACAGGGAAGTCCACCAGTTGCCCATTTAGCAGAGGGGAGGGAGGAAGGTTGGGAGTTGATCCAGGCTGTGGTGGAGAATTCCAGTGTTCTGCAAAGGGTCAAAAGGGAACCATAGAATGTCCTGAGTTGAAAGGGATCCCAAATGATCTGGTTCCCACCATGTGTCTGTGTCCCGGCCCTGGCTTGTCCCACGTGCCCTGTCTCCGGGGATGACGCTTTACACTGGGATGCAGTGGGTATGGACAGCTGGCAATCCCCAGGGATCTGCTGATCTAGTGAGTCATCCCTGCACATGGTGGGGGCTTGGAATGAGATGATCTTTAAGGTCCCTTCCAACCTATTCCGTTATTCCATATAGCTCAGATCAGTTCCTTGACTGTGTAAGGGTCTGGTGGTGTTTCCAAGACCCTTTCCTGTCCTTCTCCTGGCTCATGCCTCCACCTTCTCTCCCCTCCAGGCCACGACATTAATGGAGCTCTGGAACCATCCAACATCGACACCAGCATCCTGGAAGAGTACATCAGCAAGGAAGACTCTCCAGAGATGTAAGTGTTTCCCTTGCTCTGCAGCAGGAATGGTGGTCCTTGTGGTTTTCCATGGAGATAAGAATCCTGGAATGGTTTGGGTGGGAATGAACCTTTGGGTCAGAAGGAGCCTTGAAGCCCATCCAGTTCCACCCCTGCCATGAGCAGGACACCTTCCACTATTCCAGGTTACTCCAACCCCCTGCCCAGCCTGTCCTGGAACACTTTCAGGGATGAGACAGCCACAGCTTTTCTGGAAACCTGTTGAGCAGTTTGCAACCCTGAAATTTTAGGAATCATTTAGGAACCATCTCCGCCCCTCCAGAGTCTTCCTGGATTTCTCTTTGCTCCTTTATAATTTCCAGCTCTTTGTCCTGTCTCTTCCGTGCTTCTTACCTTCAAGTTTTCCTAGTCTTTTTTTCCCCCCTCTCTTTAGCCCCTCCAAGGGCACCATAAACACTTTTCCTTGATCTGAGCACTGGAAGCTCAGATTAAATTCCCAGGACTACATGGATTTGGAAAAGGGAAGGATCTCCCTGTGTACCCCAGCTTTGGGAAGGAGGATGGAGTAGACCTGGAGAGCACCAAGAGAACCTGGGAGCAGGGTGGGGATCTTTGGCATAACTGGCCTGTAAAACTGGAGCACAGTGAGCAGATCCTGCTGGCTACACATTCACTGAGGTTGCTGTCCTGGGTACTTCAGAATGTCCTGGGTGGATTTTGGACTCTTCCATCAGTCCCACTGACCTGTTGCCCTGATGTTGTCCCATTTTCTCCCTCAGCTGCTTCCCTGAGATCCCTGCTCCTGCCAGCTACACACACCCCCAGCCCTCCAGCTCGGCCGGCATCCCCGCACCTCCCGCCGGCTCTATCAGCAGCGTGAGCAATCCCTCTCCCAGCGCTCCCCTCCACCTCCCTCCCGCCGGCAGCCAGCTCCCCATCCGCCATGGTCCTCTCCTGGCCAATCCCTGCGGAGCCGCCTACGGAGCTCACCTCAACTGCAACAACAACAATGGGATGGTGGTGCCCAAGGGCTTCCTGGGTGGCCACTGCCTGAACAACGTGGTCCCTCCAATCAAATCAGAGCCCAAGGCCTCCTACGCACCTGGGTAAGTGGGAATGGGGATGGTGGGATAAGGGTGGGTGCTGGCATGGAAGCTCCTCCAGGCTGGTGGCACCTGGAGGGTCACACAGAGCTGTGGCATGTGGCAGCGTGGCTCTGTGGTAAGTCCTTGGTTTTGGATGAGTGGAGCTCCTGAAGCTTGCCAAGAAGTTTTTTGGGACTATCCCCCATGCCATCATAGAGTACTGGATACCTCCACTGGACATCTGCAGGTGGGAGAACATTGGAGCATTTTTTAAGGAGGAAGAGACACAGAATAAACTGGAACAAGACAAAATTCAGTCTCTGGGATGTAATTAAGTCTCCGGGGTGTTGCCATGACTATCCCAGAGGATATTCACTGCACTGGGCAGGGATATGTTCTTTTCATGGCCTAATGTTGTAGATGCTCCGCTCCAGAGAAGGAGAAGATGGATCTGAGCTGGGTGTGTCCTTTTCAACAAGCTCTGCGGAAGAGTTTTAAGGGCAGGTTTTAAGGTTGCTGATGGACCCAGCGGGAGCTTTATTCCCAAGAGGAGAAAGGATGTGGTTCCTGCTTTCCAGGATGGAAGGAAGTGAACAGTAACATCCCAAGGTGCTCTGCTGTGCTCCAGCCTGGATATTTAGGTGGTGGTGGCCCCAGACAGCCTTCTCCCATGGGATTATGGATGTAAGGACAGTGAGCCCGGGATGGCTCCAGGACTGGCTCATCACCCTCTGCCTTGTGCCCTCTAGTGTTGCCAGCAAGCACCATGTGGGGATTCCCAAATTTGGGAACACTCAGCCAATGACTTTCACCCTTTGGATGAACTTGGAAAGAGATCCCAGAAAGCTAAAAGAAAAAATCTGCATTTCTTTTATTCCCAGACCGGGAGTTTTCCCCTTGCAGTGATCCCAGAAGGATACCTGGAGCTTAGGGGGAATCAAAAACATGAAGTGATGCCTTGTTATGTCCTTTTCTTCTGGATCCATCTGGAATTCTGCAGGATGTCATGAGTAAGGACCACACCTTGCTGTCAGAGGTGGAGACTTTGTTTGGATGTAGCTGAACTGGATCAGCTTTGACGGCAGCATTCCCTCAGTATTCCAGAATGACTCTTCCCCCTTGTGCCAGGCTTTTTCTGATGGGGAATCATGGATATCCTGGAAAGGACACAAAAAGACAATGGAGTTCACTTCCTGGCCCAAGCATCCCATCATGTGCTTGGGGACAATGTGGTGGACACCAACATACCCTTCCTTGGACTGGGCACAGCCACGCCACCTCCCAGTGGGAATTCTGCAGTGTCCACCTTTTCCAGCCTCCTGGATTCTTTGAATTGTGCTGTTCCCCTTTGTTACTGGCCGAGACTTGGCTTGCTGGTGCATAAATCCTGATTAATCCATAGGAAATACAGTATGGATTTAGGTTCCCGCATGGCAAGGAGCCTGGAAAGGTGCTCCAAGGGAAGGTGGAGGATGAGGGAAGTATGGCAAGGAGTTTTTTGGGATCAACCTACCTCATCCCTCTCCAGCCCCTGCTGTGTGCAACTTCCCATGGAGAATCCAGTTAATGGGCCTTGGGCTTCTCTGGTCCAGGAAGATCCTGTATCCTGGCTCCCAGCTGGAATTGTGGGTGCTGTCAGGAACAGAGTTGGTGCAGTGTGTCCTGTGCTTTTCCTCCCTTTCCCAGAATTCATTTGCTTTTTGGCTGGTTTTCATCCAAGAAGCACTGGGATTTGTCTGGGATTATTTCACATGCATAAAGCTGATGGGGTAGGATGGGTGAATGGAAAAGAATTCCATGGAAAATGGGAATGTGCCATGGTCTCCCTGCCTGTCCCTGCTGTGCCACCACACATGACCTGGTCCTGCCATCCCTAGTCATGGATGTGCTGGAAAAGGCAGCTGGGAGCTCCCACTTTCTTTTGGATTGTGTTTCAAATCAGGGCCAAATCCTGCTCCTGGTGATGTTGCAATATATCCAGAGGGATACAGCAGGAACTGTGGTGGTTCTCACGTTTGTACAGGCAAAATCCATCCATGGGCTTGGATCCCCTAGAGCCTCCCATTTCATAGGATCATTTGAATTGTTTGGATGTGAAGGGACTGTAAAGCCCATCCAATCCCAGCACTTGCCATGGGCAGGGACACCTTCCATTATCCCAGGCTGGTCCAAGCCTTTTCCAGCCTGGCCTGGAACAGCTTCCTGGAATGGGGAGAGAGCTCTGTGCATTCCACTTGATCACTGACATTTCGATGGGAAGCACACCTTTCCCTGGGAAGCAGATAAATCTGTTTGGCTTCTTTTCCCTGGAGTTCTCACTATCAGCTCAACAAAACATCCGTATTCCCGAGCTCCAGTGGAAACAGTGACAGTGATGGCAATCCCAGCTGGACACACTCAGGGTGTCTGGGATCTGCTGCAGGTGCACCTGGGATTCCCCTGCCAGATCCTGGAGGGTGCTTGAATCCACTTGGACCTCTTGGTTGTGCTGGAAGCTGGATTAAAATTACTTTCCCTTCTCTTTTCCCATTGCTCTACAGCACTTTGCCAGACTCTCCCCCGGATTCCGGATCAGAAGCCTACTCCCCTCAGCAGGTGAACGGTAAGTGCTTCAGAAAGGGAGAAGCGGGGGAAAGAAAACCCCTAATCCAAATCCCAAATCCAGCATCCACCCCCTTTTTATTCCATGAAAGTGGTTGGCTCTGCAATCTTTATCAGCCGGGAGAAAACAGGCGGCTGCACTACGTGGGGAGATTATCAGTTAGTAAATATCCCTCAGCTTTCGCCCATTGTTCTGCTCCCGGCTGTGGAAAAGGGGAGAGGGACCGGCACAGAAGGAGAGCTGGGAGTCCACGGACACGGAATCCGTGGTGGGAATCCAGACTTCACGGACACTGGTGGGAATCCGTGGGCGTGGGGAGATCGTGGCAGGGTGGGATGTGGAGCCCACCATCCCCCCCGTCCTGCCCTCTGCCTCGGGAACACGGAGCGGGAGCGCGTCCCTGACATGGAACCTGGCTCTGGGAAGCAGCCATGAACCTACCATTCTCCAGTAAGTTCCTTCCGAGCCTTTCCCTCCCCTCCAGTTGATCCTGAAGATCTTCCGCTCCCACTGAAATGGCACAGGGAGCTGGGACCCCCTCCAGGGCTGTAAGGTACTCCTGGCTTCTCCCAGGAAAGCCACCGAAGGTTGTTTGGTCCCTCTGGTGACCTTCACTGTTCTACCATGGGAAAACTCCTTGGGAAGGAAGGAGGGAAGGTTGTCCTGGTCTCCCTTCCCCCTCAGCAGGAGCACCCTCTTCCCCAGGCTCCAGCTCAGTCCCCACCGGGAACAGCGCCTGCTCCTCTTTTTTTTTTTTTTTTTGTTTTTGATGGAAGAGGTCAAGAGTTCTGTTTATCTTGCTAAAAAAAATCCCTGGAATTCCTCCTGGCCCTTCCTTAAATATAACAAAGAGGCCGGGTTGCTCACCATGGGGAGAGCAGCTTTGGAGTGCTCAGAGCTCAGTTGGGAAGGAGAGGAGGCTCTGGAGGGCACCCACAAAGCTGGGATCACATTCCTGGAGAAGATTTTCCTTGATTTTGGGAATGCCTTGGGCAAGCACATCACTTGCCTGTCCTTGGCTGGGCTGTCCCTGAGGCAGCTCCTGGAGGAAGGCTGTCCCAGAATTGAGCCTTAAAGGAGAAATCCGGTTCCTTGTGTGTGGAAAAGGCACTGAGAGGTCCCAGCGGGAAGCAGAAAACCTTAGAGGGAGCAGGATGGGTGAAAGCAGCCCTGCCCTGGCAGCCTTCAGCCAGAGGACCCAGTGCAAACACATTCCAATTTTCCAAACCTTCTGACGGGAGTTTTCCCATTCCTGGTCAAGCGCTTTGGCCTTATTACTCAGCCCCTGCCTGGGTGTTCTGAGGCCAAAGTCCATCCAGCTCAGCCTGAAAAGATCCAGCAGGTCCTTCCCTGCCGTCCCTCTCAGTGTTCCCAGAGGTTGTGCCTGACTTGGCCAGTCCCTGGATGCGTTTTCCAGACAGTTTTCCGCATTGGAGCATGAAGAAGCTTTGTCTTGCATTTAAAACAAAGTCACTTTCTCTTCCTACCCCACGGTTTTCTCATATCCCAGGAGTCAGTCCCTTATTCCTGCTGGGATTGCAGTGTTCTGTAGGGACACCTGAAGGCACAGGTTGATGCAAATATCAGGGAAAGGCTGGAAAAACAGGTGGACTTTGTCCTGGTGAAGAAGAAGGAGGCTGTAGGCTGAAGAGGGGCTTTGGACAAGGGCATGGAATGTCAGGACAGGGGAAAATGGCTTCCCACTACCAGAGGGTCATCAGGAAGGAATTCTTCCCTGTGAGGCACTGGAATGGATTTCCCAGAGAAGCTGTGGCTGCCTCATCCCTGGAAGTTCCAGGCCAGGTTGGACAGGGCTTGGAGCAACTTGGGAAAGTGGAAGGTGTCCCTGCCCATAGAAGGGAGTGGATCTGGAATGTTGAGGTGTTGAGAAGCAGGGCAGGAAGGGACACGGATTTGCATGTCCCTCCACAACCAAAACATTTCTGTTGATACTGGTGTAGTCAAATCCACCCTAATTATAGGATGGCTTTAGTATCCCATTCCAAATGGAGGAGGAGAAAGGTGGAATCACATTTGAATGTCCCTTTTTATTTATTTAAATTCAGGGATCAAAGTCTCCTCCTGGTTTCAGTTAAAATGTTTAAAGTGCCCCCTCAGAAATCCTCCCTGGAAATGCTGGCAATGTTCAGGGAATTCCATTGACTCTTCTCCCTCATTGTCCCATGGAATGATAAAATCTTGGAATGGTTTGGGTGGAAAAGGGCCTTAAGGCTCATCCCATTCCAACCCCCTGCCATGGGCAGGGACACTCTCCCTAGCCCTGGTTGTTCCTAGCCTCATCCAGCCTGAGAATCCAAGATAACTGGGTCAGTTCTACACCTGGGATCAGGATACTCCTAACTTTGGCTTTCTCCCTTTCCAGATCCTCATCTCCTCCGGACCATGACTCCCGAAAATATGTGTCACATGACTCCCCCTTCTCGCCTGGAGCACCCTCCTCCTCCACCGCCTCCTCCTCCACCCCCTCACCTCCAGGGTCCCCCTCCACCACCCCCACCACCCCCTCACCCCCTCCAGCCACAGCACAATTCCCACTTTCCCGGCCTGCAGCGGGATATGTTCCTGAAGGCCGAGCCCCTGATGCCTCCGTACAGTGTTGGGCCGGGAATGGCGCCCGCCGAGCTCCACCATGCCCAGCAATCCCAGATGCTGCACCAGCTCCTCCAGCAGCACGGAGCAGAGTAAGGCCTGGGAATGGCGGGGGTGAGGGAATAGGAGCTGAAGGTGTGTGGATTGCCTGAAGTGTGGGGTTTGCTGGTAGAATAAACAAGGGAAATCTGTGGAAGGTTCCCTGCCTGTGACAGGGGGTTGGAACGAACCAGATGACTTGAAGGTGTCTTCCAACCCAAACCGTTCTGGAATTCTATGGAATTAAAGATGTGGCTCAGCACATGAGTAGTGACGCAGACTCAGCAGTGTAGGATAAGGTGGGACAGCGCTGTGGGAATGTTGTGTTTTCCATGTGAGATCCTGTTTGTCCTGGTCATGGGTTGTGGATTGTCACCTCCCAACTCTCCATTCCCTGCTGAGTCTTCCCGCGGTCTCCACAGCCTCCCGGTGCATCCCGCCAAGAAGCGGAAACACTCCGAGTCCCCCCCCAACACTCTCAATGCCCAGATGCTCAACGGGCTGATCAAGCAGGAGCCGGGAATGGGATCAGTGCCACTCAATCCTGATCGTGTCCAGACTCCTCCCTGGCACCAGCCAGGAGCGCTCTCTCCAGGTACCCCCGTTATCCCCTGAATTCCAGCCCTGCTCCCGCCGGGCCAGGGGCGTGGGAGGAGGGAAGATGGTTGCCAGAGGTTGCCAACCTGTGGGATTCACCCTGGATCTGGTGCTGCCCTGGCAGTCAGGAGGGAAGCTTCAGGCAGTGCCAGTCGCTTCCTTGGGCTCCCACACCTCTGGATACTCAGCCCAGCGAGTAAAGTCGGGATTTAATCCATTTTAACTGTTCCCCACAGGCCTGATTCAGGATAACGACAGCCTGAATGGCTCCTACCTGGATCCCAACTTCCAGTCCATCAAGTGGCAGCCACACCAGCAAAACAAGTGGGCAACTCTGTACGATGCCAACTATAAGGAGCTGTGAGTAATTCCTTCACCACTGTAGAAAACGGGATTCACATTCCTTGTGCAAGTGACAATCCACTGGAGTTGGGAGCATCCCACTTGAAGTATGGGATAAGGATCTCCCTGGGCTGAGCTTTGTGGTGGAGGTAATAGTCCCCATTGCCACTTCCCTACTGGGAATGTTGCTCCTCCACACTTTTTATGGATAATTAAGGAATAGCAGAAGGCTATTTCAGCAGCTTTGGTGCCAATTCCACAGCCACTCAGACCTTGCTCACTATAGAGGGCTTTATTGGCAAATCTGGCCTTGTCCTGAGGAAAGTTGGGGTGAGCAGCACCTTTTCCCCCTCCCTAGGTTTACCAGGATGCTGGATTTTAAATTTAGGATTGAGAATTCCCAGTGTGGATGGCTGGAGGTCATCCAGAGCCACTTCAGGGCAGCTGAGCAGTGTGGAGAGGAGCTGGAGGAGGCTGGGGGGACAGAGGAGGAAGGAAAGAGAGGGAAGGGGTTTAGGAAATCTAGGAATTGGCAGACAGGCCAGAAAGGAAGGCTGGGATGACCAAGATAGGGAAGAAAGAAGTGGGAAGGTGGGCTGGGAATTGAGGCAGCAGAGGATGGAGGCAGCACACTGGGAAGGAGGAGTGCTCAGGAGGAAACCACTCTGGATCCTCCCTGCATTCCTGGGAGGTGACAAAGAGCTGGCAAGCAGTGGGATGGCTTCCAGAAACCTCTCAGGGACCCTCTGTTCCCTCCCAATTCACTCCCTCCTCTTTCCACACAGCCAGCTGGGGTCCTGTGGGGGACATGGAGCAGGGAATGCTCTGGTACCTGTGGATAACCCAAGACTATGATCACACTTTGGGAATGGGAGCCAAGGACTCCAAGGATGGGGGCCGAGTCCCACCTTTCCCATACAAATCTGCTCATCCAGTCTTTATCCCATCTTTCATGGTAGTGCTGGGGCAGGGAATTCCCTATTGGAGCTAGTTGCCTCTTTTGGACTCTGTGGCTGTTTTCCCAGCCCACAGCAGGAGAGGGATAATTTGGGACAATTCCTTCTGGTTTACCAAGCCATTTCCATAAAAGAATATCAGCAGCTCCAAAGCCATCCTGCACCTTTCCCTGCTCTCCACCACCAGTTTGTTCCCTCTGGATGATGGGATAATCTCCCATAGATCCTGCCCCCAAATCTCTCTTCCATGTGCAGGAATTTCACTGCCACATACTCTGACCTCTGTCTGGACATGTCACCTCATGTTTGGTTTTCCAGCCTCCCTTTTCCTTCTCACCACTTTCTGTTCTGGGAAAATGATTTTCCATCCCAAACACATCACAGCCTATCCTGTGCCATTTCAAGACATTTCTATCCCAGTTCTAGAGATTTTCCATGCTGTCCCCAGCTGGATTGGCAGAGACAAACTCCATTATATTTTCTGCCGGACAAAGTGGAGTTGCTGGAGAACATCTACAAAACCAGCCCTGCCCTTTGGATCTTGGGATCATTTCCCTAACTCCTGCTTTCAGGATTTAGGGTAAAAGCCAGAGCAATCTCACTCTTGGGGCATTGAGGTTGTCATCCTGTTGTGTAAGGAATAAATTCCATTGAGGTGACTCCATGGGGATTTGAGGAAGCCACGTGGGCTTTGTTGTGGTGCTGGATTTGAGCAGAATTAAGGGCTAAAGGTTGATTAATTAATTTTTACCTCCACGTTACCTCAGGGGCCTCTTCCTGCTCCTGTCCAAGCTGGACCTACATCTCTTTTTAAATGGAATATCCCTTCATTCTCCTGGTGCAGCACTTTCCTGGGATAATCTATGAGAAACACACAAAAAAACCTCCATCTTTCCTTGCTCCTATAATAGCATTTTTTAGGTTGGTTAATTCAAATTTGGCAGGTGGGAATTGTCTTTTTCCTTTCTGCTTTCGGGTGTCCTCAGCAAAAGAGCAGTATCCACATGTGGATTCATAGTTATTCCCCCAATTTAGCTTCCAAGGAGCAGCCATTCCCAGTCTGGTTTCTGCTGGAAGCTGTCCCCAGTCTCAATATGCTGTTTGAGTTCCCTGTGATCCAGGTGCCCAAAACCTTTTCACAGCCTCAGGAATGTGAATCATCTGAATTATCTGATTTTTCCTGCTCTTGATCCTAAGAAAAGAGTCCAGAGAGGAGGTGAAGGAGGGAGAGCATGGGAAGCTGTCCAGGTTCTTACCAGATTCTTGGGAGCGATTACAGGGGGAAAAGTACAATTAATGCTATTCCATGTTTTCCTCCCTTTGCACACAAAAAATTAGGTTCCATAAGGGGATGGGGTAGGGATTAGGTTCCATTCCAGGCCCATGTCTCAGGTTTTGCCAAGGAATCTGTGTTGTTGAAGGAGATAGAAATCCCTGGATTAATTTTATGGATAACATACAATGTTTTTGGCCTTTTGCTCTGATTTTGTGGTTTTAGGCTCAGTGAACATTGCCAGGGATGAGCTGGTTTCCAGCAGCGGAGCCAAAGAGGCCTGGAACTAGGCAATTCCCTAATTTACTCCTGGGAGAAGGAGCCATTCATCTCCTTGACAGCGGGCTCCGATAAATTCCAGCTCCCTCCTCCTTCTCCCAGTTTGAGGGAAGGCAGCTGGGAATAGTGCAGCCCTTCACATGGAAACATCTCCATGCTGAGGCCAGAGCCTTGGGACTGGGAGGTGGGAAAATGGGAAGGTGCTGTTCTTTTCCCATCCAGCAAACTGTGCTCTCTGGGGGCTCATCCTGGGGTTTTGGGGTTGCACCCCTTGACTGGTATAAATGTCTAGATAAACAGCTCCAAACTTGGCTGTGCTGCACATCCTGGATCACACCAAAGGAGTGGAGACCAGTGGGATGTGGTCCAGACCTGCTGGATGTGTTTTGGGGTATGTGATATGAGAGGCTGGTGGTGGATCATGGATGTATCCCGGGAAGCTGAAGGGAATATGTAGTATGGACACACAGGTGGGACTGTGTGGGAGAAATTACAGTGTCCTGCTGCCCAGCTGGAGTTTGTATCCTGGAAGCAAAAGAAATCAGGGAATGCATGGAATTAGGGAATGTCTTTGGATTAGGGGTCTCCCAGTATTATGTCTTAGGAGCAGTTTAGATATGGGAGACCTGGACGGACGGAAGGAAGGAATGGGAGAACATGAGCATCCCTGTGCCGTCCTGCTCTTGGCCAAGTCCCAGTACAATTCCCTGTGGGGAGTTTGTTACCCCTTACCTTCACTGGGATCGGGAAAAACCTCCTCTGATCCTGCCCTTCTGTTCTGCTTTAATCCACCCCTGTCAGTGGGGATGCTTGGGATCAAATAATCCATTTGACCCCAGACCTTTTATTCCTGACACTTTGCCCTTTGGCCCCTGCCCTGTCCCTGGAAAAGCCAGCATGGAGAGCAGCTTCTTCCCTCTGATCAGTTCCAGTGCGGGGATCCCAAACTGGGGGATGCACCAGCCACAGCCATTGGGAAAATGGGAAAATCAGGGAAAAGGAACCTCTGAAAGGGGATTGTGGAAGACCTGGAATTTCCAGAAGGCAGAGGAGGGGGAGCCTGCCTGTCTCCGCTCTGTCAGCACACATTTAGCAGCCATCAGTTTTCTGATTTGGGAAGCATCCATGGTTTGGAAGCTCAGACAGACCCTCTCTCTCCTTGGCTTTGTCGGTTAAAAGACAGTGGGAAGAGTGGTGAACATTCAGGAGCCATAAAAACAGCCAGAAATGGTCACTTGGATCCCCTTGGGATGAGGTTGCTTGGGTCAACTTCAGCTGCATGTCTCAGTTGGGAATATCCCAATGGAGAATCCAGGGGTGAGGCTGGGAGGAGGTTGGGGAATTCCTCTCGTGCCTCTGGGCTAAGGTAGTGCTCTGCTCCCACCGCCTGGTTTGTGTCTGGAGCAGGGCACAGCATTCCCGACTCCCTGGGGCATAAAGAGTGAGTAGTTCCTCGTGGCTATCCCAGAATTACTCATTGCAACCTGGAATCACCCCCAGCTCTCATCCACATTAACTCCTCAGGTGACAGCAGGGGGAGAATGGTTTTATTCCAGAAAAAAAGGAGAGATACTGCTGAAGAATCCCTATCTCCTGCTTCCCGGAGTCTCCTGACTTCTGCCACATTTCTTACTGCCAGTCTGTCCGCCTCCCCTCCCCTCCCCTCCCATTGCTCCAGTCCTTCTGGAGGTGGAAGTCAGAAGTGGTTTGGTTTTGGGGGTTTTTTAAGCCTGAGATCCAAGGCTGGGCTGAGCTCCACCTTTATCTCATCCCTTGTTCCTTAATTAAAAGCAATGGGATTTGGGTATTCTGTGGGATGAGAGGCAGCTCCTTCCCCCCCTTCTGAGGGCCCATCAGTCCAGGACTGGGCTTTATGGATAGTGAGGAAAATGGACTCACTGCAAAGGCCACATATTTCCCTGATTCCCATGGAAACCAGCCCATTAAGGAGATGTAGATTAAACCTTTCCAGCTGGTGTGTGTTCATGGAGCAGCCATGGAACCCTCCTCCTCCCTCCCACTCCTCCTCCTCCAGATCTGTCCACTGGGAGAGCTGGAAGCTTTTCTGGCACAGCCAGAGCAGGTGGTTTTGATTTCAGCAGGAATTTGGGATACAAGGGTACAGCTGGTAGAAGGTAACATTGGGAATGCCACAAGGTGTGGGTCAGTCTGAGCTGCTACTCCCAGTGAGGCAGGTTTTGGACAGACTTTGGAACTTGGGATCTCCATATTCATTCCCAGTTGATTGGGAAGAGCTGTAGAATGATGGGGTTGGAAGGGACCTTATAGATCATCCAGTGATGATCCATGGTCACGGACACCTTCCACTAGCCCAGGTTGCTCCAAGCCTCATTCAGCATGGCATGGAACGCTTCCAGGGATGGGATATCCACAGTTTCTGTGGGAAATTCCTGTTCTCACCTGTTCCCTCTTCCCAGCCCAATGCTCACATACCGTGTGGATGCCGACAAGGGCTTCAACTTCTCGGTGGGAGACGACGCCTTTGTGTGCCAGAAGAAGAACCACTTCCAGGTCACTGTGTACATCGGAATGCTCGGCGATCCCAAGTACGTGAAGACCCCCGAGGGCCTGAAACCCTTGGAATGCTTCTACCTGAAGCTGCACGGAGTGAAGGTAAGCAGGAGCTGAGGGACCATGGTGAATCCAGCTGGGAAAAGAGGGATTGGGAGGTGGCTGGGAACAGGTAACAGCACCTCTTCATGTGGTAGGGGAGTGTAGGGGAGTGTGTGGAATTACACAATTATGGAATTGGATAGATTGGAAAAGCCCTCTAGGATCATGGAGTCCAACCCTTCCCCCAGCACTGCCAAGGCCACCACTAATCCATGTCCCCAAGTGCCATGTCCACATAGCTTTAAATCCCTCTAGGAATGGTGACTCTCACTGCCCCTGGGCAGCTTGTTTCAATGTCTGACCATCCTTTCCATGAAGGAGTTTTCCCTGATATCCAATCTAAACATCCCCTGAAGACATTGAAACACAAGTCCTAAGATGGGCTCAGTCTGGCTATCTTCAGGATTGCTTCCCATTCACCTTTGACTCTTGGAGGGATAAAGGCACATCAGGAAGATGCTTCCACCCTCAACTTTTCTGACACTTGGACAATGCCCACACTCAGGCTGGGTGTTCAGACTCAGATGTTTTCTGTCATGGAAGGGTGGACAGAGAGCTGGGAAGGAGGAGGTGGAAAGGGGAAGGTCTCTGTGATCTGTGCCACATTCCTAAATCCTTCTCTTCAGCTCGAGGCCTTGAACCAGTCCATCAACATCGAGCAGTCGCAGTCAGACCGCAGCAAACGGCCCTTCAACCCCGTCACGTGAGTATGTCCTTGTGGGAATGAGCATCCTGTGCTTCCAGGGAATAAGCAACGGCAAGAGAATGTGGGGAAGTGGTGGAGTTGGAGGTCTCTTACTCTACTGTGTGAGTGTCACACTCTCCAGTTTTCTCCTGTTTTCCTCTCAGTATTCCGAACCCTGCTCTGTGCCCAGGTCATAGACTGGTGGAGCAGGCCAAGAGATGGCCATTCCCAAAAAAGCTTTCCTCTCCAGGTTGTGGCTCCAGCTTCTCCATACCTGGTTCTTCAGGGCATGAAGTATGTGTGGCAGGCCCCAGGATTGGACCAGTGTCCAGTTGGGAATGAGGGAAGAGTGTTGTTGGGTTCAAGGCCTCTAGGTGCAGGAAAACTGTATACTTCCCACCTAAGGAAGGAAGAGATAGGAGAGGAGTGGGACAAGATAGGCACCATTCCCAGATAGCTGCCATCCTCACTCATTCCTTTGTTTTCCTTTCCTTCCAGGGTGAACCTCCCCCCAGAGCAGGTCACCAAGGTCACTGTGGGGCGGCTGCACTTCAGCGAGACCACGGCCAACAACATGAGGAAAAAAGGCAAACCCAACCCAGACCAGAGGTGAGGGAGCACACGGGAGCCTCCTCCAGAACATCCTGAGAATCCTATGGATCTGCCTGTCCCTGGGTTGGGCAGAGTGGCCTGAGTGGGATGTGGGAATAGGGCTTGGATTGCGGACACCAGAAGGGTGTCCCTGCTCTGGGAGGGGTTGGGGACACCCAGCACATGGAGAGGGGTGCTGCGAGCCCACCATGGTGCCCAGTGCTCTAGAGGGGATGGAGATCCAGCTCTTCCCAGCACAGGATGTGTCCCTGAGCCATGTCCCTCCGCAGGTACTTCATGCTGGTGGTGGCCCTGCAGGCACATGCCCAGAACCAGAACTACACGCTGGCAGCCCACATCTCTGAGCGGATCATTGTCCGGGTAAATCCCTGTCTCCTCCCAGGCTCCTTTGCTGCACCATCCTGGGCTGTTTCCCACATTCCACATTTAGAAAATGTGTGGATGTGGCACCTGAGGTTGTGGTTTAGTGGTGAATGTGGTGGAGGTGCTGGGTTGGCTTTGATTTTCTTAGAGGTCTTCTCCAAACTTGATTTCCCACCTTTCCCACCTCATCCAAGCTCTTCCTGCCTTGCTTGTGGCTTTCCCTGTCCACACGTGGGTTCTGGCTTCAGACTTTTCATATCTGCTTGAATAACCTGTTACAGGATAAGGAAGGAATCCCATTCTCCAAACAGGATCAGTGTCCAGTAGAATTGCTGGGAATGAAGGGAGAGTGTTTTTAGAACTCTGCAGCAGGAACAAGAAGGTGCAGGAAAATTGGGCACTCTCTTAGAACATTTTTATATCCTAAGGGAGAGGAGCAGGAAGAGAAAGGCACCATTCCCAAGCTCCCCCAGGGTTTCACTGGAGCACTCAGCTCCAAAACATGAAAGCAGGTAGTAAAACCCAAACAGGGACCTCAGACAAGAAGTCCACAATTGATTAGGCCGCTTCCAGGATGCCCAGTGCAGAATTTCAGAGAATTGCGGGCAGCCTGGAATGCTCTGAATTTGGGAGCCAGGAGTATCATCCATGTCACTTGGTCTCCTGCTGTCCTGAGTGGCTGAACACTGATAGCTGGGATAACAGCTGAAGGAAGCAAGGATGTTCCTTTAGGGAGAGGAGAGGAGCAGGAAGAGCTAACCTTCCTCCTCTCCCTGCTTTTCAGTCAGTCCCTGTTGTCCCGTTTCTCCACAGGCTTCCAACCCAGGGCAGTTTGAGAGTGACAGTGACGTGCTCTGGCAGCGGGCGCAGCTCCCAGACACCGTGTTCCACCACGGCCGCGTGGGAATCAACACCGACCGCCCGGATGAAGCCCTGGTGGTCCATGGCAACGTGAAGGTCATGGGGTCCCTGATGCACCCTTCGGACGTCCGGGTGAAAGAGGACATCCAAGAGGTGAGAACCTGGAAAGCAAGGTGGGCTTGGGGTCACCAGGAGTCTGAAGAGCTCCAGTGATTCTTGGGGGTCCCTCCCAGCTAGGGATATTCCATGATCCTATGACTGTAGAGCAGAAGGGAGGTGACTTAGGATTCTTTCTGTTCCAAGCACAGCCAGGCCCCTGATGTAGTAGGGAATATTGACTCTTCCAGTGTTAGGCAGAAGTAGCAAACAGTGGGAAAAAGGTGGAAAATTGTCACAGGGACAGAAAATGAGTGTAAGAAAGGTCAATGTGGCATGTAGAACACTGGGCCTTGCCAGAGCCTGTGTGAGTGGCTTGGCTCTGCTCTGAATTCCTCTCAGCTGGACTTGCCTGTTCAGAAAAGCTGGATATAATCATGTCACCTGTTTTTGGGAATTCTCTCTTCCCTGTGTCTAGTTCTGCAAGGACACTCAGTCTCCTGATTTCCCTATCCAAAGATCTTGTCTCGACCTCACATTAATCCCAGTGTTTATCCTTATGGCTGCTCAGAGCAGGGTTCAGGGCTATCTCCTAAAGGAATTCCCATGGGCCATAGTTAGATGCAGAGTGGTGGGGATTTGAGAAGCAATATCCCGTTGGGAATTCCATGTGCGTGTTTGTCTCAGGTGGACACCACAGAGCAGCTGAAGCGGATCTCCAGGATGAGGCTGGTGCACTACAACTACAAACCCGAGTTTGCAGCCACGGTGGGCATTGACAGCACCTCTGAGACAGGTACATCTCATGGGAATACACCTGTGAGACAGGAATGTCCCATGGGAATACGCCTCTGACACAAGAATGTCCCACAGGAATTCCCTGCCTTTCTCAGGGACTGTATCCAGCTCTGTACCAGGGCAGCCCCCCAGGTGTGGGGTGGGCAAGAGGGGCCTTCTAACCTCCCAAATTAAGGAATCTAATGAAATTCCCTCTTTAGTGTGCGGGAGAGAAGGTGGTACTTCCCACAGGGAGAAGGTTTCTCCAAGTACACTATGGTGGGGTGATGATCCCTATCCATAGAATTTGGGGAGCAGCTTTGTCTGACCATCCTCTGCCCTTCAGGGTCTCCAAGGAGCCCTGCAGAGCTTGGAATGAGGAAGGGACATCCTGGTGTCACTCCCAGAGTATCCAGGGGGTGCAGGATCAACCCCTCCCATCCCACTGTTCCATCTCCACGTCTCTAGGTGTAATTGCTCAGGAGGTAAAGGAGATTCTGCCAGAAGCTGTGAAGGACACTGGGGACCTGGTCTTTTCCAATGGGAAAACCCTGGAGAACTTCCTGGTGGTGAACAAGGTTGGTGGCAGCCAGGAGGCTGGGGAACCTGGCTCAAGGGAATTGTGGAGCTGGATATGGGAGAGGCAAAGTGGGATGCCTGGGAAATGCTCCCAGATTGGTTTCAGACCTGGCTGGTCTTCCAGAAGTCAGGAACAGCCCTGGGTGGATATCGGACACCGGCAGGGAGGAACCAGCCTGATGCTGGTGAAATTTGGCAGCATCTCCCTTGGGAAGGGCTCCTTGTTGGCAGCTTCCTGCAGGGAGGCTCCCAGTCCTAATCTCCCCTTCCTAGATAAGATAAGGTGCTTATGTCAGGATAACCTGGAGCACCTGGTTTCCTGACCTTTCCCAACCTGTGGCAGCCTGGTTGCTGCTCTGGGAATTGAGGGGACAGTCTCCCACAGCACACATGGAGGACATGGGTCATCCAGATCCAGGTGTGTGCCTCATCTTGCTGGCCTGATTCCCTGGCAGGAGCGGATCTTCATGGAGAACGTGGGAGCTGTGAAGGAGCTGTGCAAGCTCACGGATAACCTGGAGACACGGATCGATGAGCTGGAAAGGTGGAGCCACAAGCTGGCCAAGCTCAAGAGGCTTGACAGCATGAAGTCAACTGTGAGCTCTGGAGCCTTCAGGTACCCATGGAGCCACAGGGAATGTCCCCTTTCATCCCAGGAAGTTCCAAGGGGCAGCTCAGATTGGGAACAAGGAGATGAGGAAGGACTGGGATGTTGGCTGGTGTTGCTTGGCCTGGAGTGGATTTAAAGAGCTGACCTTGAGGAGGTTTGGAATTCTCACAGGACTAGCCCAACAACACCCAGGATGAAATGGCCTCCATGTTTCCCTAAAGTCAGTGGCTTTCTCATGGCAAAGAGTTTCCCATGCTTCCAAAATCTCCATTCTGACCTTGCTTATGCCAGTTTTGGGGCAAAGCACCAAAAGGGTTTGTGACTATCACACCACAGAAACGTCTTTTCCCTTCCAGAAAAACCCATTTTATCTTGGGAATGGCTTGGAAAGCTATCCCCGCCCAGCTTAGCTCCATTCCTCCTTTCTCCTTGCAGCCAAACTGGGAGCCAGTTCAGCCGGGCAGGAAGCGTGCCCCACAAAAAGAGACCCCAGAAAGTCACCAGCAAGGTAAGGGATGGATCCCAAAGGAACAGTGCCTGGAGCAGAGAAGGCTCAGCCTGGAGAAAAGGAGGATCAGGGGGAGTCTCACTGTCCACAAATCCCTGGAAGGAGGTTGGAGCCAGGAGACTGGGCTCTCCTCCCTGCCTTATCCAAGAGGAAATGGCCTCAGGTTGTGCCAGGGGAGGTCTAGGCTGGATATTAGGGAAAATTTCTTCATAGAAAGGCACTGGAGCAGGCTCCAGAGTCGCCATTGCTGGTGGGATTTAAAAATCATGTGGATGTGGACTTGGCAGTGCTGGGGGTAGGGTTGGACTCCATGATCTTAGAGGGCTTTTCCAACCTCAGTTTTCCCATAATCTTCCGTTTCTATCTCCTAATGGAGACATGAAATGACTCCTTAACTTGGGGAGTTCAGGATTTTCACGGAGGCAGGAAGAGAGTTCAGGATGGGCTGGGGGAGATCCGTGCAAGGAGCAGAGCAGTGAGGGAGCTGAGCTGATCCAGGATTTTTTCCGTTGCAGTCTCCGTCGGTTGTCCCGGAACAGGCCTGCATCAGCCAGCGCTTCCTTCAGGGCACCATCATTGCCCTGGTCATCATCATGGCATTCAGGTGAGATCCCTCTCCTGGGCTTCTGCCTCGGCTCCCTCCGGCTCATCCATTGGGACCGTGCAGTGAGGGGCTGTGGATCTATGGCTTTTCCAGAGAATCCTGGAATGCTTTGGGTTGGAAGAGACCTTAAAGCTTATCTGGTTCCATGAGCTGGGAACTTCCGCTCTCCCAGGTTGCTCCAGCCTGGCCTCAAACACTTCCAGGGGTGGGGCATCCATCTCTCCTGGGCTGGAATCCCGTGGAAGTGGATCAATCCCATGCCCTATCCTTGATGCCTGCTCCTCCTCACCCTGTCCTTCTCTCTTTTCCAGCGTGGTGTCCATGTCCACGCTCTATGTGCTGAGCCTGCGCAGCGAGGAGGATCTCGTGGACATCGATGGGTGGGTATTTCGGGAATCGCTGGGAGGGATGAGGTCACCTGGGAGAGGCTGGAGCCCAGAAACTGGGATTACTGAGCACAGCTCCAGAGCTGCAGACCCTGCCAAGCACAGCCACACATCTCAGTCTGATAGCAGTTGAGGAATAGAGAAGGAAAAGGGAATCTCCTGTTAGGATGTACTGAATGTTCCTTGGATGCCTCCAGCTGGACTTAAACAACCTCATCCCACTGGCGCAGCAGGGCTGGATCAGCTTTGGGAGCTCGTGTAACCTGATAATGAGTCTCTTTTTCTTCCTCTCTTTTCCCTCTCCCATTTTTCTCCCTCCCCTCCTCCTTACATCTCCCATCCAACCCATTTTCATTCCACTTTGTCATTGATTTCCCCATTTTTGTCTTTTCCTTCCCATTGTCTTCCATATCCTTTTTCATTCCCTGTCCTCCTGGTCATCTTCCCACTTTCCTGTTCTCCTTGTCTCCCTGCGCTGTCCTGTAGCTCCTTTGCTGTACCCACTGCCTGTCTCTTGGCCCTCTTTCGGCACGGGGGTCCCGGAATTCCGGTCGCTCTGTGTCCACGGTATGTGACTGTTTCATTATTTAATTCCTTCATCCAGTCTCCTCTTTTTTTCCCTGCACCACAAAAGACCAAGAAACTGAAAACAGAAAAAGGGATGTGAGACTTCCAGTGGGATTCCAGGAGGAAGGGTTATGGGTCTTGTCAGGGAAGAGAAATTAGGAGTGGAGATGGAAAAATCAATTAATTAAAGGTTAAATAAAGAAATTGGATCCTGCAGGGAGAGCAGGAGCAAGATAAAGCTGTGTAAGGAAAAGGGATGAGGCAGTGGAGGAGCTTGAAGGATAAGGGTTGGATTTAGGCTGGGATGAAGGTGAAGCTCCAGAGTCTTGTGCCCACATTCTCTTTGGAAGACTGTCATTGAGTCTCCTTTCATCTGGAAAAGAAATCCCTCTAATTTAGACAAATCTTGGAGATGACAAAGTGGTTTTTTAATTCCTCTAAATGAGGGAAGCTCTGTTAATCCCACAGAAACCTGGAGTGATGCTCAGGGTCAGGTAAGACATGGACACAGGTGTCCAGAAATGCTCCTTGTTCTACAGACCTGGGAGAAATATTCCCTTCCTTTCCCATCTCCCCTACCCTCGCAAGGTGCCTGTGGTGTCCTCAGCTCAGGTCTTGGATAGCTGCAGTGAAACACCTGGAATTTCATGGGATGAATTTTGTGGGAGGGGGGATTGTGTGTGATTCTAAGCAACAAGGTGAGGAACAGTCTGTCTTCAAGGGATATGGGGCACATTCCTTAGGGAGTGGTGAGAGCTTGAAGCCTGTTAATTCCCAAGCATCTAAATCCACCCAGGAGACTTCCTGATGGGAGTCAAATCCACCATGTGCACCATGTTCCAGGAGAGTTGCTGGTGTCCTCTGAACCAGCTGAGATTTTCCACTGCCAGACATGGAACTGCCACATGATTCCCTGTGGAATTTCCGAGCTCTCCTTGCTGTCTTCGTGGCTTGTGTGCCTTTCTCCTGCCTTTCCCAGATCACTCTGTTCTCCAATCTCCACTTACTCCATGTCCCTCTTCCTGTCCTCCTGCTGCAGCCACTTTTCTCACCACCTTCAAGTGACCCCCTTGTCCACATCCAGGAGGTTTCCAGCATCTTTTCCTACATTCCAGGTCAAGCCAGAACATTGACAAGACGCAGATAGTGCGATCCACGGCCGCATCCAACGGAGCCAGCAGCAGGACCCCCCCAGAGCACGGTAGGTGATGGATTTGGATGGCTCTGGTTTCATGGATGGGCTGCAGGACGCCGGGTGCTGCTCCCGTTCCATCCCTTGACTTATTCCCTGTGTCCCTGCAGTCCCAGATGATACACATGGAGTAGCCCTTGGCATTCCCGGTCACGGTGTGCTGGCCTGTTTCAGCCCTCCCTGTTTTTCCACGTGCTGCTCCATTACTCCCACTGACGTCTCCTCCACTGTCCCCTCAGAGACCAGCCCTGCCCATACCACCAACCGGACAGGTGAGGGCCAGCCCAGATTCCCAGAAATGCTGGGACATCTCCAAGGTTTGTGTCACCTCGTGTTGCCTTTGTGTTCCTTGTGAGAAGGTCTCCTCAGTCTCCTCCAGGATGAGCAATTTCAGCTCCCTCTTCCCTCCGGATCCTTTGTCATCCTCATTCCACTCCTTTGGAAGCTCTCTCTAATAGACACCCTTTCTGTCCTTATCCTTGGATGTATACTTTATATCCTCCTCTGCCCACATGATGCAGTTTGGATCCTGTTGCCAGGGGGATGTCGGGGCTGGAAAGGATTTGGAGCTTCTCATGTTGCCAGCAAAAAGTCATGGGAAGCTACACCAGGCACAGCTCACCTGAGCAGCCCTACCTTGAGGTCTGACCTCATTCCCTCCTCACTCCATCACCAGCTCCATCAGGCACAGATGGAATGGAAACACAGAATCCTGGAATGCTTTGGGTCAGAAGGGCCCTTAAAGCCCATCTGGTTCCACCCCTGCCATGGGCAGGGAACCTTCCACTATCCCAGGTAGCTCCAAGTCCTGTCCAACCTCACCTGGAAACTTCCAGGGGCAGCCACAGCTTCTCTGGGCAACCTGAGGAGCATCAGGAGGTGACATGGGGACAATGGAGCAATCCCAGTGCTCCCAGCCTTTCTCTGCCTCTCAGCACAACCTTCTCTCTCGTTTTTCCACAGACCAAAGCCAGCCCTCCCTCCTGCCAGTGACAAATATCAAAGCTAAATCCAGGGGCATCACCGGGAAATCCACCTCCTACACCAAGTGGCCAAAGACTCCTGACAGGTCTCAGAGCTTCGGCAGCCCCAATGCCAGCCCCTCCTCCCCCTTCTCCCACATCCAGGGCAAATCCAAGTACATCTCCAACCTCTCGCTCTCCCGCAGCAACTCCCGGCAGCAGCGCAGCCTCCGGCAGCCGGTGAGCGAGCGGCCCCGCACGGAGCAGCCCAGCACGGATGGTACGTGCATCCCATCTTCTTTCCCTTCCAGCCTCAAATTTTCCACCCTTTGCTGTTCCTAAACACTCTGTTCTCTGCCCGGCAGGGCCAAGCCCGGTGCTGCAGTCCATCCGGATCCTGGAGATCAACCTGCCCATCCATTCCCAGTACTGTGCTGCTGCCAACGCCTGCAGGTGAGCGGGAAGGGCTGGCTGGTGGCACCTTGGTGGCACTTCAGTGGGAGCAGCAAACAGGAAAATCTGAGAGGTTTTCCAAGATTTTCTTGGGTGTTTCCTGCCATCACCTCATGCTGCTCCGTGGGAAGAGGAGCTGGTGCTCCCAGCTTTCCCTCAGGGGTTGTGTTTGGTGATGGGCTCATCCTGTCTCCTTGTCCTCCTTGGGACATTGGGAAATTCTCCTCTCTCAGTTCTCAGCCTGCCAGGGATTTTGAGTCCTGTCCTGACCTTCCCACAGCCTGGTGACATCCAGTGTTCTTTCTGTGTTCCCAGGACTGGGAATTTCAGCTACCGCATCCCTGTGAGCCAGCAGACGGCCGTGAACACCAACCTGACCCTGGAGATGAAGTGAGTGCCCATGGATGATGTCCTCTGGGAGCCACAGTGTCTCCATGAGAAAGGGACACTTGTTCCCCCTTCCAGGCTCTCATGGTGTCCTCTCTTCCCAGCTCCTCCTCCACTGTGTCCATCTCCCTTTGTGCCCTTGTCTCCAGTGATCCCTGCCAGGATGCTGTGAGCGGTAACAGCTCCACTGACTCCACAGATGCACAGGTAGGGAGAAAGGAACGGTTCGGGAACAAAATACACATGGAATCATTGAGGTTGGAAAAGTCCAACCATTCGCCCAATACTGCCAAGGCCACCGTGTCCCCAAGTGCCAAATCCACGTGGCTTTTAAATCCCTCCAGGGACCCCACTGCTGTCCTGGGCAGCCATTCCCATGAAGGAATTTTCTCTAATACCCAACTTAAACATCCCCTGGCACAGCTTGAGGCCGTTTCCTCTCATCCTGTCCTTTATTCCCTTGGTGCAGAGCCTGATCCCACCTGGCTGCCCTCTCCTCTCAGGGAGTTATGCAGAGCCAGAAGGTCCATCTGGAGCCTCCTTTTCTCCAGGCTGAGCCTCTCTAGATGCCAGAGCCCTTCCTCATCCCACATTTCTATGCTCCAGGAAACGTCCATGGGGTCACTTGACAGGACAAAGCTGTGCATTTCCTCACAGATCCAGCCCGGAGAACATCCCCCAAGCTCATCCCTGATCTCATGCCAGCTCTTCCCCTTCCTTCCCCAGGACACCACGCACCGCTGGCCTCTGGTGATGCTGTCCTTCCGGGAGTTTTCCTACCACTTCCGAGTGGCACAGCCGGTGAGTACCCGCAGCTTGTCCAGGGCCACGTGGAAGGAGAGAAATGTGGGATTTATAAATTGTGGGAAATGCAGGTTTAGCACCAGGAGCTTCCCGCAGTCCTGTGGGTGGTAGGAGGATGATGTGTCCCTGTCCCAGCCCATAATCCAGGCAGAATTCTGCCCTTGGAGTTGCCCCCCTCTCTCTCTAAGCTGCTTTTCCCGTTCCTAGGGCCGAGCCGACTGTGGCACTTCCCTGGAGCAGCTGGGACACCTCTTCACTGACTATTACTTCCAGTTCTACTGGCTCTGTGAGTGAGTCCTGGCAGCACCAGTGCCCTCTGCTCAGAGACAGGAGGGGAACTGGTGCCACTGGGAGCCTCCCAAATTCCCTGCTCCGCTGGCCCCCAGCCCCGCCTCATCCCTGTGTCCTGCGGCAGCTCCGGAGCTGGAATGGTGATGGCTGGAGACACTGAAGCTCAGGACAGACAGGACCTAAAAGCCACCATCAGCCCTGTGGTGGCTCCTGGGGGGACCTTGCACCAATTCCCAGCATCCCACACCCCTCTCCTTCCGTTATGGGGATGTTTGTGTCCTCCATCACTTCCCCTTCCAACACTGGATTTGGAAACACACACCGGACTGAGCGTGGACAGTTCTGCCACATCTCAGAGGGATGCTCCTTCCATGGACAGGAGCCCCATCCTGGTGCTCCCAGATGTCCCACATCAGTTCTTCACAACACTGGAATTGTTTCAACACTGGAGCCCTTTCCAAGAGCCAAACGCTGGAGTTTGGCCTGGAAAGGGTGGCTGTGCCTGGACCTACTGGAAGTTCTACACTGGAGTTGCTGTTCCTTCTGCTTGGCCCAGGGCCACTTCCCACAGACTTCCCAGAGACTCCCGGACCTGCCAATGGACACGTTCCTCTAGGAACAACTGGAGAAGGAGCAGCTTTGACGTCATCCCCCCTCTTCTTTGTGCTCTTAAATCCCATATCCATGTGGGATATCCACATCTGGATGGATAAAACCCCCACTCAAGATGCTGCTGAGGCCATGCCATGCCTGAGGACATTTGTCCTCAAGCCAGGGGTGACAAATGACCGGGACTTACCCACATTAAGTGCGGTAGGATCCGTTTTTATCCGCTTGGAAGCGGTGTGTGAGGAGCTGCCTGGTCGACTCTGGAGCCAGTGCCAACCTCTGCCCAGATGTGCAGCACTGGCAAAGCCTGGAGTGCCCTGCGGAGCAAGGCTCAGTCCCTGGGAACACCAGGAGCTGTGTCCAGGCGGGATCTCTGCCTCAGGAGAGGGGTGGTGTTCTCCCAAAAGTTGGGATGGCAGCAGCTGCAGGCTGTCCCTGCCCTCACAGAGTTAGGCTGGGGGGATTTGGGATATTTTACTGTTACAAGTCCTTAACTTGCTAAACTACTGAATTCTTGTGGGGTTTAAGCTGTAAAAAAATTGGGAATTTCCTTCTGGCCCCATTGAGCCACGTGTGTCCTGTGGGAAAGCCAAGCGGCTCCCTGTGCTTCCTCTTCCTCATCATGCTCCTCGTGCTAAAGAGGAGCTGTCTGCGTTCCTGGAGGCTCAGCCACCTCCAGGTTATTCCAAGATGGATATCCCTGAGGAAACAAGTGAGAGGGGAATGCCACATGCTGATCCTAAGGACACTCTAAATCTGCTCCAGAAAAACAAAGATGGGTTTTATCCAGGTAAAGTGATGGTTCTTGGACACATCTAGTTTTATCTCCCATCATCCCCCTCCTGAGCTTATCCCAACGAAGCAGCCCTGAAATTCCTGGTGATGTCACTTGGATTTGGCATCTGCCCCCAAGAAACTGTTTGTAGGGAGGTTTCAAGGCCTGGAAACACTGAATTATAGTTACTAAAATCCACCAAATCCTGGGAAGCAGGGAATAGTGGGTGAGCAGGGCATTCTGAGCAGCCAAGCAGTTGGAAAACCCAGTTTTGGGAAGCTCAGTGGGAGAACAGGATGCCCCAAGGCTTGGGAATACCTATGCACAAGCAGGGGGGCTCCACGCTCGGCAGGATTCTCTGTTTTTCCCTGAAATTGGGAAGGAAACACCTGGATGTAGCTAAGTGCTCTTCCCTCCACCTGCCCTGAGTTCCCTCCACCTGCCCTGAGCAGTTTTTCCTGGTTTTAAACTGGGAAGTGACTTCCTTGGCAGCTTTATTGTTCCCTTGGCAATCAGTGGCCCAGGCTGGCACATCCTCCTCAGGTGAGTGATGCCAAGCTGGGATAAAGGCCCCTGGAAGAGGAAACAGGGAATGTTGGGGGGGACAGAGCCTGCAATCACACTCTCACCCCCAGCCAAGACACCCCAATACATTCCACCCCACTCCTGAGGGAAGGAATCAATCAGTGGTGGCCCAGGAGGAGTTGGGATCTCTCAGGTGTCCCCAGAATGTTCAGCCATGGGATTTATGGAAATTCCCAACAAACCAAGTGCCTGGAAACATCTCTAGTGCCTTTTTCCTTATGGAACAGCCCCAAGGAACAGTGTTTTCCCACATATATTCCCAAATGCTGCCTCAGACATGGTGCCTGGGTGGTTTAACCGGGATGTGGCAATTCCTGGAGTGCCAAAGGCAGCCCTTCCCACATGGAGCTGGCAGAAATCCCTTCGATCAGGAGAGGACAGGGATTCAGGATGAAGTTTTTTGTGTCAATAGTACCTTATGTCTTAAAGTGGCACAGGTTGCCCAGAGAAGTTTTGGATGTTCCATCCCTGGAAGTGTTCCAGGATAGGTTGGATGGATTTGGAGCTGCCTGGACTAGTGGAAGGTGGGTGGGACTGAATGGGCTTTAAAGTCCCTTCCTACCCAAACCATTCTAGGATTCCATGATAAAAATCATCCATCAGCTGCTTCCCAGCGAGGCAGCAACGAGCTCCAAAGGGGTTCCGAATTGTAAAATGAAGGAGTCATGGAATTGTTTCCAGGCCCATGGAAACAGCTGTCTGCATGGATTTCCCCCCCCCAAAACGCATCTCTGCCCCTTCCCTGTCCCAAATCAGTACCAAGAGAGTTCACAATCAGGCCTTTCCCTGCGTGGGACAGAGGGAATTCTGAGCCGACCTCTCCAGCTTGGGGAAATCCCTCCCTATCCAGCGGCAAAGAGACATTCCTGGCAGGAAGGAAGAGGAAAAGGTGGAGAATGAGGCTGTTTGGGAGTTGTTTCAAAAGCAAATTCCCAACTCTTCTGTCCTACTGTTGGAGCTTAAAGCCTGTAAATAGAGACTATGGCACCTCTGGAAGAATTAAGGAAAAAAACACCACGTAAAGCACTAATTTTGTTGGTTTAAATGTTGCTGCCACAGCTTTAATCACTGTATTTTGCCAGCCAGTTCGTAGAGTCGCATTTGTAGCAGGTTATTATTGATTCCTGGTTTTTATTTGTGGGGAACAAGCGTGGTTTCCCTCTTTTCTTCCTGATTTATATTTATATTTTGCTGAATTTGAGGGCTGCGTTTCCGGATTCCCCGGAATTTTTTTGTTTGTTTGTTTATTTGTTTTGTTTTGCTTATTTAGACTTTGTTTTATGCTGGAGGTAAATGTGCCCGTATGAATAAAATATATAAATACTGCTTTGTATCCAAGGATGGCTCCTGGTGTTTTCCTCCCTTTCTAGGGAATAACTCAGGTGAATGGCTGTAAAGCTGCCCACGGGATGAAGGAAATTCCAAGTCTTTAATCAGTGGAAGTTTCTGGATATGCCCACTCATGGTACTTTGGAATGGAGATAAAAAGGAGAAAGGAAGGAGGAAAAAGAACAGAAGGGGAAAGAAATTAGGAAGGGAAAAATGAAGGAAGTAGGAGAAAAATGAAGACAATTAAGAGGGAAAAGAAAGGTTAAATGGACAAGGGAAAAAGGAAAAAGAAAGCAGAAGGACAAAGAAAGGAGGAAGAAGAAAAAAGGAGGGAAAAAGAAGAAAGGAAAAAGAAAGGAAAACCTGCCTCTGACCTCTCATTGCTCACATCAAAGGGTAAACTCAGATCCAGAAGGATTCAAAAGTCCACAGAATGAAATCTTCCTTCCCAAATAGGAAATTGGAGCTTGAATTTGTGTTTTGGAAGTGGAATGATTTGAAAGCTGGGCTAAAATTCCAATCTGCCTCTTAAAGACATATAAATCAATTCCTTGTTTCTAGGCCAGGCAGAAATTCAGGAGTTAATGAAGGGCCCATCCAGCACCACAATACTCCTGGTTAGGGATGAGAATAGGCACAGCATTCCCAAAAAAAAGGGTGAGGGGATGTGATGGCAAAGAAAGCTGAGGGATTAAAAGCAGATTTAGGATTTACTTTGCACAGCTGGGCTGCACCAGGACAGAAGGTGGCACTCGAACACCTGTGACCACACACAGCACAGAAAGCTGAGATAACACTGGGCATATCCCAAATTATCTGGATCTTGTGCCATTATGGAGAAAGGGAAGCACAGGAGGGACCTTTTCACTCTGCTCAATTCCATGACAGGAGTGTGCAGCCAGGTAGGATTGGTCTCTTCTCCCAGGGAGTGACAGGACCAGAGGAAACAGCCTCAAGCTGCATCAGGGGAGGTTTAGGTTAGGCATTAGGAAAAATTCCTTCATGGAAAGGGTTTTAGAGCACTGGAACATGCTCCAGAGGTTGAGTCCCCATCCCTGGAGGCATTTAAAAGCGGTGTGGCTGTGGCACTTGGGGACATGGGGTAGTGATGGCCTTGGCAGTGCAGGAGGAGTGGTTGGACTGGGCGGTCCTAGATGGCTTTTCCAGCCTTAGACTTCCCATAATTCTATCCAAAAAAAAAAATAAGACAAACCAGCAGTCACCAGGCAGGTGTATCACAGAGCCACTTTTATTCACCTGTGGGTCACTGCCTGTCGCAGACCACACCTGCACCAGGCATTTTCTCCTTGAAATACAAAAGAAATATAAAAAGAGCTTTCCCGAATCCCCCACCCAGGCTCCCCGGGGGGCTCAGACGTAGATCCCGACCCAGAGCAGCAGGAACAGGACGCCGAAGCCCATGAAGAGTGAGGCCACCAGCGAGATCAGCAGCTCCTTGTAGATGTCCCGGGTGTACTTGGTGGATGTCACCTCGTAGCTGCCGGGCCGGGGGTTAAGGTGGTAACAGAGGCACAGCAAGGCGAGGGGACCCCCACCCGCTCCCCTGCCCCCGGGAATTAGGGCGATAATCCGGGATTAAGAGGCACAGCAAGGGGACGGCACCCCCCGTCAGCTCAGCCGGGGGGATACACGAAGAACCAGGCAGTGAAGAACATGCCGATTGCCAGCAGCACCACGGTGAGGTGCGGGAACACGGCCGGGTTCACCGGGCTCGTGTATCTGCTCATCGCCTCCAGCTCCTGCGGGGACACGGCGGAGCTCAGCGGCGCCGGCCGTTGCCAACGGGCCGGGCCCCCTGTGGCAACCCCCGGCCGCCCCATCCCCACCCTCACCATGTCGCCGGTCCCTGCTGCGACACGTCGGCTCCGCTCCGGCCGCCGCACGCCCGGCCCCCTCGGCCGCCGGAAGTGGAAGTGAGGGCGGGAACGAGGCGCGGCGAGCGCGAGCCGCTTCCCCATTGGCCGGCGGCGGCTCCCGGCGGGCTCGGCGCGCGAGCGCGGGAGCGGCGGCGCGCGAGCGGGCGGGTAATGGCTGAGGGGGACCGGGGAGCGGGGGGGAACGGGGAGCGGGGAGCCGGGGGGGAACGGGAGCGCTGAAGGGGAGCGGGGACCGGGGGGGGAACGGGAGCGCTGAAGGGGAGCGGGGAGCGGGGGAGGGAACGGGAGCGCTGAGGGGGAGCGGGAAGGAACGGGAGCGCTGAGGGGGAGCAGGGAGCGGGGGGGGAACGGGAGCGCTGAGGGGAAACGGGGCGGAACGGGAGCGCTGAGGGGGAGCGGGGAACGGGGGGGGAACGGGAGCGCTGAGGGGGAGCGGGTGGGAACAGGAGCGCTGAGGGGGCGCGGGGGGGGGGGACGGGAGCGCTGAGGGGGAACGGGAGCGCTGAGGGGGAACGGGAGCGCTGAGGGGGAGGGAGGAGGGATTGATGGCAGGCCTGGGGAGCTGGGAAATGAGATAAGAATAGGGAGGTGATGCTGTCTAGATGGTGTATATATATATATATATATATATATATATATGATGGATATAATCGAATGTTGGGGAGGGGCAGAGGTTGGAAGGGGAGTAGTGATGGGCCGAGAGGGGAGTGGTGAGGGGTAAGGGTGGCCTGAGGCAGGACTCGGGGTAATGCAGCCCTTGGAGTGATGGTTTGCAGGGGAAGCACTGCCCCCCTTGCTTCCCCCTCCTTGGCTGGCCCAGCATTCCTTATGCAGAGCCCACTCTCAACGTCCCCTTTTTCCCTTCCCCAGGATGGGAATCCATGGCTTGGCCAAGCTTATCGCCGACGTGGCTCCCGGGGCTATCCGGGAGAACGACATCAAGGCCTACTTTGGCCGGAAAGTGGCCATCGACGCCTCCATGAGCATCTACCAGTTCCTGATTGCCGTGCGGCAGGGAGCCGATGTGCTGCAGAACGAGGATGGGGAGACCACCAGCCACCTGATGGGAATGTTCTACCGCACCATCCGCATGGTGGAGAATGGCATCAAGCCGGTGTACGTGTTCGACGGGAAGCCCCCGCAGCTGAAATCCGGGGAGCTGGCCAAGCGCACGGAGCGTCGGGCCGAGGCGGAGAAACACCTGCAGGAAGCACAGGAGGCTGGGGAGGAGGAGAACATCGAGAAGTACAGCAAGAGGCTGGTCAAGGTGACCCCGCAGCACACGCAGGAGTGCAAGAAGCTGCTGACGCTGATGGGAATTCCCTATGTGGAGGCACCTGGAGAGGCAGAGGCCAGCTGTGCCGCCTTGGTGAAGGCTGGGAAGGTGTACGCCGCCGCCACGGAGGACATGGATTGCCTCACCTTCGGTAGCCCCGTGCTGATGCGGCACCTCACAGCCAGTGAGACCAAGAAGCTGCCCATCCAGGAGTTCCACCTGAACCGGATTCTGCAGGATCTGCAGCTGACCTGGGAGCAGTTTGTGGACCTGTGCATCCTGCTGGGCTGCGACTACTGCGCCAGCATCCGCGGCATCGGGCCGAAGCGCGCCGTGGAGCTCATCCGGGAGCACAAATCCATCGAGAGGATCGTGCAGCAGCTCGACACCAAGAAGTACCCCCTGCCCGAGAACTGGCTGCACAGGGAGGCCCAGAAGCTCTTCCTGGAGCCCGACGTGATCGATCCCGATGCCGTGGAGTTGAAGTGGAGCGAGCCAGACGAGGAGCAGCTGGTGCAGTTTATGTGTGGGGAGAAGCAGTTCAATGAGGAGCGCATCCGCAACGGCGTCAGGAGGCTGAGCAAGAGCCGCCAGGGAAGCACCCAGGGCCGGCTCGACGACTTCTTCAAGGTCACCGGATCCATCACCTCGGCCAAGCGCAAGGAGCCGGAGCCCAAGGGAGGGGCCAAGAAGAAAGCCAAGACCAACTCCAAGCCCAATGGCACCACCGCCACAAAGACTAAAAAGGCAAAATAACTGGATTGGGTGCCCACAGACCTCTGGGATTGGGTTCTTGGGGGGCTTAATGATGAATTTTAGACTAACGACAGTTGCGTGTCAGTGCTGCGTGTTAGTGCTGGGAAGGAACGGATTAGGCCGGCAGAGTGGAATAGCTTCTGGGCACAAACACGCCCAGATTTCAGGATTCCAAAGCTGAACACCTCCAGAGCAGACTCAGGACGAATTAGATTTCAGCCTGATCCCATCCCTCCCAGAAAAGGTAGATGCAAGCAGAAACTGGGAAGATATTAGTGGAAGGCAAGCTAGAACTGGGAAGGAGGCTTCAAGTAATGAGGTAAAATTCTCCCTTTAACGAGAGTTCATTAAGGTTTTTCCTTCCCTTTTCGTGGTCACTCCCCTTCTTCAAAACCCAGTTGTGGTCTCAATTCCAGCAATGTCCTAGCCTGCTTTTAGTGCGTAATCCAAGGAAAGCTGAGCCCAGTTTTCAGCTCTCCCAGACTAAAACTTGCTTAGAAATGCTTAAACATAAAAATATCCATAAGCCTAGAACTGCAGCCTCTTCAGTCCCTGAATTCCAGAGGCATTTTTCCATGTTGTACACTTACAGGTCCCAGGGTGGGGATCAATACCTTTTATTTCTTATTTTATTGTGTTTTTTCTATAGTTTTTTGCTTGTCAGAGCCATAGGATGGGTTTTGTTTTCAGAATAAAATTTAAACACAAAGACACTGTTTCTCTTTCTCTAGAGAAGTGGCTTAAACTGTGTTTTTAAATGAAAATTCCAGTTTTAGAGGGAATTCCTAACAGCTGACAAACCAAATGCAGTCTGGAACACAAAGAATTTCAATTTGGAGCTCTCTGGATGCTTCTTAGGCTTCAAAAATCCATGGGTCTGCCCTTTCCAGTTTGGAAAATAAGAAACTGGCTTGTTTTGTGTGGAAATGAATATTTAATATTTATTATGCATTAATCTTGCTAAAATTGGGATTTATGTTTCCTTGCTGTGGATTCTCTTACAAGTTTCAATCCATAATGGGTTTTTATCCAGAAGTTTTTAAACTTTTACCTCCAAATATCTTCATAGGTACAGAAATGGTTTTGTGGTGGAGAGATAAAAAATTATTTTAAAATAATAATATCTGGAAATAAGTCTGAGAAATTTACCAATTCCAAAAGCTGCTTTTCCACCTCCCTCTCCCTAACTGGTGCTTCGTGGTATTTCACTCCATCTTTCCTCAATTTCTCATTCCAAACAAAGATTCCCACTGCTTCTGACATTGATATTATTATTAATGAATTCCAGTTCCACTCTTTATCCTGGGAGCAAGTGCTGTGGGAAGCTAGGAACCCAGCAGAGCCAATCGGAGAGGGCACAGGGGATTTCAGGCTCTCAGGTGTGGGCAGTCTCCCCATGGGAAGACTGGAATACTTTTCCACCTTTTCCCCTTTTCCACCTCTTAATTCTAATTAAATGAATTTTCAACTTCTTCATCCCAGTTTTCCATCTGGCTGGACCATTACCCATGTGTTACCCACAGCATTCCCATCCTGAATCCAAACCCAATATGCACCAGCTCTGGGAAGAAAGGAACCCTGTCCCATTGGAGAGCAGAACAGTGGGAACTCTCAAATAGCTTTTGGGGAAACCCCAAATTTATCCAGCACAAAGAAGACTACGGAGTGTGCCAGCTGCTGCCACAAGCTGCATCCTGAGCCATGCCAGCCATCTCCTGAGAGTTTCCTTGTGCTCCCGTTTCCGCTGGAGCCTCTTGTCCAGCGCTGCTCGGAGGGTTTTCTCCCGTGGCACTGCTGCAGTGTCCTGCCAGCCGTGCATTGGGCACCAGCGGCTCAGGGACACTTGCTGCTGGGAATGCTTTGCTGGAATGGCTTGGGCTCCCAGTTGTATTTCCAGGCTTTTCCTGGCCGTGGGTATCTGGTGAGTTCTGTGGATAGCCATGGCTCCGAGGCAGCAGGGAGACCTGTCCATGTGGGCTCCTCCATCTGGGGTCCAGCAGATCTCATGGAGGCTCTGGCAGGGATGGAGACCTTTGCTATAAATATCCCAGGTGTGGAGATCTTCCTTAGCCTCGTCCTTCACAGGCAGCTCCAGGGAGCATCCCTGACATGGGAGCTGTTGTCTTTGCTGCCGGAGCCTCTTGTCCAGCAGTGTGCGGAGAGTCTGCCCAGATGGCTCTGCCACAGGATCCTGGGAGCTGTGGGTTGGGCACCGGCGGCTCCAGGACACTTCCACTTGCTTCTTGGCAGGAACAGGCCAGGTTCCAGTTGGAACACAACACAGGTCACAGAGGGTCTGGCTGGGAATGAAGGAGCCTTTCCGAGGGATGGACATTCTTGGAAGGGTGGAGGATCTCGACCAGCGCTGGGCTCTGCGGAGGACTGAGCCTTTTCCAGCGGCAGATGTTTTCCAACGGATCAGGGGTCTTGTTGGGCGCTGGCACCTGGAGGGCTGGGGACTCCTGGAGGAGCTGGAGGAGGCACAGCAGGGCAGCTGGCCTTGTTCCAGCAGCTGCTCCAGGTCCTCCCACAACAGCTGCCACATCTCCGAGTCCCGCGGGAAGGACACCTCGGGCCACAGCGGCGTCACCATGTCCTGCAGCTCCCGGGCCGCCGCCGCACAGGGGGTGCAGCAGGGCCCGCAGCCGCAGGGGATGTACAGGGGCCTCTCCGGGGCAGCCGGGCCATGGCGAGGGGTCTCCTCGGCCGGGGGGGAACCGGGAGCCCCCGGAGCCGCTCGGCAGCGCCACGTCCTGAGGCATTTCCGTGCCTTCCAAACACGGGTGGCCAGCAGGACGGCCGTACTGGCCACCAGCAGGACAAGCGGGGGGAGCAGGAAACTCATGGCTTCATCCGTGTTCCATCGTGGCCATGCTGAGAGCCGGAGGGTGGTGTCAGTGTCCTGTGGAGACACTGTGCTGATGTCACAGAGCTGCGGGTGCGACACCTGTGTGACATCACAGCCCCGCCTCACCCCAGAGCTCATGGCCCAGGGCACCCCAGTGCTGCCAGGGGCAAGGGGCTCCATGTGGGCACTGGTGGCCCTCTGGAGCAGAGCACATGGAAAGATTCTCAGGCAAGTAGGACACAATGATGAGGAGAAGGATGATGGTCTCACCTCCTGGCTGACAGAGCTGGGGACATGGATTCTCCCATGCGACACTGCAAAGTGCTGGAGGAGGAAAAGCTCTTCTCGGTAACCACCAAATCACCTCTGTGTTTTTCACAGCATTCCCATCCTGAATCCAAACCCAGGGCTGTGCCAGCCACTGTGAGGAAAATGAACCCTGTGAATCCTACTAAAAGCAAACAACCAAACCACTGAGGCAGAGCAGCGTAAGTGTTTTCCATGGAGCATGATGGTGATGGAGGGGATTTAGCAGGGGGAAGAGGGGCAGACTGGGTACCCAGGACATCCCATGCAGCACAGGGCAGGAATGTCATCTCCAGTAGAGCAGCTGATACCCTACACTTTCCTTTGCTGTGGCACTGCTGCATGGTGCCAACTTATCTGTGTGATCATGGAAGGAACTGGAGGGTGGCACCGTCACCATGGGTTGAGTCAGAGAGGATGCTCCTGTGTGACTGGCTTGATGTCTAGGATAAGACCACATGTACTGGAGATGATGGAAGGTGGTGGATGTTGGTGTTTGGGCTGTTGGGAAGAGTTTGGATCCTGTCCCTCCTAGCTCCTTCTGGAGACAGTGTCTGTGGAATTGTACAATGGTTTGGGTGGGAAGGGTCCAGCTGGGAGCAGATCCAGGCTGAAGGTCTGACTGGACAAGGCCCAGTGGGTTTGGGGAATGGGGCTGGCTGGGAGAGCAGTTGGGACCCAGCTGGGAGGTGCTGGTGACTCCTGGCCAGAGATGGAGTCACAGAATTGGGACTAGAATCAGCTGCAACCCCAGGCCACCACCTGCAGATTTCCAGGAGGAAATGCAACTGGTGGCCTGAGGCTGATGCTAATTGGGATTGTAATATTCAAATAGAGATAAGTGCATCTGATTAATGCCATGAGAGTTTGTGTGGGGATCAGACTAGGTTGAACTGAAGCCCAGCAATGTGGCTGGAGGAACAAGCCTATGGCTGCTGGGGAAAGGCTTTGTTGATGTCCAAGAGGGAATTGACTCCATGAAGTTTTGGTAAGGCTGTGCTTGTGTGTGGTGCTGGGGAAGAGAAGGAGAGGAGCTGAACTCATGGAATTAAGCAGGAGGAAGACAAAAGGGATGTGAGCTGTGTTTTCTTCCTGAGATACAGACACACACACACACAGAGGGACATGCTGGAATGGCACTTTATTGCTCCATGGAGGGGTGCAGGGTGTCTTGGTGGAGTCAGTAGATGCTGAAGATGGCCTCGATGTGCTCCCCATCGTGTGGTTTGTAGGTGCCAACCCCTGCAGCAGAGGGATGTGTGAGGCTGGGACATGGAGAATCCCCTGCACCATCCCTGGCCCCCTCCCTCACCTTCATCGAGGGCATCCCCAGCACTGAGGAACTGCCAGTAGGTCCTGTCCTCCATGCTGCCAGCCAACCCGTGGATGGAGGTCACAAAGAGACCCCAGGATGCCTGCTCCATCTGGAAGCTGCAGGAGAGATGAGGAGGCTCTGTCCTGGCTGAGGAAAATGCCAAATCCCACCTCCACAGCCACCCTGGCTCTCACCTAAAGGTTTGGGGGTTCTCCTGAGCTGCCACCTCCATCACCTGGAGCAGAGTGGAGCCACTTGGAACTGTCACTGAAGTGGAGTAGCGGAAGTGTTTTCCCTGGAGCGTGTTGGTGATGGAGTAATGCACCTGGATGAGGTCTGTGCAGGGAGAGAGCGGCAGGGTGGGCACCTGGCACACCCTCAGCAGGCGCAGGATGGGAAATCATCCCTGTGGGGTCTGGGTAACTCCAGGTGGGATCAGCATACCTCTGGGAATGCCGTGTGTCCCCAGCGTGGGGGACAGGGGCAACTGTTGGCCTGAGGACATATTCTTGGTGGCAGCACAGTCCAGGCCAGCCACATCCAGGTAGGACCTGCCCACCAGGGATGGCAGCACCTGGGCGATGGCCATGGGCTGCTGGTAGTCGTGGGTGCACACCACAGAAAAGGCCTGGGCACAGTCCCACTTCCGTGGGGCGTAAAACTTCCTTGTGGCCTCCAGTGCCTGTGGAGCAGGTGGGACATGGAATGACACATCTGGGAATGGGACCAGGTGGCCGTGATGCCACACTTCCCTGGCACCTCCCCTACCTGCAGGGCCAGCCCCATGCTGTAGATATTCCCGATCATGCCATTCCTCTTCTCCTGCTCATCCAGAAAGCTGTTGCTCACTGTCCGAAGTGCCTCCCGGAGCAGATCCTGCACATCCTGGAGCTCCACGTAGTTGTAGACGCAGGCCAGCGCCAGTGCCACCATGGCCTGGGTGTCTGTGGGATCCTGGAGTCACTGCCAAGGCTCAGGATAGACCCCAGGAGTGGGACTGTGGGAGCAGATGAGTTCCTCACCCACTGAGATGTGGCTCTCGGGGCTCAGCACCTGCTTGGCCAGGGCCACCGATGGTCCCTGAGCACCACCTGCTTCAGCCAGGCACAGGGCCAGGGTGTCCACGCCCACATTGTACAGGGTAGTTTTGGGAATCCCGTCGGCCTCTGAAAGCAAAGAGTTGCAAGATGGCAAGGTGTGGGGACAGTGACACCCCCAGGCCCCCAAGTCCCAACAAACCCAGTTTGGCCATCTCCTCATCTGTTTTCTGCTGCAGGACACGGATCAGGTCGAGGGTCTGCTCCAGGGCATGGACATGCTGGGGATCCTGGCAGGAGGAGAGGAGGGCGAGGACGTGCAGAGCCACCTGTCCCGAGGTCATGTCTGTGGGGACAAGGGGGCAGCCAGGCTGTGCTGGGCTGGGCACCCCAAGAACTGGCAGAAACCCGGTCCCCCAGGAGCTGGTGCCTTCCCTCCTTTCCCTCCCTACCTTTCTGGGCTCTCCTCACTGCCTCCTCCTTGATCTCCTGGAGCAGCCACTTGTGGATGGGACCATCACTGTCCCCTCCAGCCAGGTTCATGGCCATCAGGATACTGGGATTTGCTGCCTCATCTTGATTTACAGATCCCTCCAAGCGCTGGAGCAGCTGGGAGACCATATCCTGCGGGGCCACTGGAAGGAGAGGGGAGATCAGTGGGATCCTGTGTCCCATCCGTGCTCTCTCCTGGTTCTCCATGGGTGGCTGACACTCACCACAGGGCTCGATGGCTGTGCAGCCCACCAGGGCCAGCAGGACTCCGATGCCCAAAGCCACACCAAGCATCCTTCTGGAGCCAGCTGACCCACTCAGGGTGGCAGTGTCCTGTGGAATTCGGCTCTCTGGGCGTCCTCTCTGCTTTTAGCTGTTCCCAGTGTCCTTGTCCTGTCACCTGCCTTCCCGCAGCCACCCTGGGTCTGCCAGGCACTGCTGGCTTATCTGTGTGTACAGTGGGGGAGGGAGGGCGGAGATTTTCCATTTGAGATCAACTGGGGACCACTTAGACCACTTCAGTATCCACGAGGCTGTGATGTTGTTTGGGATTCATCCCAGTATGTCCCAGAAGGCACCACCTCAATCTTCCACCCAAGGTCCTGGAAGCCTGAGGGGCTCCATTGCTGGCTGGGCATTCTCCAGCTGTATCCCACTTGGACTTTTCCAGGAAACTCCAGCCCTGATGATCTAACTACAGTGCCAAGAAAAATGTTGGAGAAGATCATACTGGATCTGCTGGGAAAACAATTCAAGGACAGTGCCTGCGTCAGGCACAGGCAGCTCAGGATAACTGAGAGAAATTCCTGTCTAACTGGTTTCTTATCCTGCTGCCATAAGGTCTCCCAGCTCAGAGGTGATGGGAAGGGAAAGCCTGTTCATTTTGGGGATTGTAGTAGGAGTTTTGTCTCTGTCCTTCACAGAATCCTTCTGGAGGTGTCCAGCTGTGAGATGAGCAGGGACAAGGTGTGCTGGCTGCTGTGCTGGATTTAACCGGGATAGGGAACTTTTTCTTTGCTGGATTTGGATTCAGAATGGTAATGGTGCAGATAACACCCGGGAGGTTTGGTGGCTGCTGAGTGGGGTTTGCCCTCCTCAAGCACTTTGCAGCGTCCTGTGGGACAATTCAGGACAAGGCACCATCCTCGGGGATGTTCCCTGTGCCTTCTGTAGGCAAGGAGGAAAAAGGGAGTCTGGAGGGTGATGGTGTCACTTGGCACAGTCCATTGTGGTGGAGACCAGGTGAGTGAGGGATGAGGGGGCCCGAGTGAGATCCCTCCAAAAAAGGGAGGTTACAGCCGCAAAATGCCTGAAAATTCATGAGGGGTTTGTGTGTAAAATACTGAAAACTGCAAATATTCCCATTTTTGTATATTCTGGGAAATTTTAATGCATTTAAAAACCGATTCCGAAATAAAACCTTGTGTCTGCTGTGTTATAGACAGGATATACACTGTAAGGAATTCTGATTACGGAGCTAGAGGGTTTGAAAATACAAATATATTTCTCTATCCGGGGCCAAGGCCGGGATAAAGTTTCCCGGAAAGAAACGCCGGAGCGCAAGCGCGGAGCCGGGAGCGGCAATGGTGGAGCCCGGGGAGCAGCGGCGCCGGGCTCGGAGGTGAGCGGGGAACGGGGAGAACCCCGAGCGGGGAACGGGGGCCTCGCGGGTCGGTGCCTCAGCACGGGGATCGGTGTCCCGGCACAGGGATGGCTGTCCCGGCACAGGGATCGGTGTCCCGGCACAGGGATCGGTGTCCCGGCACAGGGATCGCTGTCCCGGCACAGGGATCGGTGTCCCGGCACAGGGATCGGTGTCCCGGCACAGGGATGGCTGTCCCGGCACAGGGATCGGTGTCCCGGCACAGGGATCGGTGTCCCGGCACAGGGATGGGTGTCCCGGCACAGGGATGGCTGTCCCGGCACAGGGATCGCTGTACCGGCACAGGGATGGCTGTCCCGGCACAGGGATCGCTGTCCCCTCCCGGGACACGGAGCGGGAAGGCGGCAGCAGCGGGAGCTGCGGGCAGGGGACACCGGAGCCGCCTCGGCCGAGCGGGGCCCGGGGCGTCGCTCTGGGGCGGATTCCGGAGGGGCCAAAGTGAACATTTTGGGGCAGAATCTGAATTAATGTGCAGGGGAGAGAATGCACAGCTTGGGGTAAGGATGAGGCGGTCGGTGCTCTCCGGAGGGACCGGCTCGGGCTGGCTCTGTGTTACTGTGATTAATTTGCTTTATGGAACGAGACACCTGAGGCTGCCGCGGGAATGCAGGGCTGGAGCCGGGAAGGAAACCCGGGCTGTGCGGGAATGGCAGGGGCGGTCAGGCGGGGCTCCCGTCGGTCACTGGAGTCACCGCAGAGAAGGCGACGTGTAAGGATGTGTAGCGGGATATAAGGGACATGTTGATTGTAGGATTACCGATAAGGATACAGAACGGATCTATAGAACGACCGTATAACGAGATGTGTATTTTAAAAGCCCGTCGTCATCCTTCTCCCAGCCCCGCTGTGTTTTCAGGATCCTGGGGGAAGAGCCGGGTCTGGACGAGGCTCCCGGGCACAGGGGGGAGTTCTTGGGGTCCTGTGCGGGGCCCGGATTTGGACTCGATGCTGCCCGTGGGTCCGTTCCGGCTCGGAACTGCTGCGATCCTGTGCCGTGGCGGGTGAGATCCGGGGCATCAGCGGGGCTCTGCCCGCGGTGTCCGCGGCCCCGCCGGGTCCGGGCGGGTTAAAGCGGGAGCGGCCCGGGACAGCGGGAGCGGCCGGGACCGGCCCGGGACAGCGGGAGCGGCCGGGACCGACCCGGGACAGCGGGAGCGGCCCGGGACCGGCCCGGGACAGCGGGAGCGGCCGGTGCTGCCGCCCCGTGGGGAGCGCCCGGCACTGCAGCCCGGCACGGCGCGGGGCCGGCGTGGAGCGGCGTCCCGGGAATGCTGAGAGATCCCGGGAATGCTGAGAGATCCCGGGAATGCTGGGGCGTCCCGGGAATGCTGGGGCGTCCCGGGAATGCTGAGAGATCCTGGGAATGCTGGGGCGTCCCGGGAATGCTGAGAGATCCCGAGAATGCTGAGAGATCCCGGGAATGCTGAGAGATCCCGGGAATGCTGGGGCATCGCTGGGAATGCTGAGAGATCCCGGGAATGCTGAGAGATCCTGGGAATGCTGGGGCATCGCTGGGAATGCTGAGAGATCCCGGGAATGCTGAGAGATCCTGGGAATATTGGAGCATCGCGGGGAATGCTGAGGCGTCCCCTGCCTGGCGCACTCGGCAGCGCATCCCTGGTGCGATGCAGAAAAAGAAAAGTCCTGGGTTAGTGGGAGGATGTTTCTGGAATGGAGCCGGGAGAGGTGCTGCTCATGCCATGGAATCACGGGCTGCTTTGGCTTGGAAGGGAGCACAGGATCATTGACACTCTCTGGTCTGATTGCACAGCAAAGAACTTCCCAAACTGCCTCCTCAGCCTCATGGACAGCAGGAGTGTCTTCCATAGCTCCTGTTCAGGAATGGCAGTGGCTGTGGGGAGCTCTGGCGGGAGCAGCTGCAGACCAGGTAAGAACAGAAATGGGATCATTCCAGCTGCTGCTGGAGGCGGTTTTCCCTTTTCAGGATGTTCCTCTGATGGGGGTTTGCACAGCAGTGTTCTAGGGCATGTGTGGGGGTAATGCCGGGAATTTTGAAACAGGTGAGAAGCAGAGGGGAAAAAATGTGAAGCTGATCTGTTTCTAGTAATTCCAAACTTATCCCACAGCACCATCCTAGGGGAAACCTGGGTAAGGGACAGAGATGGAGAGGAACAAGTGTTCTAAACCCCCCGGATTTCTGACAGAGCAAACCTTCCCGTGATCCCAGCTGATGTCTCTGAGAAACTGTGGGGTCCTAAGGATTTCCAGGAAAGCAAAACAAGGACAGAGATGAGGGAATAGGTTTCCAATTAATAATGATTTGGTGGACATGGGACTGATTCTTGTATGTTTGATGCTCCCTGTTTTATTACTGGAATAATTTTAAAGTGATTCCTTTAATAAATCATATAAATTTGAGAGGAAACAATGGAAAATTAATGCAGGGAGAGATTGTGGACTCATCATGGAATGGTTTGGGATGGAAGCCTCATCTCTGAGCCTGTCCTGGGCTGGCTCCTGTCCTTGGACCCCTGGAAGGACATGGAAATGGTGGAGATGTGCAGGGAATGCCGGTTGGTTTTCCCTGCCTCTGGCAATCTGGCCATTAGGAAGACTAATTGACCTCTCCCAGCAGGGAAACATTTAAACATGAGGTGCCAAAAAGAACTGGAGCTTCTGCACAATGAAACCTGCAGGAATCCAACTTAAAATCCTCCTGGATTGTCACCAGTCCAACTTCCATGGACTGGTCTCTGTGGCCAGGAGTGTCCAGTCCTGCTAGAAATGCACTGGACCAGGATGTCATTTTCACTTTATGCAGGTAAAGAACCTCTGGGTGACCCCCAGTGACTGGAAGGACCAGACTGGGCTCCCAGGGCACTAATTCCAGGTGTTCTGGTTTTGGGAATAGCACAGGAGCAGCAGACTGCCTTCCTTAGTCCACAAATCCCCAGGATGGGCCACAGAGAAAATAACAGGAATGTGGAAATCCCCTGCTCAGGGAGTTTGTGGTGCTCTGGATTACATTTTGGATTTACAATATTAAAGGGGGGGAGGTGTAAGGTTTATTTCTCTTTCTCCTGTTCGTTGTTGTTCTCAGTGTTCTTGTTGCTCTCACTGTCATTATGTGTTGTCATTAATATTAAATGATTGTATTTGACTGGTTTCCATTATTAAAGTGTTGTGAGCTGGATTTTTGTCTCTGGTCTCTTGCCCATCCCACAAGGGGAGGGGGTGAGGGAGCTGCTGCTGGAGCCCAGCTGGGTCCGCCCATGGCCCGGGGCACTTGTGGGGGCTCTGAACTCAATGGACTGGAGCAGTTTTGGGCTCACAAAGAGACACCCAGTGCTGCGTTTGGGGTGCTAAATCGGGCTCCGAGCTGAAAAACAGAGACTAAAGTGAGCATTTTGGAGCAGGCTCGTAGGGCCAGACCTGGGGCTCAGGAACAGGGACTAAACGCTGTGTTTGCAGGGCTTGAGGAGAGGAGCAAGTGCGGAGAGTTTGGGCTCGGCAAGAAAAGCCGAAGTGCAGCGTTTTGTTGGGCTGACGGAAAGCCCGGAGGCCCGGCCCAGGTGAGAGGGGCGGGTCCGGGAGCGATGGTCCCGCCGCCAGCCCGGGCCGGGCGGGGCCGGAGCTCTGGGGCGGTCCCGGGGCTCTGGGGCGGTCCCAGGGCGGTCCCGGGGCTCTGGGGCGGTCCCGGGGCTCTGGGGCGGTCCCGGGGCTCTGGGGCGGGCCCGGGGCTCTGGGGCGGTCCCGGGGCTCTGGGGCGGTCCCGGGGCTCTGGGGCGGTCCCGGGGCTCTGAGGCGGTCCCGGGGCTCTGGGGCGGGCCCGGGGCTCTGGGGCGGTCCCGGGGCTCTGGGGCGGTCTCGGGGCTCTGGGGCGGGCCCGGTTCAGGTGCGCGGGGCCCCAGTGCGGCTGCGCGGGGCGGGGCCGAGGTGATTTAAGGCCCGGAAAGCGGCACCGCCGCCATTTGCTCTCTCAGCGGCTGACTCGGCTGCTACTCGGCCGGGCTCTCCCGGCGTGGCTCAGGAGAGCCTCGTCTCGTCCTCTTTCTTCTCCCTCTTTCTCCTACTCTTATCCTCCTCCTTCTCCCCCCGCTTCTCCCCTCTTTTCTACCCCTCCAGCTTCTTTCTCTCTCCCCCCATTCCCCCTCTCCCTCCCAGCCCCCCTCCGCCCTCTCTCCTCTCCCCAGCCTCCCCTGGCCTCTCTCCCTGTTCCCCTGCACATCCCGGACCCCCCCTCGTCCTTTCGGCTGTCTCCTACCCCCTCCCCAGCCCGCCTCCCCTCTCTTGCCCCTGTACCCCTCCTCTGTCCATCATCCCTCTCCCCACCCGGCCTTTCCCTTTCCTCCTCCTTCTCCCCCAAACCCCCCAACCCCTCTCCGTACCCTCCCAATCCCTCCCTGACCCCTCCTCTGTCCCCCCATTCCTCTTTCCCCCGCCGCCGCGGGGCTGGGGGCGCCGGAGAATAAAGCCCAGAGGGCCGGAGCCCGGCGCCCCCCGCTGTCCCCGGAGCCCCACCGGGGCCGGGCCCGCTCGGCGGGTCCCCCGGGGCGGTTCTCAAGAGCCGCCGGACGCCGCCGGGGCTGCGGCTTTGCCCCCATCGCAGTGGGGGCTCCCCGGCGGCGTCGGGGCTGGGGGTCAGGGGGGAACCCCTCCTGACGAGGGGGTCCCAGTGTGGGTTCGGGTGGGATGGGCCCCCTCCTCCGGAGGGGGTCCTGGGGGTGGGGAGGTTTAGGGAGGGAGGGGTCCTGGGGTGGGGGTGGGTTAGGGGGGGCGGGGCCCCCTCCGGGGGAGGGGGTCCCGGGGAGGGGGTCGGGGTGGGCCCCCTCCGGGGGGGGGGGCCCGGGGGAGGGGGGTGGGGCGGAGGGGGGACTTCCCCCCTCCAGTCCCCGCCCCCTCCCCCGGACCCTTCCTCCGGACGGGGCTCACCCGGGCCCCCTCCCCGGGACCCCCTCCTCCGGACCGGGGCCCGGGGGGGGGGGGAGGGAGGGGGGTGGGTGGGGTGGGGGGGAAGCAGAGGGGGTCACGTCACTCTGCAGCGTGAACACACACAGATCCCCGCACAAACAAACGGCCCCTCCCCTTCTGCCCCCCACCCCACCCGCCCCCCCTCCCCCCCCCCGGGCCCCGGTCCGGAGGAGGGGGTCCCGCGGAGGGGGCCCGGGTGAGCCCCGTCCGGAGGAGGGGTCCGGGGGAGGGGGCGGGGACTGGAGGGGGGAAAATCCCCCCTCCGCCCCACCCCCCTCCCCCGGGCCCCCCCCTCCGGAGGGGGCCCACCCCGACCCCCTCCCCGGGACCCCCTCCTCCGGAGGGGGCCCTGCCCACCCCAACCCACCGCCCCCCCCCCCCCGACCCCCAGCCCCCCAAACCCCCTCCCCCGGGGACCCCCAACCCCCCTCCCGGGGACCCCCAGTGTGATGTAGGGAAAGCCGGAGCCCCGGCGGTGTCGGGCGGTGCATTGGAACGGTGTGGGGGGACCCGCCGAGCGGGCCCGGCCCCGGTGGGGCTCCGGGGACAGCGGGGGGCGCCGCTCCGGCCCTCTGGGCTTTATTCTGCGGCGCCCCGAGCCCCGCGGCTGCGGGGGAAAGAAGGAGAGGATGGAGGGCGGGAATAGGGGGGCAGAGGGGATGGACAGCGGGAGCCAAGGACGGAGGGCAGGTGGGGGGGGTCGGGGTGTACCGGGCAGTAGGGAGAGGGGACAGGGGGAGGTGGGCTGGGAAGGAAGGAAGGGTAGAGAGGATGGAGTAGGAGGAATGAAGGCAGATTGAGGGGAAGGTGGGGCAAAACGCAGCACGGAAAGGGGGCAGGGGGAGCTGGACTCTGGGGTGGGGAAGGAAGGGCAGAGGAAGTAGAGAGAGGATTGAAGGCAGGTAGGAAAAAACTGGTGGGGGGAAGGAGAGCAGGGAGAGGGGCCAGGTGGGAGCCGGGTGGGGGAAGAAACGTGGAAGGACGAGGAGAAAGGTGGAGGGGTATGGCAGGGTTGGGGTGTGTAGGGGGAGAGGAAGAGGGGGAGTAGGGGGGGACCGGGCCGGGCCGGGGGGGGAAGGAGGGGAGGGCTAGGGGGGAGAGGGAGGGGGGGGGGTAGGGGGGGGGGAGGGTGTAGGGGGTGGGGGAGGGGAGAAAGGGAGGGGATAGAGGAGAGGTATAGAGAAAGAGAAGCAGAGAAGAGATAAAAAGGAAGAGAAATAAAGAGCCCGACCCGGCGGCAACCTCTCCCACCGATCGCTGAGGGGCAAATGGCTCCTGAGGCGATTCCCGGCGCTTAAATCCCTGCAGCCCCGCCCCGCGCAGCCGCTCTGGCGCTCTGGGGCCCTTCACACCTGAGCCGGGCCCGCCCCTCACACCTGAGCCGGGCCCGCCCTTCACACCTGAGCCCGCCTCGCCCTTCACACCTGAGCCCGCCCCGCCCTTCACACCTGAGCCGGGCCCGCCCTTCACACCTGAGCCGGCCCCGCCCTTCACACCTGAGCCCGCCCCGCCCCGCCCCGCCCCGCCCCGCCCGTAAATCCCGGCGGATCCGCGCCCGCTCCGCTTTGGGCGGGGGATGCTCATCCCGGGATGCGGCGGGACCGGCGCTCGGAGCGCTGTGCGGGCCCTGGGCCGGGGCTGCTCCCGGTGCTGTGCGGAGCTCGCGGCGCTGAGGTGGGGCCGGGAACGGGACCCGGGCCGGGGAATTCGGTCCGGGTCCTGCCGGTGTCTGCTGGGGGTCCCGGGGCGAGTGGGCGGTGGGTCCTGGAGCCGCAAGACCGGGGCGGGATTGGGGCAGGGATCGGGACAGGAATCGCCGCGGGGAGGCGGAGCCGCTCCGGGACGGGCGCGGACCGAGCCCGGCGCTGCCGCTCCCGCTCGGACCGCGGCCGGTGCGGGGCTGCGCTCCCGCTGGGGCTCCGGGCAGCGGGGAGCCGGGGCTGTGCCGGGGCCGGGCCCGGCAGGAGGCGGCGCTTTCCCGGAGCCGGCGCTGGATCGCGGCTGGAAGCGGGCGGGGCGCGGGGACCGCCCGGGCCGGCCCCGGGACCGCTCAGGGGCTGCTGGTCCCTCAGCGCCCTCCGGGAGGGGCGCCCTCTGGCGGACACAGAGCGGCGCTGCGAGTGCGGCGGCCCCCGGTGCGCGCTCCCGCCGGGCGGCGGCCCCCGGTGCGCGCTCCCGCCGGGCGGCGGCCCCCGGTGCGCGCTCCCGCCGGGCGGCGGCCCCCGGTGCGCGCTCCCGCCGGGCGGCGGCCCCCGGTGCGCGCTCCCGCCGGGCGGCGGCCCCCGGTGCGCGCTCCCGCCTGCGGAACGCCCGCCGGGGCTCGGTTCTGCTCGGGCCGCTCATCCGACATCTGCCAGGTGAGGCCTGATGCTCTCCTTCCTCCCCCCACCTTCCCTGTGGGTCGCACTCTGCAATGCAAAACAACTCCGTTTAAAAAGCCAGTGAAAGTTGTTTAATTTTTATTTCCAGGTCTTCAGATATCCTGAGTAGGAAGGAACACGCAAGGCGCACCAAGTTGAACCCTTGTGTTAAAGGCTCATCTGGGCACTGAACCCACAACCTGGGCATTTTCAGCACCCTGCTCCAACCAAGCCAGTGTCCGGTCATGGCAATGGCCTGCCTGGGATGGGAATGCCAAGTGCCAGCAAGGGAATTCCTATGCCAATGCAGCTCCTTCTTTTATGCTGATGCTCCTTTACACACCAGCCCCTGGAATGTCCACAGGGCAGAGCTCCATGGCCAGCATCTGACTGTGGAGTAACACAGGTGAACAGTTGAGTGACAGCACAAAACTCTTCCAATAACCCTGATTTCCTGTCCTTTCCAGCATTTCCTTGATGGCTGCAAAGGTGCTTGTGCCATGTCCCTTTCCAGGGAGAGATGAGCAAGCCAAGTCCTGAGGGTTCCCTTGGTCCATGGCCAAAGTTCTTCTGGAGAGTGCCGGGGCTGGTCCCGCCTGCAGAGGGGCATTTCCTGCAGGTGAGTGTTCACAGCCCAAAACCTCGGTGGGGCTGAGGCCGGGGCTGCTTCTCAGGCCCAGAGCTGCACGGAGCCCTCGGGGACTCCTGCTCCCTGCCAGGAACGTTCCTCGGTGTTCCCGGTGTGTCCCAGCGGGGCGGGAACGCGGGGCGGGAGGAGGCCGAGCCCCAGGAGGGGAAGCAGCCCCTCTTGTCCTTGGCACCTGCAGGGCAGGAGCTGTGCCTCAGTGTCCTGCCCGTGGCAGGCAGCGTGCCAAACGCAGCCCGGGGATGGGTGCTGGGGTGCCCGGGCAAGGGGGTAGAATCCACTGAATTCCAGGAACTCTGTCAGGTGCCCCCAGGGACATTGGTAGAATGAACATTTTGAGGTAAAAATGAGGCTATTGGTAGTAGGCAGATGGAAAACCTTGAGGGGAAACATTTGGCTGGGGGATGAGGGTTATAAATAACCAATTCTATGAAATAGGAACTTGTCCTTGTCCACTGAGCTTCCTTGGAACCTCTGCTGCTTCCTGACACAGCTGGGATCAGATAGGCAGCTCTGCATGGGAATACCCACACTCCATGAGGCCATGTGAGGTTATTCCAGTAGGAATTCAGCAGGGAATACAGGGCTATCAGTACAATTCCTCTAAACAGCAAAGCTGATACTGAACCCCAAATCTGGGCACCACACAGGGAACAATCTTTGTGCTGCCCTGCCAGCCAAAGCCCTGGGCTGGGAAATTTCAGCAGCCAAATTTCTTTTACAAGAAAGCATTCTTTCTCTACTCTGGAGATTACCACAAGGTTTACCCTAAACATGTTCCCTACCTGTATTGCCCCATTTCCACCTTAATATTTCCATTCTTTACCCTGTGGATGCTTTCAGTTTCTCCCCCCAGTAATTTCCCTACTTGTCCATAACTGATTACCATGAAGTGCATCCTCTCTGCTACAGATCACCTGAGATTTTACCCCTGAAATTTTCTCTACCTCTCCACCACTGAGTAGCTCATTTTTACCTCAAAATATTAATTTTCTACCATGGAGATTCTCTCAAGTTTTATCCCCAGATTTACCCACCTGCCCACAGTGATTCCCTCAGTTTACCTCAGGATGCTCCTGCTCTTTCCTAGAGATAATCTCACATTTTACCCCCCAGTTTTACCTACCTGTCCAATACTGATTATCTCCTTTTTACCACAAAATATCCATTCTTTCCTCTACAGATTAACTCAGATTTTATTACCAAAATGTCCATTTTGTCCCCTCTTTGCCAACTAGATTTTAAAACCAAAACCACACAGGTTATGCCTCTTATCCCCAAAATGTTCATTCTGTCCCCTACGAATTATGTCACATTTTTCCCAAAACCACTTATTCCTACATAATTACCTCAGGGTTACTGATTACCTAATTTCTACCTCAATATGTTCATTCTCTGCCCTACAGATCTTCCCAAGTTTCACCCCCAAAATTTCCTTGCCTACACCCAGTGATTGTTTCAGTTTGTCAGTGTTCACACTCTCCCTTGAGATTATCTCAAATTTTACCGGCAAAATCTTCCTTACCTGTCCACAATTTATTGCCTTGTTTTTACCCAAAAATATTATTTCTGAACCCTTAGATTATGTCAGGTTTTGCCCCCCAAAATTCCCCTACCTGTCCACTACTGATTCCCTCATTTTTCCTTTAAGTATTACTTTCTACCTTATAGTTTTTGTCAAGTTTTACCCCAAAATTTTCAATGTGTACCTAGTTTTTACTTCAAAATGTTCACTCTACAGATTATTCTAATTTTTAACCAAAAGCTTCCCCATCTGCCCATAACTGATTCCCTCATGTTACCTCAGTATGTTCATACTCTCCTCTAGAGATTAGCTCAGATTTAGCCCCCAAATTTGCCCTACATGCTCAGTACTCATCACCTCATTTTTCCCTCAAAGTGTTCATTTACTCTTGAGATTTTGTCAAGTTTTGCCTCCAAAATTTTCCTTGTTTACTACTAAGTACCTCATTTTTACTCCAATATATTAATTCTGTCCCTTACAGATTACATAGAGTTTTACCCCCAAAATTTTCCTTCCTGTACAATATTAACTCTTTTCTACTCCACAAATCGGCATTCTCTCCCCCAAACATCACCTCAGCTTTTCCCTCAGAAATGCCACCTTGCTCCCCTCGACATCCCCTCACATTTTCCTACACAAACAGTTCAGTGTCCCCTCCCAACTGCCCCAGGTTTTCAGCTAAAAATGTCACCTCTGTCCCCTCTGAGTTATCCCAGGTTTTCCCAGATAGGAGCTGCAAGGAATTCAGGCAGGGCAAATGACAGCAGGGAACAGCTGTAAATTCAAAGGCAGAAAGAGATCTACCAGCAAAGGGGGAAGGTTTCAGAAAACATTTCTGCAACTAATAACTAATAATTATTCATTCCCCAGTGAGAAGAACACAAACTCACAACCATTAAGGCCTGGCAGTTCCCTGCAGTGAGAGCTCAGCACACATCCAGAGGCAATTCCAGCACCTGAAAGGAAGAAGAAAAAGGTGATTTCTTCTCTTTTGAAATTATTTCAAGTTCTCAGACCCAAACCAACCTTGCCCTTGATTTTGGCTGGGTGAATCCTGAGCAGTGGGCACAGGTCCTGTCATTCCTGCTGATGGGAGTGATGCTTTCTGGGGAAATCAGCTGATTTCCAAAGTTCACTGCCTGCCCCATGCCTGATCTGCACAGGAGAAAACCTCTTCCATGAAGGGATTTTGCTCCATCTAATCCCATCTGCCCAGGCTGTTCCATGTGGATGTTGCCAGGCTGGGGCAGCACGGGCAGATGCAGCTCTCAGCTCTCTCTGCTCCAAACACAGCTCTGGGCTCCTCTGCAAACTCCTCTGCTGTGAGGTTTTCTCCAGGAGAACTCAAGGAATGGCTCAATGGCAGATTAAGTTATCAGAGAGGGAAGTAAAAGATAAATATTCCTGTAAGAGCCTTTGGGATCTGCTGGGCTGAATTGGGAAGGGCCCCTTCGTTCCCTGCAGTGCAAATGCACAACAACCTCCAACACAAAGCCAGCACTGTCAGGTGGGGTCTGAAAGCACCACTTGGACAAACCTCATTGTCATTCTTCCTTTCAGGGACTGTTTCATCAACCTCTGAAGCTGACAAGCCCAAAAGCTCTGGAGTCTGTCTGCTCTGGAGCACAAGGATACTCCCAGGGATGAGGCACATTCCCAGCAAACGCTCCCAACACGGCACAGAGGCACCACTGGAGCTCGTGTTGGGGTTGGGAAGGGCTGCCAGGAGGACACAGCCCCCAGCTGGGGTGGCAGGGGCAGTGACAGCAGCAAATTCCACAGGCTGATGGCACAAGAGAGGGACAAAGGCCAGCAATGGCCACGGAGCTGCAGGTTTCATTGTGCTCCCTGCGCTGCCACATCCCGGCAGGAAATCTCCAGGGGGGACAGAAACTCCCTGGGTGCACAAAGTGCAGCCTCTGTGCCCCTGATCCTGCTGGAACTCAGCTGTGGGGCCAGCCCCCAGGGTAAACACTGCCCTGCCTGCAGCAGCCTCAGGCACTGCCCCATTCTCAGCTCCCCCTGCCCCGGGGCTGCCACCACATTCCTGACCAGGAGCCAAAGGCCACACCTGCACTGGCACAGGCTCATCCCCCAGCCAGCTCCTCTCGTGGCTCCAAATCCTCCCAACCCTCCCCATCCGTGCTTTGGCCAGTGCCTGCCCCGAGGCTGTCACCCAGCCCTGCAGCATCACACCTGCAATCCAGGAAGCTTTAATGCTGGAGCCTGCTGTGCTTCAGTGTTATTTTCAGGAAGTAACAAACCCACCACAGTGCAAGGGGAAAAAAAGTGATTTAAGGAATGTTTTACTCAAGCACTCCTCACTTTACCCCTCGCAACCACCCCAGCATGAAACAGACATTCAGGAATTAGTGTTCAGTAGCTGCCTTTGGAATTTTAAGGGATACCAACAAAGCCTTGACAGATATGTGGGGAAGTCCACAGCACGTTTTCCTTCCCCATCTGTGTCAGCATCCAGCACAGTTCCCTGTTCCTCTTTGGTCCCCAGGAGCTGCAAGAGGAATGTCAGTCGTTGGCTTCGGTCGTTAGTCCAGGAGATAATTAATTCGAAGAGAATTAATCTGGTCAGTGGCAGAAGATCATCACAGCGAAATAGCATCTTTGCCACAGGATATTTCCACCCTGTTCTCAGATCAAGAACTACTTCCCAAACTCAGTGATTCCATCTAAACCACAGCAGCACAGTTTGGAAGGACAGAAGTTTTCAGCCTTGTGTGAAGAAAGACAGAAACATCACTGGGAGAAAATCCTGAAGTTTAAAATCCTATTCCTCACTTCTTTGACTAATGAACCTCTTAACATCCAGTATGGACTGTGCAGAGAAGTTCCTTGGTCCCACCTGGAAACTGATCTCCCCAAAACATCCACAAAAGCCATCAAACAGTTATTAAAACTGATTCCATTAATTACTATGGAAAAGACAATACAAATAAACTGGAAAAAAATTTGGCTCAAGGTTTCCTCAGGAATGAATTGGGAGCTCACCAGCAAGGATTTCTGATAGGCAAAGAGTGTGATATAAAATATATATGTGCATACATATATATAATAAATAAGTATATATATATTTATACACACATACATAAAAATATATATAATACATATTTATATCACAAAGTATCTCACGTATATGTGCCAAATATATATAAAAACCACAAATGTTTTTATATCACAAACTCTACCTACAAACCCCCACATTTCCCCTTTTTTTTCAGGAATGTAATATTTTTAGGGATCCTAAAATCAAACACACGCAGTGCTCTGCAAAGGAAATCACTATTTTATCCCATTAATTCCAAGATGTTTTCCTGGATGTGCTGCTGGGTGTTCTCCTGTAAGTCTTGTGGCTTATCCATGAAGTGTACTTGTAATTGTCAGGATCATGAAATCCATTTGGAATTTTACTGTCTCTGCAGTGGGATGAACTTCTCCAAAATTATTTCTCTCAGACTGAGCGCATCTCCTCAAGTTCTCTCTCACTTTCTGCATCCTGGAAATGCAAGAGGGAAATTCATAAATGTACAGCTCGATTAAAACAAATAAAAAACACCATTTCCCTTCTTTTTCTCCAACCCAAAACCAGCTTTTGAGCATATCGTGGAGTCCTGGAATGGTTTGGGTTGAAAAGGACCTTAAAGCCCATCCAGTTCCTGGGCAGGGACACCTTCCACTAGCCCAGGCTGCTCCAAGCCTTGGACACTTCCAGGGATGGGGCAGCCACAGCTTCTCTGGGCAACCTGTGCCAGAGCCTCAGCACTCTCCCAGGGAAGAATTTCCTCCTAACACCTGATCCAAGCATAATCTCTTTCAGTTTGAAGCCCCTATTCCCCCTCTTCCTGTCATTCCAGTCCCTTGTAAATTGTCTCTCTCCCTCTTTCCTGTCACTGGAAGGCCACAATTAGGGCACCACAAACTTCTTTATTTCAGGCTGAACAATCCCAATTCTCTCAGCCTTTCCTCATGGCAGAGGTGCTCCATCCCTCCAACCAACTTGTCCCCCCTCTGGATTTGCTCCCTGTGGATGCAGAGATCCAGCTGGGCTCTCACAGAGTGGAGCAGAGGTGCAGAGTCCATTTCTGCTCCCGCTGAGTGTTACCTCTTTGGTGTACCCTGGCAGCTCCGCGGCGAGGTCCATCCACAGCATCGCCGCCGAGGTGTTCCCGAGGTCCCTGTAGCACTGGGGAGGGAAAATGGCCACGGGAGAGGAGTTAAATGGGAGAAAACAGGCAGCAAATGGAACTGGGCACCTGCTAAGAAGAGTTGTTTCTGCCTCTTCACCCTCTGCACTGGCATATCCTGCAGTATCCCTCAGCCACAAGGCGTCAGAAACACCACCAGATCTTGGAATACTAAATTATATTTGACTCTCTTTCATTTTGGGGAAGGAGATTGGGTTTTGCTTGGACATTTTTAACGTGTCCCTGTGGTTTTCACCCTTTTAAAAGCTCTACTTTGATTTTCAGTAGCTATTTCCCTCTTCCTCACACCATTTTCTCCACAAAACCTCTCTCCTGGAAGCACATCGTTCCCCGCCTGCTGAAAATGTATTAATTATTCTCCATGTGACCAGCAGCTGAGGCACACTGATCCCTCTGGGAACAGGAAGATTTTGGGTACCCAGAGAGTCTTGGAGGTATTTTGGAGACCATGAAATACACCCAGGGAAAGGAAGCTAAAAACCCCTCAGCAAGAGGGCTCAAGACTCCCATGCTGGACAGGGAAAGAGAAATCCTTCATCCTTTACTTCTCCCCATGATTCTCTGGTTTTATCACCACAGAAGTCATGGTGGGGAAGGATTAAACCTCCAGCACACAGCTGTTAAGTCACCATTCCTGCTTTATATAGAATTTCATCTGTTAAAAACCAGGGATGCTCCACTGAGTGACTCAAAGGCAAAACCCCTGAATTTTAAAGCCTCTGCACGACATGATTTGGTCTAAAAAGATTTAAAAGACAAAAGGAAATATTATCATCCTAAAAAATTCTGCTCCTGCTTGGAGTATTTTCCACCTGGTCGTTAAAGTTGAAGGTGATTTTTAACACAAATATTTCTTACCCTCTGAACAAATAAGAAGTGAGTGGTTACCTTGGCAATGTAAACTCTTCCTGTCTTGGAAAACCCTGGGCTCAGCTCCTCGACCTACAGGAACAGAGGGAGGGTGTGACAGGGAAGAGCAGACATTAGGATATGCAAGGACACAATTAATTCTTACATCAGGCTCACTGCAGCTTTTAAAGGAAAATAAATAGATGGCAGGAAGGAGAATCCTAATAAATACATAAAGCACTATATCCATGAAACCTTCAAGCAGTTGTCTGGAAAAGTTTGAAATGGAAAAGTCAGCCAGGCTTTAGATAAAATATTCTAAGGAAGGAGCTGCCACCCTGGAAGCACAGCCCAGATGTATCCAGTACTGAGCAAGGAATTAGAAAGGAAATTCCTTTTCTGTGCAGCCTTAGAAAGGAAAACCAACCCCCCCTAAACCAATTCCCAACACTTTGGGCTGCAATTCTGACATCTTCAACATCCCATTCTTTTGTCTGGCTATTCTGGAATGGACACTTCTCAAATTTCCCTCTCACCAGCTTTCATTCCACCCAGGTCCCAGGCCATGGGGAAGCACCAGGAGGGATCCAAGCAGCCCAGTGCCATCCCTGTGAGCTGGGCAGCTCAGTGATGCCCTTTGTTGTGAGCTGGGCAGCTCAGTGATGCCCCTTCCTGGCACATTCCCACATTTCCTCACCCGCAGGAAGTTCTGCAGCGCGTCCTCCACCGTGGCCGTCGGGGGGGCCTCGAACAGCGCCGACACTGTCCTCTTCTCCAGCCAGCCCAGGTGGGCAACCTGCACAGACAAAAGGGCAACCTGGCCCATCCATCCAACACCAGCACAGCAACAAGGGTCTGCCCAGTCCCTGGGAGCTGCTCCTGCAGCAGGGAGGAAGCCAAACCCCTCTGCAGTGTCGGAATATTCCCATGGAGTATCCAAGTCTGGCCACAGAATTTAACCAGATTTGCTTTCCCTTGTCCCAGGTCAGGTTTTACAGTTCCATACTCTGGGATTTAGACGGCTCCAAATCCCAACCTGCCATGCTGCAGCCACACCAGTCCCCACCTGTGCTCTCCCTTCTCCCAGCCTAAACCTTCCACAAGGTCCTGCTCCCCCCTACCCTGTGATTCCTGGAGAGGCAGGCTGAAGTCTTCCCACCAGATAATCATGGGAAAACTTAGGTTGGAAAAACCCTCCCAGCCCATGGAGGCCAAACTGTGACAATCCCCACCTTGTCACCCAGCCCAGAGCACTGAGTGCCACCTCCAGGCATTCCCTGAACTCCTCCAGGGATGGGGACTCCACCACCTCCCTCTGCCAATACCCTGTTTAATCCTGTATAATTCTAACAATGCAGACTACATGAAGCACTACCATACTTCTCCACCCACGGTACTATTCCACTGCTTCAGCAGCTCCAGGCTGAGCATGAAGGAAGGTTCTTTTTCCACACAGGAAAAGAGCCAGGAGCTCCCAGCAGTTCAGCTCAGGGCAGTTCTGTAATTCCCACTGTCAATTATCCCAGCTACAATCTCTGCACCATGGCTCCATTCCCAACAAAGTGCCTTCCAATGGCACAAATGGAACAGCAATAGTCACTGCAGACTTTTATTCCCTTTTTTTAGGCTCTAAATCTGATTGAGAGCTTGGCATCTGACTCCAAGCTTTTCCCTGTCAGGAAGCATAAAGCAGCTGGCACGTGCTGCCAGTGCCTCCAATTCTGTGTGTGGCAGGGGCAGGGGGACACACACAACACATCACACACCAACACTGTGAGCAGAAGCTCCTCACATGGCCTTGACCACACCCCTGTGTGCTCAGAGGATGGAAGGAAGCTTGTTTTTACCAAGCAAAGCACTGGGAGCAGAAAAGGAGTTTGCAGATTGGGATTTTCCTAACCCACCCTTGCCATTTCCCCTCCCATGCCACCAGCAGTGACTAAAAACCCAAGGCTGGAGCTCTGAACCCTTCAGAGGCCTGCCCAGGGGGTGATGGTAAACTCTGTTACCTGGTAACACCACCTGCCCAGCAGATAGTAGAGCTGTGGGTCCTGTGGCTTCAGGGCAATGGCTTTATCAATGTGTTCCTGTGGGAAAGCATCACCAGCACGTGTCACATCTTTGTCAAAAGCAAATAAAATATCCACCAGAGCAGGTGGAGAAAGAGGAAAGGAAGGAATCCACAATTTAAGTGTCACACACAGTAAAATTAGACTGGATTCAGCAAGCAAGGAAAGGCAGCATTTCTCCAGCCTCAGGGATAGAATTTCTGCACACACACACACACACACACAAAGAAGCTGCCCTGCATTTCATTCCTGCTCCAGAGCTTTGCCATAACTGATCATGCCAAAGGCTGATGGGGAAACAAGAACCTCTGGTCTGTTCCATGTACATCCTTTCCCCCTGGAACATCCACAAGGCATCATAACAGTAGTAATAATACTAGGAATGAAAAAAAGGGAGTCTGAGGCAAATGAAATCCCCTTTGAGCAGTAACTGCTGCCTGGGAGGGTGTGGGTCGTTCACAGGCACATATTGCAGACAAGCTGGTGCTGCGTGTTGTCACTACAGAATAATTCCACATTTCAAGCTCTAAGTCTCATCCTTTACCTAAATTAATTTGCAATATTTCTTTTCTTTTCTGCAATTACAATGTGTAAAACTGCACTCAGCCCAGTCACTCCCAAAAGGCATGGATGGAATCAGCCTCCTCACCCCAAACCACCCACTCGTGGCAGCTCTGAAATCTACTGCTTCCCTAAGAAGTACTGGAGCAGATTTTCCCAAATTCCTGCTGCAGAAATGAGTGTTGTTTGATACTCAAAGCCCAGCACCTCCTGGCCACTCACCTTGAAAATATATCCAGCCTGAATGCGCTTGGGAATGCTCTCCTGCTCCGACAACTGCCCACAAAGGATGGCAAACCTGCATGGGGAGACAACCTGCATGAGCCAGATGGAATTGAATCCACCCTGAATCCACATTTACCTGCTGTCCATGGCTGCAAAAGGAAGGTCTACAAGTACTCAAAGCCAGGCTGGACAGAGCTTGGAGCAGCCTGGGGTAGTGGAAGGTGTCCCTGCCCATGGCAGGGACGGAATGGGAGGAGCATTAAGGTTCTTTCCAACCCAAACCATCCCAGGATTCTGTGAAGATCATTAAAGTTTCAGCCCTTAGTGGGGAAAACAAGGAAAACAGCACATCCCTCACAGGAAGAGACATAAGCAGCAAAAATGTAGCACCCAGGAAGGAATGAGCTCGAAGGACAAGGCAGCCAGAGGGGTTGGGTGCGACACAAATTCACTGCACTGATGGCTAAAAACCAGGAGCAGCACACTTCCACACCTGGAATTGCTTCTCTGAGGAGGGAAAGCTGTGGCAGAACCCAGAGCAGGGCAGAGTGAAGTTACTGCAGCAAGAGGCAGAATAAGAGCAGCTCTAATCAACTACGGGGTGCAGTGACCTCCTTATGCAGCTGCCCAGCTGCAGCACACAGGGCTCTACTTCCAGGGAAATACTTGGAAAACCTACCTACATCCTGCAGCTGGGAAACAGAATGACACAAGTTCAGTGCTGAAAGTGCAAAGACATTTAGCTTTGTCCAGTAAGAGACTGTGAGTTGTGAGCCTGAGAACAAGGCCCCAGCAAAAGCAGTTATTGCACAAGCTGTGAAATTCAAATTAATTCCCTGTGGATTTGCACCCTCCCACCTCACCTCCCTGCATCACAGTGGTTCAAAACCTCCCTCCCTGCATCACTTCCCAAGAAACAACAGCTCAGAAAGCTCTCAAGTGGGACAGAACATGCAGATGGAAGTTCAGCCTCTCCTATCCTGCTTGGGTGAAGAGCTCTAGGAGTGGAGGACATTTCCATCCCTTCTCTGAGTTTGGCTCAAAAAATATCAAGTGGAACAGACAGACAAATAACACGGCTCATTCTTGCAAAAAATAAAGCTGGAAAGCAGAAAGATGCAAATAAAAATCCCCTTTCCTACACCCACACCCCAGTGCTGCCACAGATACCGACATCGATGTCCCAAAGCATCCTTCAGGATGATTAACCACAGCAGATGTGCAGGAATCTGTCAGGAGACCTTTAAATCTCCAATTACACTTTCCTCAGAGTCACAAAATCCCACAAATCCCCTCACACCTCACTGCTCCATTTCCAGTGTGTAAGTTACAGCACAAAATCACGATTCCTGAACAATTTAGCATCTTGCCATAAATCTCTTCCTTTAGTTTGTTAACTTTCTTGTGGAAAAGCTCTTAGATCAGCTCTAAAACTCTTATTTTTTGTGGTAATGGCAAGGATTACCAGATCAGTGGCTTATGGGACAAAAATCTTTTCCTGACAGCTGGAAGAAAATCTTTTCCTGCTGCTGGGGCTCCACTGCCCCGCTCTGTTGTGTGCAGATGATGGAGTAAGTGCTTTTAGGATCTTCTCCACTTTGTTTCCCAACAAACACCAGCCTGGACTAAACATCCCTAACCACAACATGACAGGGGTTGAGAAATACAAGCCAATAAAAAGCTTATTTTCTAAGATCATGAGATAAAATATTCCTAGACAATAAATCACACAGTTGTCTCATGTCAAATATAAATTCCAGGGTTTTTTTAACAGCCTGGTAAAATGTTGATGAAAAAGCCATAAAAGCAGCAGTAAATTAAATTTCAGTCCTATTTTGGTGCCATGAAATAAACTAAAAATATATATATGGGAAGAGACATCTGATCTGATTTTCACTGTATTCCCAGGAAAGATGATTCTTCTCAACCCAGCTTTGCTGATCCCAGGTTCAGGGCCACTGGACTGTTGGGGATTTTCACAGCCACAGCTCTGCACTTCTGGGATTTTAGGCTCTGCTTTCTGCTGTTCTGCCCCCTGCTTGCTCAGCTTGGCAGGATGGAGTGGTTTATTCCAGCTCATTCCATGGGATGCCTCGGGATGAGCATCACCAGAGGCACTGTGGAGGTGCAGGAGCGCTGAGCAGCAGGACCAGGAGAAATTAAAAATAATGATGATGGGGATTTTCATCCCCTGTAACCAGTGGTGCCCTGTGCATTACTGTTCAGATCCATCCAGAGCTTTCCTTAGGATATCCCTGATTAATTAGTATCCAGATTCCTCATTAAGCTTCTGACACACCAGTTCCCCCAGGGATCTCAGCTCAGGAAATAAACAGAGTTTATTAGAAAATAAACTCTGTGGAATCAGGAACCCCCAGCTGAGAGCCCCGGGATTTGAGCTCAGGACTGTGAAGGACTTCTTGGGTTCTGCACTCTGACTTCCCTGGAAGCAGGACTCTGCCATGGAATACAGAGCCTCCAGCACCTCCCCTCCAGTCAGGGGGCTCTGCTAGCCCAAGCTCAGCTCTTAGCTCTTTTAACCACATCAAAGACAATTTTCCCAGTATTTCGTGAACATTCCCAATTTTTCACCTTCCTGTGCACTGGGTAGATGTGACTCCCTGCACTTGAGTAAGGGGACAGGGAATTAGCAGGCAGGTATTTAGACTGTAACAACCAAAAATTAAAGTAAGAATTTATTTGGGAATTAGTGCTTTGAGAGAGACAGCAGAACTCCCAATGCCTCAACCTAAAATTAATGACCAGCTGATCCTGAAGAGGTAGGGAAAAAAAGCTTTGGCTCTTCCAAGAGGAGACAAGATGGAAGGAAAAAGTGGGGAAGGCTGATGTTCCCCCCTTCCTTACAGCCCACAAACATCCCTATGGGAGAGCTCCTGTATTCTGGATGTTCACATTTCTGAATTCACCTTCCAGGGCAGACAAGTCAGGGAGATGCATTCAGACAGCTCTAAATCCATGTTATTTTTCCTCCACTACATTCTGAACTATTTCCTAACACCTATCCCCAGAGTTCCTCCTGCCCCGTATCACACTGACAGCAAACTCCCTGTTTAATCTGCCTGCAGAACAGAAAATGCTCAGCTCATAAATCCAGAATCTGCCTCAGAATTGGCCAGATCTGGGCAGTGATGCAGCAAGAGTGAAATGCTGAAGTACTGCCAGGTGTTAAATTAAAGCCATCTCCAGGCATATCCAGAATGCTGTGACTTTTCAAAAACCCAGGATCTGCCCACAGACAGCCAGATGTACCCACGGAACTGAAAAGGGCTGGTGATCAAGATGTTCCACCAAACTGCCAGACTCTCCAGAAGAAAGGGCACATTTTGGAGACTCAGCCAAGCCAATCCCACTTCTCCACAGCACACAGGATAACTCCAAGGGGGCTGCAGCTTATGATTCCTCCCACAGCGAGGGCTTTCAGTAGGCAGTGCTTCATTTCCAGGGCAAAATATCCAACTCAAACTACAGCTCCTGACACAGCACCTGCACCATTTTCCTCAGGTTTCTCTGAAATCCCTCTGGTTGCACTTCAGTATTACTTTAAGCAAGAGGAATGGAAGCCAAGGCAATTTCACAGCTCACTCTCCTTTCCTGATCCCTGAAGCTGCTGCCTTGTGCTTGCAGTTGTGCTGAAAACGCCCATAGGGAATGGGCTGGGAATTCTAGAAAGCCACAGTTGTTTCTCAATTCATTTCTGAAAGGTCTGTGCAGTCACTGATGCTCCATCCATCCATCCATCCATCCATCCATCCATCCATCCATCCATCCATCCATCCATCCCTAAAAGCAAGAACAGGCTTGGGAACTTGTTCTGTCCTACTCAAGAGCTGAAATCAGCTCATGGAGAAATTGGTTTAAATGGACAAAAGCTCTACCTGCTCAGGGATCTCTGAAAATCAAAGCAGAGAATGACTCTGGTGTCTAAATCCAAGGTAAGAACCAGGTAATTGTAAGTCAGGAGTAGAGAGGCTCTAAGATCATTCCCTGTGATTCCCTCACTTCCCATACACAGATCTCCTATTAAGGCACTAAATGCATTTAATGCCCAACACAACTCCCACATTTCCCAGGGGAAACTCCCAAGGGCAGCAGGGGCAGAGATCAGTGCCTCTACACAAGGCTGGCTTGTCTGTGCAGCCCTGACCAAATTCCTGCTCCATTCTGTCTGGAGATGGCTCCCTCAGCACCGGCTGCCTTCCAGCAGCAACAGCTGCAAGGAGAGCTTTGTCCCACACTCACAGACAGAGCAGAGCCATGAAAGCCTCTGCTGTGCTTGGGCAGATCCCAAAGCCAGCCCAGACACAGCCCCACACATTTACTGCTCTCCCTGGCACTCCTGAGAAACCACTTTTCCTCCTGCTGCCAAATCCTTCCAACCCCAAAAGGAGCTGTAGCCAGCACTGATTCCCCAGGAGAAATCCTTCCCTGATTCCCAGTTATTTTCTTTCTTAGTTTCTTTAAAATGTCAGTGATGACTGAACAACAACAAGGCACCGAGGGGAGAAATTTCTCCTTGCAATGATAACTGTAGGCAAAATACCTCAAAAACTGGGAATGATGTGGGCAGCAGGAGGAAATAACAAGCACAAAAGACAATGAATAAGCACCAAAAACCAGCACAATTTCATCTGAAGGAATCCACAAACTTCCAAGAGGCAATTGATAAAACAGAAAATGAACATGAAGTGATGCACACAGAGAAAAAATGCAGCCCAGGTGACCTGCACGATCAACTTCACACAGCCTGTGTGGAGAGGCAGGAAAATAACTGGGAATATTTCTATTAAAGTGGCCATTCCAGTTGCAGTGGGAAAGAGAAAGATGATGGTGACTGCTGGGTGTAGAAGAATGAATGCAAAGGACCACCACACCAGCACAAAGCCATGCCACTCCACCAATCCCGCCACTTTTGTCTGAAAATCTACAAGGAAGAGGGAGAAGAATACTGCAAAGACAACATGGGTGGTGAGACATAATAAATTGCTCCCCTGTGACAGAAGATAATAAAGGATTCTTCAGCAAGGAAATTAGTCACTAGAGAGAAATATGACAGAATAAAACTGTAATTTAAATAAATGTGAACAATGTTCTCTGATTGCTTTCCCCAACAGCTGGGGCATCAAATCCACCCCAAAAAAGCTTTAAAACTTCTGCTGCTTTTTATCCCCAGGGTAAATTCAATTAGCATAAAGAAAGACTGCAATTAAGCCAGCTTGTGACCACTTCAGAGCTGGGAAGGGAATAATTTCCTGTTCTATTCATGGCAGAAAATAGTAATTTGTGTGCTGATAAAGGGAGTTACACATTCATCCCCAAGAAATGCCACACCTCCCACATGCTGCTCTGCTGTTTCCTTCCTCCAGCTGCCCTGGAGAATTGGAAACAAGATGTGCAGGAACGAGCCTAACCTCTATTAGGGAAAGGGGTCTGAGGGCCAAGAATTGTCCCACACTTGGAATTCCAAGGCAAAACTGTCAATATTTGGACATTGGAGTAGAACCTGACTTTGCAAAATACAAATTTTAACCCTGGCAACTAAACCCCATTAACTTCAAGATGTTAAGCTGGGAGACAAGAGCGCAGCACCATGATCTGCTGGAGATTTTCCTGCTCTCAAATTCCTCCTTCCAATCAAAGCTTTAATTGAGAGCAGTAATTCATTACCAACAGATGAAACACAGTTTAAGATGATAAAGGCATTTATTCAGATGCCAGTAGTTCAAAACAATCCTTCAAGCAAATTTACTCATTGCAAGAGCACAGATCTTGTTTGGCAAAGCCAATGAGCAACCTCTTTTCCCAATAATTTTCATTAAAGAAGAAAAAAAAAAATCCCTTTTATTCTAATTTAAGTACTGTCAATCCTTCAGTGCAACTACTGACAAACACCATTCACAGAGGAATTCACCAGAGTAACAGAAAAGCACATTCCCTTATCTCCAAATATCTGTGCCACCCCACAAACTCTCTTTTGGAGTAAGTTTTATAAAGGACATTTAAAAATTCCACACATGAGCTGCAAGCACAGCCTGCTCATCCAGGCTGCTGAAGGGAGCCTTCCCCCTCTCCTGCCTCCTCCCTCAAAACCTGTGCAGAAATGTTGGTCACAACTGCTTGGCTGAACTGCAGATCATCTCTTCTTTTAGCATGGAACAAATACATAAAATATCTCTGTTTAAATAAAAAAGAGCCACGTGCTGCTGGGTCCCTTCATTTCCAAGCCAAGAGCCCTGCAGGGTGACGAGAGCAGAAAACCCTTCCAGGGGACTCTAAAAGCCTGTCTGGTGAGAGTGATGGATCTCCTTCCTCCAGAACTAAGTGGAAAACAGGGAATTTGGCAGAGCACCAAGCCCACACTCCCAGGTCTGGCTGATGGAGTCAAACACATCCTCTCTTGCCTCAAAAGCAGCTCCACTTGGGAGCTTTCCTCCAGAACTCTTCAGAGAGAAATTTATAATTAAGTTGCTATAAGATACCCCAGATTTATTCCTACCATCACAACCAAACCTACTGTCTGTCAAATTATTCCTTACACCAAGTAAGCAAAGCTGTTAAAAATGGCTTTTTATGGAAAAACACCACCAGTGTGGCACAGTGCAAGTAACAGCAAAGAAGTTTGTGGGGGGGGTTGTATTTATTATATTTTAACTGCAGCTCAGCTCACAAAAAACTCCAAGTCCTTTCCCTACACTTCTTAAAAGCAAGAAGTAAAAAGGCACTTACCACTGGTGGCACTCAGCACTTTGATCCCATTTCTGCAAGGCAACTTCCAGCTCTTCCTTCCCTGGAACAAAAAAGTAGTCAGAGGTAAGAAATTCAGTTGCTTTCTCTCACAGTTTCTTTTTCTGAGGTTGTCAGACTTACAGAACAGCACAGGAGTCATATATTTGTCAATTTGATAATGCATTTGGCTTGAAAACATCCCACACATAATTTTATCCTCTGGCAGGTTCAAAAACCTGAAAACTAAGCACCTATTGATGGCTAAAAGGACAATATAAAACTTAGAATTCCATGTTTAAATGGCTCCCAGAAAAGAGTAATTATACTAGCTACAGCATTACCTAACTCTATTTAGTTATGTGCATTATAAACAAAACAGAAATTATTTAGATTAGTATATTTTGTTGCACATCTTAACTGTAATAAAGATGATTTTTGTTCTATTCTGACTCACCTAAAATCTTGCAGACACCTTTGAGATGGTGAAGAACAATGAGGGAATGAAGTTAAAAGTAAATTTAAAAATAGGTATTGTTTTTATATCTGCACATGCTGGCAACAGAGAAAATCCAGTGTGCCACAGAAAAGCTTGTTTATTTTAGGATTTATTTTAGTATCACAAAGAAATGGATGACAGGTTTGAGAAACAACTTTCCCAGCTCTAAGTAGGTCTCATTCTATTTAGCCTCTTTCAGAAAGCTCGATTTTTAAACACAAAAAATTCATGTAAAGCGCTGCTTCCCACTCCCCTAAAAACCAGATTCTAGGGAAAACCAGTGAATCCACAGCCCTGCTGGCAGGTGGAGGGGTTGTGCAGCTGAGTGCCAGCCCTCCTTTGGGGCAGCAGGGGATTCCTTACCCCCTGTGGCATAGGACCTCCTCTCCTCCTCGTCCTCCGTCAGCTCCCACATGTCGCAGTGCGCCCGTGCCAGGCGCCACAGGAACTCGCTCTGCCCCGCGTACTGCAGGGAACACAAACAGCACAAACACCCTCGTCAGCTCAGCAACAAAGCACAGCAGGGCACACACAGCTGAAATCATGCAGGGATTTTTCCAAGCTTTAAAATGCCCCAATCCCAAAGGAAGCCAAGTGGAACCCCAGCGAGGGTGAGTTTAGGAGCCGGTGCTGCAGAAGAGTTCTCTGGGCTGGGAACTGCAGGGGCACCTCCAGTGCTGTGCCCAGCTCTGGGCTCCTCAAGTCAGAAAGGCAGTGAGGGAGGGGATGGAGCACGTCCAGGGAAGGCAACAGAGCCGGGGGGACTCAGCCTGGAGAAAAGGATGCTCAGGAGGGACCTTTTCCCTCTCCACAACTCCCTGACAGGAGGGGGCAGACAGGGGGAATCTGGTTCTGCTCCCAGGGAGCAAGGGATAGGAAAGAGGAAATGGTCTCAAATTGCACCAGGGAAGGTTTAGGTTGGACACCAGGAGAAATTTCCAGAAATTTCAGGAATTTCTTCCTGGAAAGAGTGGTCAGGCAATGGAAGGGGCTGCCCAGGGAGGTGGTAGAGTCCTCATCTCTGGAGGTGTCCAAGGGACAACTGGACATGGCACTCAGTGCTCTGGGGATCAGTTCCAGGTTAGACTCTGAGTGAAGAAATCTCTCCTGACACCCAAGCTGACCCTCCCCTGCTGCTGGAAAATACAACAAGGCACCTATACCGCCAGCTTGTTGTTGAGGAGCAGCTGGAAGCCCTCTCTCCTGTCCTGCTCATTGCCGTTGTGCAGGCGGTCAGCCTGCTCCAGGAGCTGCCCCAGCCCCTCCTCCAGCGAGGAATCCGGGAGCAGGGGGCTTTCATCCTCGGGGACCAGGTCCAGGGAATCCCTGCGCACGGTCCTCACAGTGTCACAGCTCACTTCGTCCTCGCTCTCCCGCTCCGACTCCCGATCGTAGTCAGACTCGGCGTTGGCCGTGGTGTAACTTTGGGGGAAAAAACATCACCAAAGCAGTTCGAGGAGAGGAGAGGAAGAGTATCTCAGCTTATCCCAGAGAAAACTGCACAACCCAAGTGTCTCACACAGCCTCGTTTCTCACATCACCCTCAGAAAGCGGAAGGATGAAGGTGACAATGAAGTTAAGTTCCAAGTTTTGAGCAACCTGGTCTATGGAAGGTGTCCCTGCCCAGGGCAGGGGGTGGCACTGGATGAGCGCTAAAGTCCCTTCCCCCCCAAACCATTCCAGGATTCTACATGTCACCACATCCCCTGCACACCCTGTCACCTCCTCCTAACCTCAGTGATTCTGTAAAGCTCAGATCAAAGCTCCTAAAAATGGAGAAAATTAAGCTCCTCCAGCACCCAAGCTGGGCATTTAAAATTTGAAATTTAAATCAGGGTTACACGTTGCTACCACAGCAGCAGGGAGTCTACAAGACTATCTGTGCCCCTCACTTTCACCTGCAAGCTCTTAACTACAGAACAGGCACAAATCAGCCAGCCATTTCAAAATGTGCACTTGAACACAGGGGTTTTGCTGATTTAAGTCAGTGACTGCCCAAGAGAACTTCAGCAATTCTGCTGGATCTGAGTTCCCTGCACTCTGGGGGCACTGGGTACTTCCAGCTGTGCTTCCCTCTGTCCTGGCTGATTCCTCCTCCTAGGGACAGCCCTGTGGCCCTGCCTTTGTCTGGGGACACAGATATGTGACCACAGCCCCTATCTGAAGGAGGCAGTGACAGGGCTTTGCCCACACACAGATAACAAGACACGTTTGGCTATCGCCCCAATTCTCAGGAATTCCCCTCTCTGCTCCCTCACCGCAGCCTCCAACCCTCACCCAGACATTCAAAACCCCACCATGTTGTCCTGAAATATTTTAAGGCAAGAAATAAAGCATCAGCCTCACACTGGAAAGACAGGATAGCAAGGATGCCCTGCTGGAGATGACACTGAATTAATTGATAACCAACACAAGGGTAGGTGACACTGGCACACTCTGCCTCAGATTAAAATCCTCATTTCTTTAAATTTCTTAATATTAATGGCACTATTAGTTCTCTAGACCACCTCATTTTCAGTAATTAAACACAAACTCCTCAAATTCCCTGGTTTCCCCATCCTAACCCCCAACACTTTACTGGCAGCTGCCAACATTTCAGCCTATCAGCTCAAACACTGTGTTTTCTGCCAGACAGCCCCCACGAGATTCTACCAGTTCAAAAAGACAAGGAAACCCAAAGTTTTCAGGGAGATTAAGGGATTTAGGTGTTGTCAGCCTGTTTTCCTGAGTTTACAATGATGGAAAGCTCTGGAATGCTTTAATACGGTGACCCTGAAGGAAAACAGAGCCTATGGGAAGAGGAGGTGAAGAAGCTCAAAACCCAAAGCCACACAGGGAAATTAAGCAGCATAACCCCCCTGAAAACTCTTGGGAGATCTTTTGGGAATTTTGTCTAAAATTGGAGAAGATCATGACCACGTGGTTCACAAAATAAAGCTGATATGGGGGATTTTTGTTCTGAATTTCACTGAAAGAATTCAGCTGTCAGCAAGGAACCCCAGCTGAAACCCCTCTGTTGGCAACAGGCTCATTCCTCCTCCCAGTGCCTGCTCTAAAGCTTCAGTAGTTTTTCCCAAAATTTACATTTCCTACCCTGAAAATGTTACTTGTCAAGCACATTTACATCCCTAGCAGACAACACTGCACACTACAGGCAGCTGGTCCTGGCCTGGCTGATATTTTTACTCCTCTCTGTAGGACCAGAGTGAGGCATTACCTGAGATCCCAGTTTTAAATCAGGTGACAGCTGCTAATCCACCAATCCCCACAGTGGTCATTACAGCTAATTACAGATGTTAATTAAAAGGTAAGGACTCCACCAACCACCACTGAAGTCCCAATAAATTAATGAGGTTTTGCAGTAAAATACACCCCTCTCCCCTGAGGAGGTGCCTTTTCTGCAACCCTGAATTCTTGGCCTCTGTCACAACTCACAATTTTCTGTGATCTGAACTGACAGTTTTCTGACAGCCAGGGCTGGGGTGTGTGGCCAAAACCCCTTTTTCCAGCAGTTCTACACAACCCCTTGTCCCCTGGTGACTCAGTGCATCTGCTGTTATCCAAATATCCAAGTCCTGCCTTCAGAACCAACTCCACAGCTCTAAAATGTTCTGCAGCCTCGTTACCTATTACACCACCATGAATCACTCCCTTCCTCACTTCCCTCTCATCCCAACACCCACTTGAGCTGAATGAAGCTCTACAACCCCAATGAGATCACCCTCACCAGCTCTAGTTATTAAAGACAAACAGGAGCTTATGGCAGTCCAGAATCCCTGTCCTTTGTCCTGGCAGGACAAATCCCTGCTGAAATGGCAGCTGGCACCAGCCCCCAGGTCATCTGGCTGCCCAAATTCCCCCTGAAATGCTCCCACTGCTCTACAATCCCTCTTTAAATGACATTTCATCCCAACTGCTCTGGCAAAATGTACATAGCAGCACCAGCTGTTTTGGGACACACTTCCATGCTCCAAGGGCTACAGAAGTGGTCAGATTCAGGCACAAAGGGGCAGCATTTCCTCAGAAAATCAGAAGTCACAGGGGCAGGAGGACTTGTTACCTGTCTAACAGCAATAAACCTGCAGCTATATTGGCATTTTAAACTATGTTCTTACATCACACAGAACTTTTCTGCCATGTGCAGGGCCAGGAGCTGGGACTTGGATGATCCTCCTGGGTCCCTTCCACCTCAGGATATTTGGTGATTTAATCATTTTAATATAATATATATTGCCTGGAAATTTGATTTCCATACTCTCTCACTCCATTGCCAGGCTGGACTTGTACTTCCCTTCCTTGTGCAAGGTTCCTTAATCAAATTATTTCTTTAAAATCCCTCAACATTTTTTTTTTTCCTTTATCTAAAAGTCAGGATAATTTCAGATCTCTCAGTCTGGCCCTGGCAGTAAAACCCTTACTGGAACAAAAGCAAATTAAAACAGGCTGTAGGGGAAGAAAATTCCCTTCTTTATGTTCCAAACTGCCCAGATGTGGCACCAAATCCCCTAAAACATCTGTCCCAGTGCTCTGCTTACCCCCCTTCACTCTCTCCATCATCTGTGTTGAGATTCCCTGAGCTGGCTGTGAAATAAATGGAGCTGGAGGCTGTGGAGTCACTTCTTTCCCTGGAGAAGGGGAACTTCCTCCGGCGAGTCACACGCTGGGTTTCTTCCAGGTGGGTCCTGGAGGGAAAGAAAAAGGAAGAGAAATAAATGTTTGGTAGTGAAATGTCTGTTATTCCCCTTCTCCTCTCCAGCAGACTCCACCCAATTCCCATTCTAGACAAAGAATTCATGAGGTGTTTGTACAAACTTAAATGGCGCTAACTTTGTATTCTGCATAATAAATAATATATATAATATATAATTATATACGTGTTATACATACACTTATAGTTATATATTTCATATTACATAATGTATTATAATGTACTATGTGTTAATGCATTATGATGGTATTATCATATTATATTATAACATATGTTGTATAAATATATAATTATATATTATATTATTATATAATAGATATTATATATATTATTATATAAAAGATATTATATAATAGATTGTATCCAATATAATATATCTGCAGGTAAAGCAGATCCTCTTCCATGGACAATCCATACAGGATCCACAGGTGTGATGTTCATCCAGCCTCTGCACTAGGAACTGGAGTGACAGAGCGGGTTCAGAGTGGAAGAGGGGAAATTTAGGTTGGATACAGGGAATGGATCTTTCCCTGTGAGGCTGGTGCAGCACTGCAATGGATTTCCCAGGGAAGCTGTGGCTGCCCCATCCCTTGGGAGAGTTCCAGGACAGGGCTTGGAGCAACCAGGGCTGGTGGAAGGTGTCCCTGCCCGTGGGTGGCTCTGAGGTCCCTCCCAGCCCAGGAGGATCCCGGGAAGCCGTGGCTGTTTTCCCGTGCAGGCAGGGGCTGCTGCAGGCCCGGGAGAGGGGCAGCACCTGACTTCCCCCACGATCTCCATGGCCAGCTCCTGCAGGCTGCTCCGCACCGCCTCCACCTCCTTCCTCAGCTCCGCCACGTTCCTCACCACGAAGTCCAGGCGCTCCAGCAGCTCCAGCTGCTCCTCCTGCCTCAGCAGGGGGCTGGGCACGGCTCCATCGCTGGTGCCCGCCAGGAGCAGCGCCCTGGGCACGGCCTGACCTGCAGCAGAGCACAAGGAGGCCCTTAGAATCCCCCCCAGATTCCAGGGGGAGGGAAATGTCACCACGGCTCTGTTGGCAGGGAAAGGCTGGGAGAGTTGGGATTGTTCAGCCTGGAAAAGCCAAGGATCTGCAGTGACTCAACTGCCCCTTGAAGGAGCCTGAAGGAGAAATGGAAAAAATACTTTACAAGGGCCTGGAGTGACAGGACAAAGGGGAAAAACTCCAAACTGGAAAAGGGGAGATTTAGATGGGATATTGGAAGGCATCTTTCCCTGTGGGGGTGTTCAGTGCCTGGCACAGCTTGCCCAGAGAAGCTGTGGCTGCCCCATTCCTGGCACTGTTCAAGGCCAGGATGGACAGGGCTTGGAGCAACCTGGGATAGTGGATGGTGTCCTTGTCCAAGGCCGGGGGTAGGACTGGATGAGTTTTAAGGTTTCTTCTCACCCAAACCATTCCAGGATTCCATTGTTCTATGATCACTGTGAAAAGCACAGTTTCATTTTCTGTTCCCAAAGTTTTGCACAGACCTGGATGAAACCCAGCACGCTGAGGGCTCCGAATAAAGCACTTTCTAAAAGCCCAACACTCCAAACCTCACTTCCCCCTACCCCAGCCCTATTGCCCCCTATTCCAACCCCACTCCTTCATTCCATCCCATCCCCCGTATCCAATCCCAATTCTCCCCTACTCCAGCTCCATTCTTCATTTTCCAACCGCATGTCCTGCATTACAACCCCACTGCCGCCGCTTCAACCCCATTCTTCCTACTCTAATCCCCTTTTCCCCCACTTTTCCTCTTCCCACCCCATTCCTTTTCCTCCATTCCAGCTCCGTGCCTCCCTATCCCATTTCCCCATTCCTCTCTATTCCAACCCCATTCCCCGCATCCCGTCCCGGCTTACCCCGCCGCTCCATCCCGCCCGAACCGCGGCGCGGCCGCCCCGCCGCCTCCCTGGAGCGGCGGCGCATGACCCAGAGCACGCCGAGGACGAGGCCGGCGCCCGCCGCCAGCCCCAGCGCCATCCCGAACCGGGGCCCGGCCCGGCCCGGCCCCGCCGCCGCCATGGCCGCTGCGGGCGCGGAGCGATGGCGTCACGGAGAGGCGACAATATGGACGAGTGGGCGTGGCCTCGTGACGTCACACCGCGGGTCAGCGAGGCCACGCCCCTTTTGATGGCATCTGGACGCGGAGGGGACACGGACCCCGCGCCACCCTCGGGGGTGTCACCGCCGCCCCCCGCGCCCTCAGTGCCCCGGGAAAAGCCCCCCGAGGCCGCCGGCTGTCACCTGCTGCCGCCTCGGCAGCTGTCCCGCCGTGGTGACAACACCTCGGCCCGGCTGGGGTGGCAGGGGACAGGCTGGATGTCCCCGCACACCCCAACGCTCCATTTGGTGTTCAGCTCCCAGCAATGAGGGACAAACGTGCCCCCCAAAAAATGGGGATTTGGGGTGCCCAAGGGAGCTGAGCACGGGGCTGGCTGTGGGTTTTGGGGATGAGGTAATGGATTTTAGGCCAAGGAGACAGGAGTGACCAAACAATCATCCCAAGCATTTGGGGCTGGAATTCTCCCTTCTGCAGGAAATGTGGTAGGTGGTTCCATTCCTGGTGGGATCCCCCGGGAATCTTTACCCCAGAATCATTGAAACTAGAAATAGCTTTTTCTGGAAGAGCCAAAGGATTCCTTAGGGAAAGGTGCCAGTCAGGAAAGAGAAAACCAAGCCCTCTGTGTGCTCCCTGCTCCTGGGGGTTTGGGTGACAGCAGGATTTGGGCAGAGCCAAAGAACCTTCTGCTTCCCTTTATCTGGATTATTGGGAACAATTCCGAGCCAGCCCAGTGTAAGGAGAGCTGGGAGCAGCCAGCTCGGAGCCAGAGGGTGATAAGCTGCTTTGGGATGATGGATGAGCTCTGCCTGCCTCCCAGATTGCGGTATCTCCTCAAGAAATTCAATATTAAAATGTTACATATAGCTCTGCTCTCGTTTCCCTCTTTTTTCCTTCCTATCTTTTTTCCCCAGGAAAGAGCCACATCAGAGTCAGACCCAGAGCTGGGCAGGCTGCCAGAACCCTGGCTAGTTTTCCTTTAATTTCTGGAAAGGTCTGGGTTTCATATCCGTATAATTCCCTGCGTGACCACAGACCACACGTGCCCAGCAGAGGTCCAAAGGGGTAATGGATGATGGGAATTCTGTCCAAATCCAACCCAGCTGGGTGAAATGTGCCCTTGCTTCATTGGGCAACAGGTTTGCACTGGACAGGAGAGCAATGAGCAAACATTCCAGCTGTTCAGGACTTGGGGAGGAGGCTCTGTTGAGGATAGGAATGATCAAAACAAGCTGATGTTTAACCCGTGGGGGGAGGTATCCCACAGGGAACTCCTAATGAACATACTGGGATTTGTGGGACGTGCTTTAGGAAGAGGAGACCATCAGCCTCTGGGGTTTCTTGTATCTCACCAAACCCAATGTCAACAATAACAACAAAAGCAATAATTATAACAACAACAACAATTAATAATTAATAACACATCAATAATAATGTATATGCAGCACCTCCGCCTGTCCTGGTCTCAGGAAATGGAACTTCTCCGATTATGAAGGGATTTAAATCCCCCATGTTCTCAGATAATAACCCAACAGCCAGTAGAAAAACAGGTTTTTCCCAAAAAATGTTGGTAATGCTGAACATTCTGCTTCAGGGGAATGTTTGGTCAGACTGTAGGGTGGGACTGGGAATGCTCTGCAGGGCCCACCTGCCTGGCTCCACCATCTCCCAGTCCTCACCTCCCTGCTGTTATTTCCTGCTCCTTTATCTCCCTGCTATTAATTTCCGTTTTCTTCGTCTCCCTTATCCATCATCTCCTTGTTCATTGCCTCCCCGCTCATCAGCTCCCTGTCCTACATCTCCCTGTCCTCCACGTCCCTGCATCTCATCTCCTGGTCCATCCTCTCCCTCCTCATCATCTCCTGGCCCATCCTCTCCCTGCTCATCACTTTCTGTCCCCTCCTGCCCATCCCTTGCTGGGACGGCAGCACCGAGATCCCGAGGGATCCGTCGGAGCCCCCCGGGAGCCTTTTCCCCGCCGCTGCCGCTGCCGGGGGCGGTGGTGGCGGGGCGGGACCGGGGGCGGCCCCGGGCACGGTCCCCCAGGAGCGGCGGCGGGAGCGGCGGAGCGGAGATGCCGTACCTGCTCATTAGCACCCAAATCCGCCTGGTGAGTCCCGGCGGGACCCCCGAGGGTGGGGAATTTCGGGGAGCGAGCCGTGAGACCCGCTCAGCCCGCGGTGACCGCGGTCACCGGTGCTCCGGTGCCATGCGGCACGGGCTGGCCCTGCTGCTGCTGGGGGGTCGGGGGTGATGCAGGCTTGGGGGACCCCAGCACGGCCAGGCTGTGCTCCAGCGGCCTGTGAGAGCCCCGGTACCCCCACCCCGTCTCTGCTGCCCCCAAAGGCTCCTGTCCCAAACAGCGACTCACTTGGGAAACTTGCAGCAAGATCCAAAGAACGCCAAAGGGTTCTTGTCCTCTTGTCCTCTTAGCTGGTTTCCCCTCGTCCCCAAACAGCCATTCCAGGGTGGAAAAGGTGGCCAAGGGAGTGAGCACGGCTGGGGTAGACAGGAGCCGGACAGTGGTTGGGATCTCTGGCTGGGATCAGTGTCCAGGAGCACCAGTGGCATTGCTGGCTGTCCCTATCAGACAAAGCCACAGAGCAAATGTTACTCCCCGGCACTGGCAGCACCCACATCCTGCAAGACTCTAGGAACTCACAGCTGTGTGTGTGTTTATCTGAGGTTTCCCTTTTCCCGAAATCCAGAAGCCTGGATCTGCTGCTGTGGTTTGGGGCAGGAAGTAGGGACAGTGAAAACAGCAAATGAGCAAAGGGAGGGAGTTGTGATGGACACTGCTGCTGCTGCCACTGGAGATGTCCCAAAGGAAGCAGCAGTGGATTGGGAATGGGGATGTGTGGGGATGCTGCAGCACCAAAGCACCTGCTGGCAGTGGCATTTGGGATCATACAAGCTGATTGAGTGATTGTGGATGAGGTACAGGAAGGGACACATGGATTATGGCCCTGGAGGGAACAGCCTGCAGCAGCAGGGCTCAGTCTGCCCTTCAGAGACTTTGGATGCTCTGCTCTTTCCCAAAGGGGCAAAGCAAACACTTCCAACGTGAAACCTGGCATTGAGCAGAGGCTGGAACCCTCCTGGGTGAGCAGCTGCACCTTCCTGGCACTGGCCAGGACTGAGGGCCCCTCCTCCCAGGGTGGGCTGATGACAATTCCCTTCCTTAAGGGCTCTCACTGGAGCTGTGCAGGGAACAGGGGCCATGTCACCACGTGTCACTCACCACTCTGTGCCTTCCCACAGGAGGCTGGGCCCACCATGGTGGGCGATGAGCACTCGGATCCCCACCTGATGAGTATCCTGGGGGCCACAAAGAGGACCACGCTGGGGAACAACTTGTAAGTCCTTCTCTCGTTGTTTTCCCAAGGAATGCAGAACATTCTCACTCCTGGATTTCCCCACAGCACCTTCCCTGCCTGATACTTTGCTTGATTCCTTATTTTCCCTTGCTCTGACCCTGTTTTAGCACCTGACCCCTCTTTCCCTCTCTTAGTGCCATCCCTGCCTTGCTCTGCCTGTGCCTTTCTTGGTGCTGGGAAACCAGAGTGCTCACCCAGTTCTTTCCATCCCATCCCTCCAAGCTGCAGCCTGTCTGTCCATCCCATCCTGCCCTCCACTGCAGCTCGAGGCTTCACCTGAGCCAGCCCTTCCCAACAGCTCCCAAATCTTTTCCATGGGCAGCTGAGCCCTGGGTTAGAGCTGCTTCCCATTGTGCCACCCCTGACTCCAGCTCCTCCACTGGCATGTTTCCAAGCCATGGATATTTGAAATTTCTCCATGTCCCCCCTCTGACCATGCTGAGTTTGACCCCAGCCTTTGGCCAAGTGCCACTCAGAGAGGTGACCAGCATCTTCCTCATGGTTTGGCCCATTCTTTTTTTCCTTTTTTTTTTTTTTTCCTCACTTGATATTGCACTTCCTGGTTTTCCCTGGGAAAAAAAAAAAAAACAAAACACCAAAACCACAATGGCAGAGCAGAACAAACCCCCAAATGCAAAAAAAACTTGACAGAGAGGAGCAGCTCAATTCCTGCCACGTCCCATGTGCCATGGTGTGGAGTTAGAGAAGGAGGGAAAGGAGGAGAAGGAGAAGGATGAGGCATTAAAATAGAAGGTGCATCTAATCCCAAATGTTCCCAAGCTTCCATCCATGGAGCTGGGAAAACCCTCCTACTCAGCACCAGCCTGGCCAACACCAAGAGCTGGACCCTTGGCTGCTGCAGCATTAAAAATCTGAGTGGGGTGGGAAATGTCAATAGTAAGGAGATAAAATATAAGTATAGAGGCCCCCCCCCATCCCAGCTGCATTCCTGGGGCGTTTGCCGGGCTGATCCCTCTCCGTGCCGCTCTTCCCAAGCCCGTGGGTGGGGCAGAGATTGGCAGCAGCGCCGGAGTCGTGCTGCCACCCGCCGTGCGGAGCCCGGAGTTACGCAACGGGATGGGAGACAGAGAGAAACACAACAGGCTCCAAGAAGGAACTGGATCCTGAGAGATTCGGTCGAGGATCCCTGGGATTCAGGTGGAAAAGAAAGGCAAAGACGGATAAAACCTCTGTGGTGCCTGCCCCAGCAGCTGGGGGAGCCGCAGCACTGTAAGGAAGAGAAGCACACATTGTGCATGTTTTGGGGAAAGGATACGAGCTTCCTATGGGATCCCCCTGGTGGATTCACCACCTTTCTCCTCTCCCCGTGTCCCGGAGCGTTTTGAGCTCCTCTCGCCCCACCTGCTCCTCGGCTGTGTCACAGCTGGGAACTCCGCTGTGTCCCTGCGGCACATCCCCGCGGCACAGCATGTCCTCCCGCGTGTGCCTGAGCAGTGGGGCAAGTCCCCTGGCTGGAATGTGGCTGCTGGCACCCCCCGGAGCACAGCCACAGCCACGAGCCTGACCGCCTCCTCCAGAACCCCAACCGGGCCTGGGAGCTCCAGGTTCTGCACCGTGGCCGAGCAGGATTCTCCATTCCTAATTCTTTCATGAGCAGAGCCTGGCTATGGATGCTGCACACCCCCTTCCTCTAGCACCTTGGGCCCCAGAACTTTAGCCATAACTTTGTAGGGAGGCTGAAGGAAAAGCCCACATAACACAGACCTGCTGGGAAGCTGGGATGTAGAGGTGAAGCTGAAATCCCTGTAATGAGGGAGCACAGGATCCTGTTCTGCAGCTCTGCACAGACACACGGCCCCTCATTAAGTCCCACAAGGTGTGGGGAGCAGGGATGTGGTCCCTGCCCTCTCACTCGGGGTCAGAGCCCTTGGGGCAGCCATGTGGGGCAAGGGGTGGGGTTTACCTGGAAGAAAAGGCTTTGCAGGTATCCCAGCCCCTCCATCCCAACTGGATGCACAGGGAGACAGCAGCAGATCTGATACCCACAGTGTGCAATCTTCATTTCCCTCAACACACAGCTGGGATAAAGCCCTGGGAACTCTTGCCTCCTGCTTTTAGCTCAGCTACTCCGTTTTTTAGGTTTCTACAAATCCCTGCCTCTGCAACTACCACTGAATAGTGGGAATAATATTTACCAGCTCCCACTGCGAATCTGAAGGGTATGTGGCAACCCTCCTGGAGAAGGAACAGACTTCAAAGACACTTATAATAATGCACATTATCTTTACACCACATCTATAATTACAGCCAAGTACAGTCTTGAGAAACTGGAAAATCTTTCACATCTCAGGTTATTTTGTGCTTTAAAGCACTCCCAGCTCCAGCATGGGTCTGAAATCCAAGCAGGAGAAGCTTTGGAAAGGCTTTTGGATTTTTTTATCATTATTAGCAGGAAAAGCAGAAGCTTTGTTCAGGTTCAGGTGCCCAAACAGGATCCCCAGTGATCCTGCAGCCCATCATTATCTACTTATCCAGCACTGCGAGTCAGCTACAGCTGAGCTGCTCTGGGCCTTGTCCCAAAAGTCATGTCAAAGGAGAGGCTGGCACATCCAAAGATCCCACTGGCCAGCTCAGCTTGGCTGTCCCCAGCCAATTCAGCCCAGTCTGTGCCTGGTCCCTTCACTGGGAGCAGTGTCACAGGCCTGGAGCTTCTGGGATTGAGGGGTAGGAATGTGGGACAGCTATCCATGGATAGAGCCAGCACAAACCAATGGGGAATCAGAGCTGGACAAGGATCCCAGTACCAGCTCCCAGGCACTGCTGGAACAGGGGAGCCTGGGCTCCACCTCGCCTGGCAGCTCCATGCAGGATGGATGACTACTGGCTTTCCAAAGGTTTCCCACCTGTCTGAAAACATCACTTTGTTTCACTCCCCAAATTCTAACAGTCTCTCAAACCCACCTATCTCACAGACATACTCTGACATGGCTAGAACACTGGGATTTCATTCCTTAGAAACACCTGGCTCATCCCTCTCCTCCTCCATGAATTCCCAGGCAGGCTAAAAACATGCTCACTTTGTTTACCTGTGAACCCTCTGCTGCAGTGTCAGCCCAGTTACCCAGCAGCATGGGGCTCTGGACACCAGCCCCTGAGCCATATTCCCATTCAACCTGATCCCTCCCTCCTGGACAGGATTCCTGTGGTTTGGCACCTCAGGCTGTGCCTTCCCCCGGGGTTAACCAAGGCCCTGTGTCACACACGCCCATGCCAGGTGTGGCCGCTGCTCTTAGAGGGATCAGGAGCAAGGCAGGCTCACTTCCACCAGGAAATGCCCATCTCCTCCTGCCCCAGCTCACCTTATTCCCATCTTTCCTGGGTGCAGCTGTGAGTACTACGTGAACGACGCTCCACGCATGGTCCTGGACAAGCTGGAGAGCCTCGGCTACCGCGTGGTCAGCATGACTGGCGTGGGCCAGACCCTGGTCTGGTGCCTCCACAGGGAATAGCCAGGGAGAATCCTGCCTTCCACCCAGACAACATCCTGCTGGAGATCATCTTATAGGACTGGCAGCAAATTTTCCCCCCTTAATTCCTTCCTGTCCCAGGCTCCAGGCACTCGGGCAGGAGGAGAAACGGCGCAGAGGCAGAGCTGGACCCAGTAGAATTCTGCCATCCCTGTTGTGTTTCCAAGAGCAGGGGGAGGAAGATATGCCCAGAATCAGGCAGAGGGAACAGATGGCTCCAGCTCTGCCTGGGATGGCAGTCTGGCAAATTCCAGTTTTTTACATTTTAATCATGTGTTCAGCAGGCCCTGGAGGAAGCTCAGTAATAGCCCTGTTTGCCTCTCCTCAGGCTGCCCTGGAGAGCCCTGTGCCTTCTCCTGGGCCAGGGGGTTAGTGAGGGACAGCAAGCATGGACACCATCCCATCTCATTCCTGAAATCCAAGAGGGAACCACTAAACCTACTCCCAGGGCTCTGAGAATCCCTTCCCTTGGCAGCAAGGCCCGTTTCCATCTCAGCAGCATCACCAAACTTCCAGATCCCAGACTGCCATCCAAGCCTAACACGGGATTCCCAAAATAACACAGAAAGTGTTGTTGTGTGACTATTCCAGGTGTGGGCTCTAATCCTAACACTGCTGGAATATTTGGGACTGTGCATGGATTCTGCTGTGGGGATAACACCAATAAAATATTGCTCCAAAGAGACCAATGTCCTTCTGTGGGTCATTAAAAGCTGTTGCCAAATCCCTCTGGATGCACGGCTCCTGAATGAGCTTTCAGGAATTAAAAGCTCCAAGATCTGGTGTTCTGATGGCACCTCTCACACCTTGTCCCATGGGATGGGGCAGCTGCTCCGGGCACACACACTGACAGGGTAACACCTGCACTCTGTGAACCTCAGGCAGCCATTCCTTCCCCAGACCTGGAAAGGGTTAATGGCTGCAGTCCCTGGGAGTTTCTCTTCCCACAATACCTTTAGAAAAAAAGAGGTTTATTAACTTAAATTAAGAAACAGCTCTGAGGGGACAGAGGGATGGGAAGAATCCATACTCTCATGCTAAGTGTGGGACTTTTCCTCCTCGTCTTCCCGCTGGAGCTGCTCGATGAGCTGCTGCCTCTCGGCCGCCTGGCGCATCCTCATCATCACCAGGCTCTCGTAGTCCCGCTCCGACACCACCGAGGCCTGGGAAGGAGCAGCAAACACACACAACCCGTCAGGGGCAGCACAGACTCCCAGATTTCCCCAAATCCCCCTCACAACACCAGCATTCTGGGCAGGAAACTGTTTGATCCCACAGAAACTGAGTGAGGTGGGTGAAAGCTGCCTGGCTACAGGAAATAACCAGGAGATGTTATTGAAATGATTACTAAAAATAACCAGCAATAAGTGTGGTTGATGAGAAAAATGGGGACATGGAGCCAGCATTCCATGAGACTGGTTGGGGCATTATTTTGGATGACAAGATCACCCTGCACCTACAACGCTGGTGCCCAAAGTCCAGCGTACACTTCACCTGTTACAAAGGCTAACGCCATAAAAAAAATCAAACCTTTGTGGATGAGTCATGGAAGTGACTAACTTCCGACTGTCTGACAGTGCTGAGACCTTGGCACAGGCTGCCCCAAGAAGCTGTGGCTGCCCCTGGATCCCTGGCAGTGTTCCAGGCCAGGCTGGACAGGACTTGGAACAGCCTGGGATAAGTGGAAGGTGTCTCTGCCCTGGGACGGACTTTAAGGTCCCTTCCCACCCCAACCAATCCATGACTCTAACAGCTGCAATCAATGACCCTGGAGGTCTTTTCCACCACAAAGAATTCCCCAATTCTAAGCAGCTGCAGAAAGAAAACCACCAGGGATGTTCCCAAACCTGACATAGGAACGGAACAGCTTTCCAAAGCTCCCAGAGCCTCCCTGCTGTGTGTGGCAGCAACTGTCATGTCAAGGCAGTTGATTGCAGACTCTGCCTAATGAACGTGGGCAGCAGATGACAGCTGCTCCAGTGCTTTGGCGCTGCTTCCAAAGCCATTCCACACTAGTAGGTGGCCATGCTATTTTGGATGTATGAAAGCACTGCAAGGCTTGGAAACATCCAGCTCGTTCCTTGACAGTTCAGGTAGAAATAAGAGTTTCTTGACAGAAGGTGAATGGAAAAAAAAACCCTCCCTATTCCTTTTTCTAGGAAGTGGGTTAAGTGGTGATCACAGAGAATCACGGAATCCCAGAATGGTTTGGGTGGGAAGGGATCTCAAACATCTTTTGGTTCCAACCTCGTGCCATGGGCAGGGACACTTTCCACTAGCCCTGGCTGCTCCAGCCTGGTTTTGAACACTTCCAGGGATGGGGCAGCCACAGCTTCTCCAGATATTGAAGGATTTCTTAGGAAGCAGGAGGGATACAAAGGCAATAGAATGCCTAAGTAAGTCTCTGCATGGAAACACAGTGCAATTCCTTATCCTGTGCCAGCAAAGTGGTTCCTCCGGCTGCAAGGACACAATGAAAGCCCACAACAGATAAGGAACATCAAGAGGGAAATTAAGAGTCTAATTGGTGTCTTAGGAGCCAACTGAGCAAAATGACCTTTGGGTACTGGCAGCAGCAGTGTCTGAGAAAGCACCGATGGTATCAGCCCTCAGCCAGGATCCTTCCAGGTCCCATCCACCAGCCCCAGGAATTTGCTGGGCTGGATGGAAGAGGCTGCCTAAGATTTATGCAGATGAATCACCCACACAAACCTGAAGCCCCACCTCACACTGGGACTGAAATTTAAAACAGCCAGGAGATTATTTGCAGCCTGTTTTGGGAGCTCTGCTGACACAAGGAGCTCTCAGAGCAGCGGGAGGGAGAACAGCCTGATCCAGGTGGGCTCCCAGCACGTGCTCCCGGGTGCCTGAGCGTGGGCTGAGGCTCTGCCACTCCACACACCTACTTCCTGCAATCCTGGCAATTACCAATGGAGTGAAACCCAGTTCCTGATGTGGCTGACTCAGCAAGGGCTTGGCTCAAAACAAACACATCCACGCAGGGAGCCGCAGCCCGGGAAGTAGTGACGGGTGGCACATGAAGGGACGGCAGCAGCAGCGCTGGGAGTTTTGGCATTCTGGGTTCAACCTGGCTGAATTCCTGGACTCCTGGCTGAGCTCTCCCTGGACTTGCTTCTTCATCCTGGTCTCCAAGTGCTCCAGCAGCTTCTCCTCTCCGCTCCTGGATTCTGGGCTGCTCCAACAGTGTGTAAGTCTCTTCTGCACTCCGTTCTCCCAACGTTGTCTCCTGCATTGTCGCTTTCTACATCCCCCTTCTCCTGTATTCCCTGGGTTCCTTCGGTGGGACTGAGTCACCGTCTCGTTCCCAGCCACCCACGGCGCTTTTCCGGCGGTGCCCCTCCGCAGAAGGTGCCTGGTTACCATGGCACCCGAGTGCCCTTCTGTTCTAGATGCCAGATTAGATCTGTTCTCATGGTGACTGTGCCTCTGCTGTTCCCCACCAGCCCGGAGACGCAGCACACGTTTAACGAGCTCGCTCAAACACCGCCGCTCCTCTCCACTCCAGGGGGAGACTCCTAGAGATCCAAGACAAGCCAAGTGCTCCTTGCCACGGCGTGAAGTTTGCATTTCCTGCACTACCAGCCTCTCTGTGTTCTGTGCAGCTCCAGGAGTGGGGCAGGAAGAGGTTGATCCTGTTGCGTGGCTCTCTGCTGATCCCTCGGCTCCCGCCTGTGAGGAGTCAGCACTCCTGCTCCTCGCCGCCTCTCCTCACCATGGATACTTGGCGCAGGGGGTCTATCAAGTCCACCACCTTCTTCCGACGCTTCTCCCTCAGGAGGCACAAAAAGCTGGGCAACCAAGTCATCATCCTGAACCAGAACAGCCACACTCTGGACACGGATGGCCAGAAAAGGGAATGCTTGAGGGATCTGAAGGACAAGTCTGAGTACCTGTCCTGTCAGAGCGAGCAGAACCTGGCCAAGGCACAAGCCCCTCCCAAGCCTCCCCGGCTGTACCTGGACAGTTCCAGCTGCCCCAACATCATCGATCACACAGATTCCCACTCCGACCTCTCCTTTTCCGACGCTGCTCCGTGCCACAAAGCCACTCCAACGCACAAGGACCAGGCTACGGACCACGGCACCTCAGAGGCAGGTCTCCCAAACAGCACCACTCTTCCCGACCTGGCTGACCCCTTCCTGTCCTTCAAAGTGGATTTGGGGCTATCGCTCCTCGAGGATGTGCTGCAGACCCTCAGGAAACAGAACCCGAGGGATTACGCCATTTGAAGGTATTCATTGTCCATCACATCCCAGTTACTCACTGCTGCTGCCAGTTCTCCGATTCCAGCAGGAGGAAGGATACTGGAGCATGCCTGTTGTGTGTGGCCTGTTTCATTGTCCTCGCCTCGCCCACCACTGATCATCTCTGTCCTTGCCAAGGAATCCTCTGGAGCAGAGCTCACGGGTCCTGTGCTCAGGTGAGAGCACTGTCTGCTGTCTCGTGGGCAACTTTCCACTCTCCACCCCGGGAATTTCCCATTCCAGACTGTGCGTCCCATCCTCAGGGAAGACTGGCATTTTTTGGGAAGGACTTATTTTGGGGATGTGACACTGTGGGGCAGAGACACACAAGGATTTGTCATGGATCACTTGTGGAACAGCAGGCAGCCTGCAAGGAGGCAGCAGCACTGCACCCCAAAGCCAAGGCTTTGAGGGCTGAGAGACGGGAACTGGGGCTTCTGCTCCCACCATGTTTGGATGTGAAAGCTCAAAGCTGTTCCTCCGTTTTTTCTCTTCCTCCTTGTGGGTTTCTTTTCCCTTAACTCCAGTGCAGGCGGCACTCCCAGCCTGGAAACAGGTAAGCATCCAAGTAGGCTCCTGATACAGCACCAGCAGTGGATTTATCCTCCTGGCAGGAGAAGAGATGTCTCTGACACTGCTGCCTTACGCATGCACTGAGCTCCCAGCTGTACAGACATAGAAGAATAAATGTATCTGTGACTGGAAGTGTCTGGTTGCCTCATTTCATTGGGAACAAGCCTCAGAAATCCCAGGCACCAGGAGCATAGGGTATCTGGAGTGGCCTAGGTCCATCCTCCCTGGCACTGCAGGGTTTTATAATGGGGGCAGGGACACCTGTGTGGCTCTGAGGGAAGGACAGAGCTGCTGGGACTTGATTTTCTTTTAAGGAGAGCTCACACAGCTCGGGGCAAGACAGGAACAGTTCCCCACCCTGAGCTGGACAGTGGGAAAGGTTCTGCCAGGCTGAGAACATTTTGGGCAGCACCAGGACAAGCTGCTAAAAGAAACTACCAGTTCTTACCATTTTGACTATTAGGGCTATTTTAAAAATTAACAATAATAAAACCTCCATGCCCCCAGATAACCAGGAGCTTTGGAAGTGGCCACAGCAAAGTGCAGTGACACTCCAGGGAAGGCACAGCTGCCTCTTACCCTGTGAGATTCACCTCCCAAAGTCAGATAATAGGAAATAAACCCTCTGAAACCTCTGAAGGAGCTTAGAACAGGTACATGAACACCAGGTAGGAGTCTTTTCTCAGGGCTGAATGGCTGAGGAGCCCTGGCAGGGAGATTCCACTGCAGGAGCAGGGAAAATCTTCCCAAAACTAAGCACTGCATGCTGTTGGAATGGCAAAACAAGCTCTCTGCAGCCACTGTGTGCTTTGAACCATCACACAGCCACTGCTCTCAATAGCCTGGAGTAGTACTGTCCAAGCCACAACTTCTGAATTCCAAAGGGAACTGGAGTCTGCTTGGCTGAGCAGCTCTCCAGGAACTGCTGGACAATGTGCACCTGTTGCTGTAGAAGACAACAAAGCTATGGAAGACGAGCAGCTTCCACCTGGGAACTGCTTCCAAACCCCCTGGCTGGGGTCTGGCTGTCCTTTACCTGCAGATTTTGGCTCTCAGGTCCTGGCTGGCTCTCCCAGGCAGGGTGTACCTGGCTGCCTGTCCCAGGCAGGGAGCAGAGTATGAGTAGTGAGCATGTTGCCATGAGAACACTGCAGGCTTGGGCTGTTTCCTGAAGGAGAGCAGCAGAGGAGCTGCTTTTGCACAGAGTGGGAACAAAATGGGGGTGGATTCAGACAAAAACAGAGCAGGGAAGCAAATAGGAAGCAAGGGCAGCTTAAATCAGAATGAGGTAAGTGCAGCCTGGAAGCAAGAACGTGGTGGCTGGGAAACCAGGCTGGGTGTGAAGGGAAGAGGCAGAGGGAACAGGGATCTGGGGGCTCACTCTGCACACTCTTGAACTGGAGAGCACAAGCTAAGTCAGCTGGAAGCAGATCAGCCAAGAGGAGCTGTAAACAAATTACAGGTTTTAGAAGCATCCTATTGGATGCAGCAGGAGGATTTAGGGAGGGTCTGGAGTAGGAACAAGGAAAAACAGGAAGGAGAGCAGCTTGGAGATGCAAGGCTGCAGTGAAATCCCAGAAAGTGCAGCTTCTTACAGCAAAAAGCAGCAAAAAGGAGCAAATCACCAGCTGTGCAGCTCCTGGGAAGGATGCAGCTCCTCAACATTCCCAGAGCCAGGTGGGATTAAGGAGGCTGTGCTGGGCAGAGGTGAGTCACCAGCACTGTGTGCTGCTTTCCTGCTCTCCCTGCTGCCCCACCACACTAATCCTGCACTGCAGGCAGACGCTGCACTTCCACACTAACAAGCTCTGGGCATGGAAACAGGCCAAGACAAACTCAGGGATCTGAACCCACAGAGGCTGGAATCCACTACCAAGCTCCAGCTGCACCAGCAATCCCCTTTGGTAGGAACGAGCCAGTTCTCACTCTCTGCTAGTGAGAAATTCTCAAATAAAATGCTTTGGATTCTGCTTTTTGCCCCAGTTCCCTTCCTAACACTCTAGTGAATTTCCTGTGGCTGCAGGACTCTCCCTGGTCCTACATGGACAAGATAACAATCAGGTGTTCTGATGCATAATTACAAATAATATAAATAAAATACTTAATGAAACGTCAAGAGAGTGAATGCACTGAACAATCTCACAAGCTTAAAATATTTAAGGAGTGAACACACAAAAGGGTATTTAGCTTGATATTGCTGTCTCCTGCCTCCTGCAGACCCTAAGAATAGAGGTTTGCTTCCAGCACTGAAACATCCTCCTCCTGGGAATGCAGTGAGCAACCAAGACTCTCTAAAGGAACCTTTCAGGAGCTCTCACTCAGAGGATGCCAACAGTCAAGACATATTCAAAAATCCCATCAGAATGGCACTGGAGGCTTTGGGCTGAGCAAAGAACATCCTTGCTCTTCACTTGGGAGAAAGGAAATGTGTGAAGATCCAAATAGCTCCCAGTGTGCTGCTGCCCAGGCAGGAGGTCCTTTAGAAAGCCACTGATCTGGTATAGAAAGGGCTGCAGGGAAAGCTAGGCCTGGCCCCAAGAGCCTCTATCTGACAGCACTCTGAGATTTAGGTTGTTACAGCACCAGATTTCCATCCCACAGCCCATTCTCCTCACCTGTGAGGTCCTGGGCTGGCTGGTGCTGTCAGGGAGGACGGTGCTGGTGTGGCTCTGGGGCTGGCCCTCCAGCCAGGAAATCTTCAGGGGGTTATTTAGCAGGCCAACTTCATTCTTCACAGCCATCTCCTGGCAGGGAAAATATCCTTCCATCATCACCTGAATTTCAGATCCCACTCCCTTCCCTCACAAATCCCTAAGAATCATGCCCCTCAAGGCCAATTAGGACACAAACAAGACCAGTCCCTGGAGGTGTCCAAGGCCAGGCTGGATGGGGTTTGGAGCAACCTGGGCTAGTGGATGGTGTCCCTGCCCATGGCTGGGGGCTTGAAATGGATGATCTTTTAAGGTCCCTTCAAACCCAAACCATTCTATGATTCCACTCTGTAAGATTTTAAGGATCTTTCCAAACCAAACCATTCCATGACTCTCAGATTTCACAGCTGCCCTACATGAGAAGCACCTTTATGGTCCATACCCCTGCCAGCACTTTTGATATACAGGTCACACACAGTTCTGGGGGTTTTTATCATTTGGATATGAGTGAAAGAAAAGCTAACAAGGAAACTCTCATACAGCCCAAGCTCATGGAGCTACTAAAATTGAGAGTAACTGATGACTTCTGCTCCCACAGCCACATGAATTATTATAACTCACAGTGAGTCAAGACATTCTGGGCTGTTTTTCGCTGCAAATGCCCGATATCACATCCAAAACACATAAGCCAAACTCCAAGGCATTTCACCTTCAGAGAGAGCTGAGTAAGTGCTCAGTGCCTGATTTTTGAGGCTGTGCCTCTTCCCTCAGCCTGTTCCATGCACAACCTGTTTATGTGCCTGATCTCTGGGTTTGTGCCTCCAGCTGTGCCACTCCCTCCACGCCTTTTTGACTCTCATTACCCTTCTCCACTGCCTTAATGACAGGGCAGTGTCCTGGCTGTCACCTGTCCTGTGCCACCCCCAGCACACCCAGCAGGGGCTCTGCACACTCACAGCTGCCTTCACCGTGGCAAATTCCACCACTGCACTCCCAGTCTTCCTGCTGGAGATCAACAAATTGAGCACATCACCGTACTGTGGGAAGAAAGAAAGGAAGGAAAGTTAATTACAGAGCCAGGAGAGATGTCAAGTTCAGTTATCAAATGAACACAAAGAGAAAACACGTGTTTTCACAGACATGAGGCTCGAGCTGTCACCATTTCTGCCCTGCTTCCACTGATCCCGTAATTTCTATCCCCCCAGGAACTAATCTGGGAAGGCATGGAGCTACACACTTGGCTCCCAGCAAGCCCCAGTGCAAAAGGACTGCTGAGCTCAGAGGAAAAAGAAAGATGCCAGGGTGGGATTGATCAGATCAAAGGCTTGTCTGTGCCTGCCTCTGCACTTCCCACAGCAGGGATGTGGAGTGCTTGAAGTGAAGGATGAGCGCACCACAACCACAGAGCCAGACAAAGTGGGCAGGAAGCATCCAGTGGGAAGAGTCTGCAGTTGCTCCATTTCAGCCAGAGCTGTTAGCTGGGAAAGAGTTCCCAGCTAAGGGATCAAAGGATCCAACTTGGTTCAAAGGGTGGATTTGATGCTTTAAGAGATCTTTTCCAGCCTTAATGACTCCACGATCATGCTGATGAAAACTGCATGAGAAAGCTGAACAGGGAAGGAAATGAGCAACTCCAGTTCACAGCTTACAAGGGAATGGAGTGACAGGACGCAGGGAATGGCTCTAAACCAGCTGTTTAGATGAGATTACCTGTTTAGATTAGATTATTAGGATAAAATCCTTCCCTGTGCAGGTACTGAGGCCCTGGCACAGGTTGCCCTGAGGAGCTGTGGCTGCCACATCCCTGGAAGTGTCCAAGGCCAGGCTGGACAGGGCTTGAGCAATCTGGGATAGTGGCAGGTGTCCCTGCCTGTGGCGAGGGGTGGAACTGAGTAATTTTTTAAGGTCCCTTTCCACCCAAACCATTCCATGATTCTGTGATATGCAGCTTCCCAGAGTTCACTATTCTTACAGCACTGAGATCAGGGGAAGACCCAGTAATAAATAGGGAAGAGTGTCAGACAGGACCTTTTGCAGGATCTGCAGCAGCACATCTTTGGAGTATCCCCCTCCAGTCTCATCTTCCTTCCTGCATTTCCACCTGAGCTGGAAACAAACGGGCAGGAGTTAATTTCTCCCGTTTGGATGCTCTGCCTGCTCAAGCAGCTCCCACCCACCCCCCTGCACATTCACCACGTCTGCTATTTCCAGCCACACTCCCAGGCCTGCCAAGACAGTGATCTCAGCATGGGAGTGAGCACAGGGAACAAACTGTTTGGGGAACAGGCAGAAACGCTGCTCACTGGAATAAAAAAAGATCGCACTTGAAAGGATGCTAATGACTCTGCCAGGGTAATTAGCAGATGTTTCCCTGCGCTTAAAGCACAGACAACTCAATCCCAGACTCAGAAATCTGCAGCAGATAAAGAAAAAGTGACTGAGGAAGGAATTCTAACAGCAAGGACAGGAGCTGTTCACCTGATGGTGCACATTCCATGGAAAAATTTCATCTCCAGTATAAAATAAGATGTGCCAGCTCAGCAGGGTTGAAATGTCCCTTCTGTTTTCCACCACGTTCTATCGGTTTTCACCAAAACACAGCTTTTAAAGGATGTCTTACCTTGAGCTTAGGAGTTATTTTGCCTTCTGCTCCATTTCTTTCCTGCTTGCCTAAAGAGAGAAAAAGCAAAAAGATGGAAAGGACATGGGTGAAAATTCATTTTGCACAATTCTTTTTTCCCTGAGAACATACATATGATGAAACACTTCGGGATTTCCACTGGACCATTCCAGTCCCAAAAATCTCGTGCAACAGGAACTGCAGCACAGACTGAATACTCCAAGGCAGCATTTTTCCCTTTTAGGGAGCACAGACTTGCCACGATCAAGGTTAGAAACAGGTCAGCAAAAACACAAGCAGGAGACATGTTCTGAGGCATTTTTCCCCGCAAGACGGTTGGAAAAATTCAAGGTGGACAGCTGCCAAAGAGCTCAATGGCACCTGCAGGTGCTCCCCTGTGCTCACCTCGGCTGTGCTGCTCCCTTTCCAGGCGGATCTGCTCCCTGACCAGCCTCTGCTGCTCCTCCAGCTGCCGGGAGCCCTCCTCACGCAGGCGGATTATCTACGGCACAGGGAACACAGCACGGGCACCTGAGGCACAGAGCCAGGGCTGGAATGTCACCTGGACACTTCCAAGGACAGCCTGGGCCTCACACCCATCTCCTGGGACACCCCTCCTGCCAGTTCCCGTGGTACAGCTCCAAAAAGAGCAGCCTGGTCTGATGGAAGGGGTCCCTGAGCATGGCAGGGGCTGGAACTGGATGGGATTTAAGGTTCCTTCCCACTCAAACCACTCCAGGATTCTCTGATTCACAGAGCCTTTTAATCCCAAAGGTTGAAGAGCTGCTGTCCAGAGGTTTTTTTGCACCTCATCCCATGGATTTCATAATGAATGGAAATAATTCTTCTCAAAAGTAGCAGAGAGAACTAAAATTCATCCTTACTTCTTCTTCTAATGATCTCGTTATCCTGATCTCCTCCTCTTCATTCTCCTGGGATTGGGCTTCCCGTTCTCTGGCTTCAAGATCTGCAGATACAGAAGCAAAAATAAAACAATCCAAAGAGAACTTGAATTTTCCCTGCTGGTCTGAGGAAGATGGATAGATCATAAATTTGGCTGCAGCTACACCAATATCCTGACAGCTCTGCTGCCCCTCCTCTGGCCCCACACACCAAAGGGGCCTAAACAGTCCTCAACCCCCTAATTCAGGGCCTAATTCCCTCCTTCCCAGAGCAGGATCACCCCAGCTATAGCTGAGGGAGGGGATTCCAGGCCTACTGGACTGTACTAGGGATGAAGAAACCAGAGTCATCCCCCATGGACTGACCCCTGTGGAAGGAGAAATGAAAACAGCCAGCTATGGGAGACCTCAGGAGAATGTGAGGGTTTGATTTTCTTACCAAGCTTTACTTTCTTCCTCTTCTCATCAAGTTTCTGTGTCCTTGCTGCAGCCTCCTTCTTTGCCCTCCTCACCCTGTCATAGGCTGCCTGCCAAGGAACCAGCACAACAGTGGGAAACTACAGAAACCAGGAGAGAAACTGGAAAACAGGGAATACAACATCATCAGGGACTGAAACCCTATCAGCAAGGCTGAAGCATCTGCTGCTTCTTGGATTACCAGCTTTGCCAGTACCTAAAAAGAGGAGTTCATCTTTTTAGCTTTTATTAACTGGAATCAATGCTTTTCCCTCGCCTGAGCTAATTTGGAGAGAGTTCCTTGCTCATTTTTTGGTTTTATTCTTTCCAGGGACATTTCCAGGTTCTTTTAGGCCTTGGGCAGTGGGTTCTCTGCCACTTCCTCAGAGCCCCAGAAGGATCCAAGCTCTCCTGTGTCCCACAGACAGCAAAGCTTGGAGCCTCAGGAATTGAATCCAGGTATTACTCATTTGTCAGCACCTGACTCAACAGGAATGGCAGATGTTGCCATGGGAATTTGCTGTTCCTGTATCAGGGATGGTGTTGTTAAATGGGATATGCCCCAGTCCAGCACGTTATTAAAGGCAGAATCTCAGGGCAGAGCTGCTTCCAGCAGCAAATCCCGAACACAACATTCCTCCAAGCTTTTACCTGGCACCTGAGATTTGATCTCAGGGAGAACCAGGGGGAATAAAGCTGAGATTTGTATTCATGGAGCATCTCTTGGAGCAGAGAGCAGGACAGGCAGGATTACAGTTCCCAGCACCACCCCAAAATCCCACCCTTCCCAAGGCAGCATCCTTACCCTGGCTGCTGCATCTGTGAGCACGGCCAAGGCCTGGGACAGCTGATGGAAAATTTCCGCTGGGAACGAGAAGAAATAAGGGCAAGATGAGGGAAACCAGGTGAGGGTCCTGGGGAAGAACCAGGAAATAAAATTCCTGCAGGAAGGTCTTTCCAAGGAACAAATATCACCACTCCAAGAGATTTCTAAGCCACCCTCTAGCCAGGGCCACCTAAGCTCAAAGGTGTTACACAAACTCAAGAGTAAAAAAACTAGGATTGTTTCACTTTAAGAGAAGTCTTGGAACACACAAACCTAATTTTTCTTACTGATTCCTTTTATTTTGGGTGGTAATATCTCTTTCATGCCACATTTAGCTGGAGCTTCACAATGTCCTTCTCCCTCTCTGTCCTTTTCCTTCAGCAAGATATGTTGCTTATGTTGTATTGTTGCATTACTGCCATCTATCCTTTAAAAGTCTTTCCTCTTGTCCCATTACAAGCATTGACAAACTGTATTTATTTTTTATGAAGATGAATTATCGGTCTTGACAGACAAAATACAAAGTAACTGCTAATTCTACAACATTCATCCACAGCAATCACTCCCTGCAGGCAGCTGAAATGCCCTCTTGCCCTCCCCACAGATAACAGGATTTATGGAGTGCTGGTGAAATTTGGACTGTGAGAAATACAGATCAAAGCAGTGCCCAAACAGGCAAAGGTTGGAAAGGTTTGGAGAGGTGCAGCTGTAATTCCAGCACTGACTTAATGCTGGTGTTTCTAAACCCAGCAGGGATCACTCAGCCTTAAAAAGCAGACTTAACACCAACAGCAGCAACTCCCAGCTGTGTCTGCATTCCCAGGGACACACACCCAGCCATTCCCTCAGCACTTAGGGAAGCAGAGCCACTTCCAGGAGCCTGGAGAAGTGAAAACTCCAGCAGGAAGAGCTGCCCCCGCTCACCTGCCCGGGGGTTGTCCGGGTTCTTGTCCGGGTGGCAGGTCAGGGCCTTCTGCCGGAACGCTGTCTTCACCTGCAGGGGCCACACTGGGAGTTACTGCGGGGAAACTGGTTTGTCTCTGCCAAAAAAGGCAACTTGGAAACCCCAAATAATCCCTGTGTTCAAGGGTAACCTGCTGGGCCCAGGACATGGCTGTGTCTGGAAGGAGTTGGAGCTTTTAAAAGTTGTTTTTACTTCCAAGTGTCTTGCGTTGCAGCAGTTAAACCTCAGGTAAAAAAAATGGGAGAGGGGAAAAAAGGAGGTAGGGGAAAAAAAAAGTAGAGAAGGAAATAAAGAGGAGAAGAAAAAAAATGAGAGACGGAGAAAAGGGGGAGAGGGAAAAAATATGGAGGAAGGAAAGGAAAGGGAAAGAAAGGAAAAGGAAAGGGAAAGGGAAGGGAAAGGGAAAGGGAAGGGAAGGAAAGACAGAAGGGGGGAAAAAAGGGGGAGATGATAAAGGGTAAAAACTCAGAAAGAGAATCAAAAAGAGGGAACCAAAAAGAGGGAAGGGGAATCAAATGGGTAAAGGAAGAGAAGTGGAAAAGAAAAATAAAACAAGTAAAGAGAATGAAAAATAGGGAAATAGAAGGAAAACAGTGGAAAGGAAAAAAAAAAAAAAAAGCGAGGGAAGAAGGAAAAAAGGAAGCCACTCTATCTCACTCCCAACCAATTCCCTGCTATAACAAATGGGAAAAGTTGTGTCCCGGCCCCACCTGGTGGACAAAGCTCCCGGGATTGGGAATGTGCAGGAAAAGCCCAGCTGAGGGAGAGGCATCTCCTCGGCGGGCTCCATCCTCCAACTTCCTATTTCAACCGAGAATTCCTCCCCACTGTGCCAGGTAACCCGGCTCCCAGGCAGTGCCATCGTTCCCTTTCTATCCTGTTCTCCCAGGCCCTTGTCCCGAGCCCCTCTGCCCCTCTCGGAGCTTCCTTCCTGTGTTTAGCACGGACTAACCAACTAAACTCAATTAAAACCCGCCAACGTGTAATTCCAAGCCCACAAAATTAACTGCGCGACTTTTGGGCGCTCGGACAAACGTCTAACAACAGGATTTTTGGGTCAACAGGGGAATTTCCCTTCTGGAAGCACATAGCGAGAACAACATGTCCCAGACCAACTCCGCAATTCTCTCCTCCTCCAAAGGCGGGTTCCGCCCCTAAGGATTGAGGGGTGAACTGGGGGAACGAGGCCAATTCCAGTAAAACCGGGCTATGACAACACCGACATCAGTAAAAATGGGATTTTTCCGATTGACAGACCCGGTCCCGCAGCCGCGCTTGGACAGCCCCTCAGCTCAGCGCTGGAGAGCAGCGCCGCGCCGGGAGCCGCCGCTCCCGAGAACACCGGGAAAGAGATGGAAGGGAGAGAAGGAGCCCGTCCCGAGCCCCGCTGCGCCCCTCACCTCCTTCTCGGACGCCTTCTCGCCGATCCCCAGCAGCCCGTAGAGGTCCCGCTCCAGCAGCTCCTTATCCACCGCCATCTTCGCGCTTCCCGCTTCCGCTCCTGGCGCCGCGGTCGCCGGGAAGTGTAGTCCTAGCACGCCGCCGCGCCACAGGCCGCCTGGGAAGGTTGGACTACAAGCACCGTGATGCACCGCGCGGCCCCAAAGGACGGGACAGTAAGGGGGCGCGGCGCTTTACTGGGCATGATGGGTGTTGTAGTTCTTTAGCGGCGGCTGCGAGCGGGGAGAAACTAGAGGAAAACTACAAGTCCCGTGGGGCCGTGCGCGGGCACTGAGTCCTTAGGGAAAACAGCGCGTCCGTCCCGCCGTCCTGCAAGGTCGCCGCTGACCGTGTCCTCAAATGCCACAGACTGATCCGCATCCACGCACTAAATCCCTCCAGGGATGACACTCCACCACCTCCTCGGGAAGCCTGTGGCAGTGGGGGGAGGTGCGACCCAGCTACAGCCTGTTCCCAAAAACTTACTTGTTTTTGTTGTCCCCAGAAAACATCCTTCTCAGCCCAAGGCACAGCTCCTTAGGAAATTCTTTTCTGATTCATCTAAGACACCTCCCTGTCCCCCTACTGCTCTAAGAAGGGAGCACTGTAGAAGAAAGACGATCCAATTATTCGCATACGCAGGAGACAGAATTTTTCAGCCCTTACTCCTTTATTCTAGTAGGATTTGGGTCCTCATGGCTGAAGGTTCCTTAATTTACTTTATCAACAATAGCAACAAACCTGAGATCACGAAGAAAACAGGATAGCCATGATTCCAGTAAAATGAACTGCTTCAGAGAACTGTTCTTATCCCGTAGGGCAATAAATTGAAAGATTCCTGGTGTGTCCCCATGGAGCCTCACCCAAGCAGAGCCTCAGCTCTCAGGGTGCAGACTCAAGTCATGGTCAGTGTTGTTCCAAGCCCTGCTCCGCTGCCACCTCCTTCTTCTTGATGAGAATCCTGGAGTGGTTTGTGCTCAAAGGGACCTTAAAGATCATCCAGTTCCACCCCCTGCCACGGGCAAGGACACCTTCCACTATCCCAGGCTGCTCCAAACCCTGTCCAACCTGACCTGGAATGCTTCCAGGGATGGGACAGCCACAGCTGCTCCGGGCAACCTTTGCCAGGGCCTCACCCCTACACAGGGAAGGATTTCTTCCCAGTATTGCACCTAAATTGCCCCTTTTCCATTTTGGAGCCATTTCCCTTGTCCCAACCCTGTAGTTCATGATGAGTTGTAGCCCTGGCCGTGCCGAAGCCACCTGTGGCCATCATGATGCCACCTTGGGCACCTCCTGTGGCCTCCCCCTGAGGATCCCCTCTGGGTTCTCCTCCTGTGACACCTTCTTGCCCTGCAAGACGCAAAATTTATCTGCCGACACCTGTTCCTAAACCCAAGCACAGCACCTCAGCCCTTTGGGGCTGTCCCACACCTCAACAGTGGCCCTTTGTGACAGCACCATCGGTGACTTCACAGCAGCCACAGGACACGGGCCACGTCACAAAAGCAGGACAGGGGGCCCAGAGCCGCAATCCCATGGTGAGATCCGTGGGGCTCAAACGCCGCTATTCCAGCCCCACCGCGGCCCCGCTGCTGAGGTGCGGGACAGCCCCGGAGGGACAAAGAGCTGCGGGGTTTTGGGGAGGGGCACCTAAAACAGACTTTGTGCCTCTTGCAGGGCGAGATGTCATCAAGGGAGGACACTCCAGAGCCGGGCACCTCTGCTGCCAGCACCAGCCAGGCTGGCCCGGCCGCGCCGCAGGACAACAGCCGGGATGACACCGCGTGCCCGGAGTGCCGGGACATCAGCACCGCGTGCTCCAGCTCGTGCCGGCACTGCTTCTGCCGGCTGTGCCTGTGGGACTGGAGCCTGGGCCAGGCCGTGTGCCCGCGGTGCCAGCGGCCCACGCGCCACCCCTACCCCCAGCACGTGGCCCTGTACCACGAAGTGCAGGAGCGGGTCTACGAGAGGAAGCGGAGATGGCGTGGCCGCTCGGCACAGCAGCCACGCAGCTGCTCCGGACCCTGGGAGAGGAGGCCAAGGAGATCCATGAGGTGGCCCCGCGATGGCCGCCGGGAGTCTTGGCACGCCCCAGGCAGCGACTCCCCGAGGAGGAGGCAGTGGCAGCTGCAGAGGAGAGAGGACGCACCCGAAGAGGGACAGACTCTGAGGTTTGAGTGGGACGTCCCAGCCTCCTCGCAGGGACATCGATCCCGGCGCAGGCCCCGCAGGTCATGGAGCCAGCAGGAACGGTCGCGGGGCCGCCGCAGGTGGAGCAGGGGCAGGGAGCGTTTCCGTGGCTGGGACAGGCCCTCCAGGAGAGAGCAGGACACCCAGACAGGCTCCCCCGAGCACTCCGCAAGGCAGCGGCACTGGAGGAGCTGGAGTGCTGATGACAGACACGCTCCAGGGCCCCAGCACGATGTCCCCTCAGAGAGGAGTGAGACACACCAGTGGGAAGATGCTGATGCCTCCGGACAACGGCGCACAAGAAGGAGGCAAAGCCGGGGTAGATCCCACAGGAGAGGCCAGAACTCCCAGGCAGGCTCTCAGGGAACGGTGCACCACGAGCACTCCACAAGGCAGAGGCGCTGGAGGAGCTGGAATGCTGATGACAGACACACTCCAAGGCCCCAGCGTGACACCCCCGAGAGGAGGAGCGAGAGACACCAGTGGGAAGATCGGGATTCCTCCAGGCAACAGCATGCGGCAAGGAACCGAACCCGGGGCAGATCCCACAGGAGAAGGCAGAACTCCCAGAGAGCCTCCCAGGGAATGCCACACAACCATGCCACAAGGCAGAGGCAGTGGAGGAGCTGGAATGATGACCAAGAATGAGCTCCAAGGTCCCAGCAGAACATCCTCAAGGAGGAGGCGGCGCTGGTGCAGGGACGCATAGCCCACCCTCCCAAAATGGGAATTGCCATGCTCAGACTCAGCCCAGGGTGTCCAGGCAGGTTTTGGTGATCGCCCAGGATGGAGCCACCAGATCCTCCCTGGACATCCTGTTCCAGGGCTTGACTCGCTGCAAATAAACAAATGCCACTTGAGCCAGCACCCCTTATCTTCTTTTTGTGTTTTTGCAACCTCAGGAGCCTCCACAGATATTTTGGAGCATCCCACGCCCTTAGGTTGCCCTCGTGAGTTTCATACTTTCCCTCTGTGAGCTCTCCCCAAGCATTGTTAAGTGTCTCTGTGGATCCAGGAAGGAGCTGAGGGGATCTTCCCCCTCTCCATGCCCTCACAGCCATTCCATGGCTGAACCTGACTTGGATTTTGCCTTTTCTTTCCCTTCAGTTTTATCCAGGCGTGCTTTGCTGGGAGAAGTTAGTACTCCACAGCATTTTTTCAGCAGAGCTACAGCTTGGTACAGGAATATTTTCCCCAAAAACATAATATGTAGCTGATACAAATCAGTGCTGGAGATGCCCAAGCCCAGCTCCAGGGCCAAAACTTGCCCTAAACTTTCCTCCCAGTTGTCATCCAGTCCCTGTCCCCAATTGCCAGCCTCTGGAATCACCCCACTAACCTGCAGTGTCCCATTGATCTCCAATTTGGGGTATCAGCATAGCTGATCATCTCCCAAGATGCATATTCAGCATGTGAGATGTGGATTTTGCCTATGGATACATTCTCTGCTGGATGGAAGGAGCCTGGTCACACTGGATCCCTCTTGCACTGCAAGAAATAATTGGAAAAAAAGCCATAAAATTCAACAAATGGTGAAAAGCAGGAGCCTGGGCACACAGGAGGTGGGCAAGCATCCTCGATATCCACATCATGCTCTGGTAGAGCCACTCCTCTGCTTGATCAAGTTTATTTTTCTTCCACAGAAACCTGCTTTAAATACACCTGGAATTCACTCATTTTCCAAAAATTTACTCAGAAGGTGAGCTCTTGCTACCTGGAAGACACACACAGCCTCGGGTGGGAGCAGCATTGCTCAGCACAGGAGGTGGCCACACACAGCACCAAAACTATCCTGGTAATTTTTCCCTAGACTTAATTTTTTCATTAAATACAAAACTTCCCCTCAGGTATGAGCTGATGTTTATCTCCTGGAAAATCATATCACTGCCTCTCTGAGCACGGTGCCAGGGACCTGGAAATGCTGGATATGCCCACCTGAACATACACACACAGACATTTCACCGGGAAAACCCTGGAAAAAATGCAGCATTTGGTGGGGACGGATGTTGGTGGCAGAGCCACTGCTTTAGGATAACAACGAGTAAGAAAATTCAGATAATTTCTGCTGAAGTAAAAAACAAAACAAAACAAAAAAAAAGGGGGATCTGGGAAAAGTGCAAAGAGGCTGGAAGTCTGAGGGTAGCGCTGCCCTCGGAGGTCTCTGTCCCAGAGCTGCCCAGCCTGAATTCAGGAGGTCTTTACAAACACTGGCACCTCGGCCAGGCTGGCAGAGTAATTCCTGAGCGTGGTGCCACCATCAAACACTCGGGCACTGTTGGTGTCCAGCCAGAGGTGCCCCTCTCCTGGCAGGTAGATGTCCCTCCACGTTTGTCCCTTTTCTGTTATTGGAGCAACCAGGACCTGCAGGGAGAAGAAAAAGAAAAAAACCAGAACTTCAGCAGAGGGAGGATTAGTCAGGATGTGCGTGTGGGGATAAGATGGTCATCAGGGAATCCTGGAATGGTTTGGGTGGGAAGATACCTTAAAAACCATCCTGTCCCACCCCCTGCCATGGGCAGGGACATCTTCCACTAGCCCAGGTTGCTCCAAGCTCCATCCAATTTGGCCCTGGACAGTCCAGGGATGGGGCAGCCACAGCTTCTCTGGGCACCCTGTGCCAGGGCCTCACCAGCCTCACTGGGAGTTCCTTCCCAATCCCATCTACCCCTGCCTTCTGTCAGTTTAGAAACATTAATGAAGTGCAGTGACATTCCTTTGGCTGGGACTGGGATCATCCCTGCCTGCAGCTGCCCCAAGATTCCATCCAGTTTATATTTTCAAAAACCAGGAGAAAAAAAATCCCATCAGAAATGTGCTTCTTGCAAAACTTCCTTCCCAGTGATAGACCCAATGTAATTCCACCTTCAGGGAGCATTTTCCCCCTTGTTTCATGGCAAAAGCAGTTCCCAGCATTCTGAGACTCTTTATTCCTGCTAAATCATTTCACTTCCAAAGCTGATAGAGGGTTTTGGGGCCCCAAATAAGAGTTTCATGAGGAAAGCCAACCTTTTCCAAAAAGAAAAACCCAAAACCCACAAAACTCAGCTGCTTTGGCTTGGATTTAAATCTGCTTAAATCCAAGTCCTGGTTTGTACTTGTGCAAAGCTGAATTTACAGGAATAATGCAGAATTCCCACCTCATCTCCAATGAGAAACTCGTCCTCTATGGTGAATGCAACTGGATCCGTGGGGCTGAGCCACCAGGCAGGACGGAAGATGGGGAATCCCAAACTCTGCCACTCCTCACTGTATTTTAGGAGCAGAGGCACGACAAAGTCCCGGTGCCTCTGGATGCACTGGCGGGTCAGATTCAGGACCTGCAGGTGGGGGACAAATCCATGAGGAGCCCAACACCCAGGAAACAGCAAAGCAGGCAGGGAAAAACAAACAAACAAACAAACAATAATAAAAAAATTCAAAAGTAAAACATGTATTCCCTTAGGAAGGGAAATTACTGAATTGGAATGTCCTGCTCAAGTTATGGTGCAAATGGGATTGATATTGGATATTAATTGATTTGGATATTAATTGATATGGATATTAATTGGATTAATTGGATATATTGGATATATTTGGATGTTAATTGTTTTGGCTAAAAATCCATTGGTAAAACATTTAAATCCATTGATAATGGACCTAAATAAATTGGACTTAAATGGCTTTAAATCCATTGGCAATTGTTACAAATCAGCTGGATTTAAATCTATTGATAGCAGATATGAACACATTAGATTTGAATAGATTTAAATCTGTTGTTAATGAATTTAAATCCAATGAATTTAAATTTATTTAAATACACTGAAAATAGTTGTGGATCCATTGGATTTAAATACATTGATAACAGATATGAATCTATTAGATTTAAATGTATTTCAGTCCAGTTATATTGAACATGAATCCATTGGATATAAATGGATTTACATCTATTGATAATGAATATAAACCCATTGGATTTAAATAGATTTAAATCCATTGATAATGGATATCAGTCATTGGATTTAAGTGAATTTAAGTGCATTGACAATGCATATAAACCCATGGATTTATATTCATTTACATCTATTGATAATGGATATTAATTAATCTTATTTAAATGGATTTATATCCATTGATAAAGGACCTTAATCAATTTGATTTAAATTCCACTGATAAACATATGAATCCACTGAATTGAAATATAATTAAATCCATTGATAGCAGACACAAATCCATTTGATTTAAATCCATTGGTACTTGAATCTAAGGCCATTGATAATGGATTTATTCCCACTTCAGTGGAAAGCTGAGGACAGCAGCTGGCAGGAGATCCCTGCCGGGCCTTCCATGGCTTTTGGGGGCATTGGCCATGTCAGGATCCCGGTGTCCTCCCCTCTGGAGTGTGGGATGCGTACCCAGGCATCACAGCAGAGCCAGGGCGGGGTCCCAAAGGCCATCACGGGCAGGAATGTCACAATCTGCAGCCACCTCACAAACAGCTCCGGGTCCCCCTGGGTGGCTCCAGCCACACTCCCTCCTGTGGGAACATGGGGCTGGAGTGAGGACCTCCCATAGCATGGAAAGGTTCTGGAGAAACCTCAGAGCTCCTCCCAGTGCCTAAAGTGTCACCATCGCTCTGAAAACCTGGCACGGCTTCCCTGGAAATGGAACAAACCCCCCAGCACCGAGGGCTTGCCCAGCCATCCACAAATTCCTGTTTCCTCCAGAGGTTTTTCCAAGCTCTTGCAGCTCCCAGGCTGTTGGGACACAACCCCTGGCAGTGAACTGCCCAGCTCTCTGTGTGCAGGAGGATCTGCACTCCCATCCACGCAAGCCAAGGGCTTCTCTTTGGGAAGCAAACTCCCATGCTGGGATTGCTTGAGCCTCATTTTCTAAGGAAAACAGGCTAAAAATAGATGCCAAATTGACATATTGCTCTCAACCCCTATTTCAGGGCTGTTGTTTAGCTCAGCTCTCCATGTTTGACACTTTTGCACAGCCACTGCACACTCAGGGCATGTTTTAACCACCACTGACTCCATCAGCTCCAAGAAAAAGGGAAATGAATCCACTTGGCCCTGATTAAAGCTGTTTCTTGCCATTTTATAATGCTTTTATTTCAGGACTTCTGCAGCCATTTTGCTTTGGAGCAGAAATGCAGACTTGGAGCAGAGCTGCTGGGGTTTTAGGAACATCCATTCCCCAGCCAGGAGCCTGGGGATGCAGATCCTGCCTGTGCCAGGTGGGACTTAGCCCAAGCCAAACCCCGCAGGGGTGGGCTGTGGTGGAACTCTGGGAAGGGCATCCCCAGAGACACGGCTGCTGCTGGAGTTGCCTGGCAATATTTACAGCATATTCTTTTGTTTTTAGTTCCTAATTTTTTTCCCTGGTAACATTCATCCCACTCAAGCCAGTACAAGAGAAAACTGGTGAGCAAAACACTCTAAGCCTTCCCATAGCACACCTAAGGTGCAAGTGTACCACCCGTGCCTGGAAAAAAGCTGCAAAATTCAGCGCAGAGAAGCCAGAAATAGGGAAAAAAATGGAAAACCAATCCTTACCTACTGCATCAGGGATAAGGAAGTTGTAGCCCAGGAGGCTGTAGTGCAGCACGGAGGGGATGAGCCCCTTCAGCCCAGCATGGCTCCAGTCGGAGCGCAGGGGGCTCATCTGGACAAACAGTGGGAGGTGACTGGATCTGGAGAAATAGCACAAGTCCTTCAAGGTGCTTAGAGAGCTCACAGGAGCTGAAATTCCATGATGCCCAGTTGGCTTTGGAGTCACTGGGGCCAGGTTATAGTCCCAGAATGGTTTGGGTGGGAAGAGACATTAAAAACCATCCTGTCCCACCCCCTGCCATGGGCAGGGACATCTTCCACTAGCCCAGGTTGCTCCAAGCCCCATCCACCCTGGCCTTGGACGCTTCCAGAGATGGGGCAGCCACAGCTTCTCGAGGTACCCTGTGCCGGGGCCATGCCATCCTCACATCCCACAAGGATCATTGACTCCAACACGCTGCCCTATCCCACTTCCTCACCACTTCACTTCCCTGGGTGCCAAGAAACATCTGGGAATACCAAGAGCACATTCTAAGCACCAGTTCCACCATCCCCCAGCAAGTTCTTGTGCCCTTCAGCTCCAGCACCTGCAGGTGCCCACCCACCTGCTCCCGGCGCTGATGATTGTGTTGTTGCCCAGTGTCGCCAGCGCTGCCGCCAGCACCTTGGTGTATCCATCACCCGCCAGCTCAGGAGGAGCAGGGACATCCTGCTCCAGGAAGGAATTGCCCTCAACTCCCTCGAAGGCCACGTAGGTGGCCCCCAGCGCCTGCCGCAGGCGCCGGGCACGAGCCAGGTACCAGCCCAGCGCTGCCTCGCTGGTGACGTTCAGGCGGGCGCAGAGCTGCCCCTTCCAGGTGGTCAGCAGTGGGATCTGCGGAGGGGGAGGATGGAAATCCCTGTCAGATCCATAGAATGTCCTGCTGATTCCAGGGTGCAAGGCCAGGGGATGCCATGCTGCCCCCATCCCACCCTGCCCTGTCGTGGTGCAGTGCATCAAGGTGTAAATTTTCCCTCAACCCCCCAAAAATCCCTGAGCTGGTGGCAAAAGGATCATTAAAATGACCACACAAAGTGGAGCTGAGGAATATTCTGAACACTGGAAGTGGAAATTTTAAAGCTGCTTCTATAGGAATGAGGAGAGACGCTGCTTCCCCCACCACTGCTGTGTCCCAGCACAGTGGGATTGGGCTGTGTCCCTTGATAAAATGATAAACCTGAGGGGGTTTATTCAGCTTTAATTTTGGTTTGGGGGCTGAGGGGGTCCCATACCGAGCTGGCACCGGGTCGGGGCTGGCGGCTGAGCCAGTATCCAGCGGCCTCGCCGCCACGCAGGGAGCGCAGGAAGAGCGAGGAGGTGACGCCAGCGTACGGGGACAGCGTGATGGAGAGCTCCAGAGGTTCCACCAGTGCTGGGGCCTGCCTCTTCCTGCGCTCTGAGGGCACCAGGTCCTGTGGGCGGGAAGGGCAGGAATAAGGGGCTTGTGGGAGAGGAGCACCACGCTCCCCATGTGCCCGGAGGGTGGCAGGACGGCCGTACCGCGGCGGCGAGGACGGCAGTGCTGCGCTCCCCCAGGGCCACAACGCCCTCCTGAAGGCGATGCCGCTTCAGCCTCCTCACCAGCGACCTCAGGCCTCGCTTGATTTTGGCAGCAGAACCCTCCGGGCCGTGGTAGTGCCAGATCGGAGATCTGCAGGGTGGGAAATCCCGCATGAGATGCTTGGGAAAGCGAGCAGGACATTCGGAAGTGTCGGAATCCAGGGCTTCCCTCTGGCTGCCCTGGAAGGCCTGGGACCCTGGCAGGGGGTCAGGAACCCCCCTGTACAGAGCCCCAAGAGGCACTGTCTCTGATCTCTGTCCATGGAAAAGAGTTTTCAATCTTACAGGATGAATTACAAGCTCTGAGTGTTTGATATAAGCAATAATTAAGTGTGGCACAGGTGCAAAAGTAAAATTTTAGGTTTCTAGATTAGGGGTTCAAAGGGGACAAGATGGAGGAAATTGGGTGTGTCTTGTCCTTTTCCTTCTTCTTCATGCCCTCCATGTTTCACTGTAGTGTTGGCATTTTTCTATTGGTTTAGGCTGGGGACACACTGTTCAACATAGATAGATATTGGCACATTATTGTAAATATAGCACAGGTAGTTTCTGGTATATAATGTTTGTAACATCCCACTGAGGGCAGAGCCCCGCACGCTGCCCTGCAGGACAGACCTGCGGCAGGGCAGCAGAACATGTTAGAGATAAGCAAGAATAAACAACCTTGAAAACAACACAGACGAATTATGGCTTCTTCTTTGGCAACGGGGCAGAAAACAGAGACTTTTTACAATCTCGGGATCATCAATACCTCCGATTCCGACAGGAAGGGTTCCCACCGTCAGGGAAGGAGAGCTCACCCCAGGAGCGCCGTGTCCGGCAGTGTCCGAGCCGCTCCTGCCGGAGCCCCGGCCGTGTGCCGGTGGGCGGCCGCCACGTCGGCGCTGACACAGAGCTGGTAGTGCAGGGGTTCCGCTCGTCCCGCCGGCGTCTCCAGGCAGAACTGTCGGTGGCTCTCCAGAGACAGGAGCAGGGACACGTCGGGAGCCACTGTCACCGTCACTCCTTTGGGGGAAGAGTGGGAAAATGGTGTTTCAGCAAGCACCCGGCTGCTCCCGGTCCTGGGAGCCGCAGGGATGAGCAGAGCCTGACTGGTGCCAAGGTTGATCTGGGTTGATCCCACCACAGATCCAGCTGTGCCAACCATCCCCACCCTGCTCCTGCTATTCTCTTGCAGAGTCCAAAATGCCTTTCAAGGGCTGGATTTCTCCATTTCCTGGCCTTTTTGCTCAACATTCAGCAGCCTCAGCAGTGCAGGGCAGCTGCAGGTCAATTGGATTAATTTGGGGTAATAGCTGAAGTTTGATGACCTGCAGATTAATCCAAATATACTCCAAAAAATGACACCAACAACTGAACTCCTGCCTGAATCCTGCATTCCAGAGTGGCATCAGGAAGCCACGAAGCTGCTCTTGTGGAGCTGGGGATGCAGCAATGGGCGCAGATCTGGGCTTAAAAACAAACCAGGCAGACCAAGAGCATGGGATGTCCCAGGAGTGATTTGGGCCACCCCATCCTCAGGCACTCAGCTTCAGCATCAGCTTTCCCACAGGGATGAGGCAGTGTGGGATCCATCCCACATGCCCTGTTGCTGCTACATTTGCTGGATATTTTATTCCCAGAGATATCTACGCTGCTCTTAAGCTGCTTTAGAGTTGAGGAGAGGGGCAGAAAAGCACAGGGATTGAAGCTGTTGGACCCTGGCCAGGGAAGGAGGTGGTTACCTGTGGATCCCAGGAAGTATCTCTCCAGGATGGGTCCAAAGCCAGCGGGGTTTGCACTGAGGTCGCCGCTGACCAGGGGCTGCGCGGGGCTCTCGGCGCTGTTGAGGGGCCAGCGCTGGGCACGGATGCTCGGCCCTCCATACCAGGAGACGTTGGCCATGGAAAAACAATCCTGCAGCCAGGAAAACACCATCAAAGAGCAAGGAAAATGGAGGAGAAGGAAAGCCAGACTTGGAGCAAACTGTGCTGGTGGAAGATGTCCCCTTTTACAGCGTAAAATTACAGTTTCATTCAAAAACAAAGGAAAAGCAAGGCATGCTTCCTGAAGCCTACCAGTTTTTGCTGGAGGAGCACAAATAAAACCAAACTGCCATGACAATCACGCTTCTGCACCACACCACAGTTACCAAACACCTCTGAGTCGCAGGTGAAAAGATGCTGCAAAGGCGAGAGTGAAGAGACTCTGCAGGTGTGAGTGGCTGTGGGACAGGACAACAGAGGGGGAAATTCAAGGAAACATCTTTAAAATGCACTGAGGGCACTTTCAGAAACCCAACTGGAAAATCTGTGCATTTTGGTTTATTGGTTGGTTTGGGGTTTTTTTGGTTTGGTCAGGTTTTCTTTTTGGTTTGGTCAGGTTTTTATTTGGTTGTTATTTTTCATTCAGTGTTTTTTTTTCTCTGTTTTTTTCCCCCTCTCTTCTACTTTAAAAACACATTAAGCTCTCCACCAGCCTTCCCCAGATTTTCTGGAGTGAATCTGCATGTGCAGCTGTCCCCACCTGAGTTTTTAGCCCCATCTTGAGCCCTCACCTTGATGGCACCAGTGTCCTGAGGGTGACACATCCTCCCTCCCAAGGCACAGCTTCCCTCTTTCCCCAGGGCTGATGACAAAAAATTCCCTCAAGAGACTCTGTTTGGGGATTTGGGCATTTCTCATAGGCCTGACAGGGCCCTGGGATGGGGAACATCCCCATTTTTGACCCGCCTCCTGCCAGAAACCATCAGTTTTCACTTCAGAGCTCCTCAAACTTTCCCCTTTCTGCCAAATTGAGGGATCAGCAGGACTTAGCGTCCTCGTGACTTCCCAGGCAGGATGGGCTTCCCCGAAAGCCCAGAGATCTGGGGCCGTGAAGGGGGCCTGGAGTGGCAGAGGGGACCCAGAGCCCTCCCCACTCAACCCACCCCACGTTTATTCCCAATCCCAAGGCTTTGGAGCCTCCTGGAGTCCTGAGCTTGGGGGCACAGAGAGGTTAAGTCTCTCCAAGGGGTGGGGAGAGGAGATGTAAATTATTAAAGTGGAAACCCTGGAGGCTCAGGATAGCTGTACCAGGTGTCAGCTGAACTCATTACACCAGCTGGGAAAGAGGGAAAACAGTCTGTTCTGAACTCAGATTTCACTGGATCATATTTTCCGATGGTTTGGGTTTTTTTAAAAAAAAAGTGGGGGAAAGTCTATTCTGTCTCACTCATCCTCTCAAATGCCTCACACAATGTCAGTGGAAGAGACCAAGGGTTTGTGCTCAGGCAACACCTTCCACCCACCCAAAATGGTGCCAGCAGGTGATTTATGGCTAAAGGGGAACAATCCTCCATCCCAGAGAATCCCATCCCACTTCCCTCCTTGTTCCGAGGGCTCCCCACAACTGGACACCCTGCTCTGACAGTGTTTCTCCTTCCCCTGCTAAGGCTCCTTCCCAGAGTCTGCTTTTATTTAACTGAGGGAGAAAACAGGGAATGATACCAAAAATGTTTGCAGCAGCGGACACGGATTATTCCCATCCCGCGGGAGCTGCCCATTGTGTCTGTGTTGGAAGAGGCTCTCGCCAGCATTGTCATCTCCAGTAGGTGTTTATATGGAGACAGAGTAAATACAACTCTCCCACCCCGGGGTCACCAGCGTGGCACCGCCACAGGATTTTGGGGCTCAGCTTCAGGGCGCGATGCTTCCAAAGGTTTTTCCCCAGCCAGCACCTTCCAGCTGCGGAAGGCGGGGAACCACGGCCACCCCATAACTGAGCTGGGGGCCATGGTCAGGATGGATCCCAAAGGGCTGGGAGGCAGTCGGAGGGGTCCCCGTTACCTTCAGGGTCACGTCGGGGCGCAGCGGGGTCCAGCGGACGCTGTAGCACTCGGTTCCGGGGGCTGCCGGCGGCTCCAGGGACAGCCGGAGCTCGGCGTCCTCCTCCCAGGAATAGCAGAACTGGCCTCCGTCGTGCCAGCAGCGGTCCCGGGGCGGCGGGGGCTCGGCGGCCGGCACGCTGCCCACGGCGATGGCCAGCACGGGCCGGCCGGCCGGCAGCGCCCGCAGCAGCAGCGCCCCGCGGCCGCGCTCCCACAGCATCCCCGCAGCCCGGCCCCGCAGCACCCACTCCTCCGGGGGCTGCTCCACAGCCTGCCACGAGATGATGCCGATGGTCATGGCGAAGAAGACGGCCACGCCGAGGCAGCCCACGGCGCCTTTCCAGGGCTCCGTCATCTCCCTGAAGCCCAAGGTCCAGGTGGACTCCGGGATTTGGCCGGTGTGGCGGGAGAGGGGCATGGTGCGATCGTAGGGATGCCGCGGCTCTGCTGCTCTGCCCTCCTGCAGCAGCACAGGAAAGAAAACCCTCTGGGATAGCTCCAAAAAGATCTTCTGGGATGGCTCCAAAAGATCCTCTGGGATAGCTCCAAAAGCATGCACAAAGACCTAATGAATATAATGTATATATAATGAAATAAAATTTTAAAATCGTTTAAAAGGGGGAAAGCTGCAACTCGGTTCTCTCTGTGCTGATCCCAAGGTAAGGGGAGTCCCTTCCACAGCCTCCTCCCCAGCAAATCCCACTGCTGGGCTCGGTGACTGTGGCTCAGCCCCCAAACCCGGGGGCTCAGCCCCTTGGCACAGCCAGCAGCACCCAGTGACAGCGAGGAGGAGGAGGTGTCACACGTGGCCCAGAGCCCAGGAGGGAGATGGGGCCACGGACAGTGGGAATCGGGGCCGCGCTCCAGCCTCCGCTGCTCCGTGGGCTTTGGCATCACTTCCCTGCTGGTTTTGGAAGCAGCAGCAAATAGCCAGGGGTGCAGGAAAACATCCCAGGGTGGGTCGAGAAAGGAGGGGATGCAACATCCTCTTTCCATCTCCTTTCACTCTTCCCTGGAAAAGCATTTGGATGATGCACAGAGCAAAACCGCCTGTGAGCAGGGTCTGGGCGCTGGCTGAGCCCAGGGGAGCGGGCACCTACTGTTCCTCCAGGTGAGGAGTCACCTGTGGGGACAGCTTCATGGTGTGGCACTGGCTTGTCCCTGTATCCCAGGCCCCATCCCACTGCCTGATGGCAAGCTGGGAATGGTGCCACCTCCCTGGCACAGCACAGCCACCCCTACACACCCCTCACCCCCTTACCTGAAAATAAGTTTGGAGGTGTTGTCACAGCCCCCGAAGCGTCCTTGATGTTTTTCCCACCACGAGCAGGTTTTCCTCCTCTTTCCCAGGACAGTTTTCCCTCCTGGCCGCATCTGAGACCCGTGGAGCTGAAGGAACTTGATCCAGACTAACCCAGGAGGTTACTTAAGCCAAGCTCCCTCCCTTGCTCCCTCTGTCCCTCCCGCTCGCTCCCCTGCAGCCCACACGTAGCCACAGGTGGCTGCATCCCCAGCAGGGGCAGGACATTGAAAATATGCATTTTTAAAGGTTTTCACCTCTAGGGGAGTAATATTAAAGGTTAGTTTTTGGGGTTTTTTTTTGGGGGTTGTTTTGTTTTGTTTTTTTTCTGAGGTGGCTCTGGTTGAGTCTTTGCTCCACACCTGTAAATCCACACGGGAAGCCCTTGGGTGTGCTGAGCCTCCCCATTCTCCTGCTTTGGCTTTTGTTGCTCTTATTATCCAGATTTGGGGGATTTTATCCCTGTTCCTACTTCACATGAGCCACTGGACCCTCCCTTATATTAAGTCCAGGGCTGCAGCTAAGGGTGCTGCCTGCACCCAAAATCACAGGGGAGATACTTCTCAGGACACTTGCAATCCCCACCAATGCAAAAACTCTGAAAATCTGAGATTTCCATCAACTTTTCCATGCTCCAGTCCCCATTCACAGTCATCTCACCGTATCTACAGGTGATCAGGGAATACCTGGATTTTCCAAGTGATATTACAACATTTTGGCTGCCAAGATATAAAAACCTTGGGATTTCAAAGTGTTTCCCCATCCTGCATCCAGGCAAAACCCCAGCAATCCCAAGGCCAAAGCTCTGCTCACCCCAGACTTCAAGAAGAGTCCCAGGACAGCCAAATTCACCAGGAAGATTCTCTTCTGTGGCCCAAATAAGCCCTTGGATGTGGCCTTTCCTCTCCAAGATTAATTTTTCATTGCAGGTGGGGCAATATCCAGTGCTGGATGGAGGGAAAAATGGTGGATTGCATCAGGACAAGGAGGGACCCCAGAGCGGGAGAGGAGGTGGATCCAAGATAAGGAGAAAGGATGAACAAGGATATATGAGCCAGGAGACTGTGATGTCCATCTCAAATGGGCTGGGGATCCTCTGGGAATGGAGTCAGGAGAGGTTATAGCAAAGCTGTAGGTGACGGACTCATGGGACCCCAAATCTACATAAAATAAAGGGAAAATGTTTTTAAAAAGTAAGGAAGGAGGAGGGTTCCTTCCACCAGGGGTGTTAGAGGCACTTGAGAGGCGCAACACTCCCCATGACCTGGAAAGGGGGAGCAAGGAGAAGTGAATAAACCCTGTGGTGATTCAGAGCTGCTCAGCCAGGGCATCACTGGAGCCAGTGGAATTACTTGTGAGGCTTTACAGATCCATGTGCCCCAGGGAGAGCTCGGTTCGGCTGCAAAACCTGCAGAAACAGGGCAGAGGGGAGGAAAAAAGGGATCTTTGGGATGGTCTGGGATCCTGGTACACCGGGATGGTTAAATGCTCTGTCCAAGGGAGAGCAAGGGACATGGCAGCAGCAGCCAAAAGCTGCCCAAGGATTGGCAATTCCCTGTTTCCCAGCACAAAGCAGGCTGGGAGGGGGGCAGCTGATGAGGTTGTTTGGCTGCAGCAGCTGAAGGCAAAGCTCTGTCACATGGCAAAAGATTAAATCACATCCATGGAATGGCAGAGGGGCCCCCAAGGCAGGATTAGGGAAACCCCGGGATGCAGTGGGATAAGCAGGGACAGGAGGCCATGCCTAGGTGGGAGAGCAGGAAATGGGGATGGTTTGAAAAACCTTTTCTTAAAAAGCAGCTCAATTCCTAGAGAAAAATCCTGCTGGAACTTTTAGCAACTCAATATTTGGCCAAGTTTGGGCCCCACTCAACTCTGCATGTGGCCTGGGGGTTTGGGCCAAGCCCTCTCCCACCTTCCCAGAACTCCTGGTTTTTGGGAGGAGGAATGGATCTATGAGTTTTCCTGCCCATCACAAATCTCAGCATGAACTGGCTCCCACGAGCAGAGTGAAACCTCCCTTCATCTTCCTCCCACTGCCAACAAAAACCACTTAGCCTTGACTGGCCACAGGGAAAAAAAATATTTCGGGGTGGCTCCCTGGATTCCAGAAGGGTGTCCTGCCCCTCTGCTTCCAGAGGGGTTTTTTAAAACATTTTAAAATATCCTCCTATGCAGAATGGAGCATTTTTTCCCTCTTCATGACTTTTCAGGGTTGAAATTACCTGGAGGTCATGTTTTTATACCCAGTGGGGCTTTCCAAGCTCCAAGGCTGCCGAGGGACCTTGATCTGGTGGCAGGTGTCCCTTCCCGGCAGGGAAGTGGAACTGGGTGGGCTTTAAGGCCCCTTCCAACCCAAACCATTCCAGGATTGAGGGGTTTGCCAACGCTCCAGGTTTGCTGGGCTGTGTGGGATGTGGACAATGCCCAGGGAAGGGATGGAGTGGGAGGCTGGAAACACATTTTACTCACCAGCATCCATAGCCAGAGTCTGAGAGTCCAAGCTTTTTGGTGAAACACCAGAAAACAGGGACTAAGGGTTATTCCCACTGGGATTTAGGATCACTGTCATCTAAGAGGAGCTTCCATCACTGCATACCCTGTGGATAACACTCCTTTCCAGAGCTCTGTCATCACCTTTCAGGCTGGCTGGAAAAAGGGAGAGCACAGAGAACCACAGGGATTTTCCACTTTTGTGGGGTTGCACTTGGGAAGGCACAGCCCTTTCCATCAATATTTTCCTACAGCCTTTAAGCACCAGCAATTACAGCCACAGCTTCCCAGCCAGAGGTTTCTGGTTTGGGATTTCTTAAATATTATTATTTAATTTAAAAAAAAAAATCAGGAAAGCTGTATGGGTTGGCCAAGAGCAAAGGAAAACTGGTGGGAGCAGCAAAATGCCTCCAGGACTTGGCATTTCTTCTCCATTTTCCCCAGTGGGGAGCAGCCTCACTCCAAAACTCTCCCTGTGGGGATGGATCCCACAGTACCTCAAAAGCCTACACCAAACTCTCATTTTTATCCATTTATCCATGAGATCTCTAAGCTGGGATACACAGTGATGAGCCAGAGTGGATTCCCTGAAGCTGGCAACATGCATGGACATGGATATCCCATCTTCCTGCCCTCCCAGAGTTTATCCAAAGGAAAAAGATACCTTCAGAATCCATCCTGGGAATAAACCAGCCAATGTGCCATGGTGAATATTCTCCTTGGGTTTTCCTTCCCCTTGCAGTTCCCAGCCTTGCCTTTCAGGGCCAGCAAAAGCCTTTGGCTGTGCTGGAATTCTCCATTCCTTAGAAAGCTTTGGTCTCCTTGTTGAAGCTGAGCTCCGTTTAAAAGGGAAAAAGAAAAAAAAAAAAAAAAGCAAAAAGTGTGATTTGGTTCCTAACTTCCCAAATCTCAGCCCAGATATCCTCCTGGAAAGCAATCCCAGATTTCCATGAACTCCACAGTATTTTATAAAGGGAAAAACAAGCAGCAGGACTTGCACTGACAACGTGGCCTTGTAAACAGCATCAGCCTTTGCAAGCGACCTTTGTCCCTTCCCGTGCCACCTGTGTGCCCTGAACCAGGAATGCCTGGATTTGGGAGCTCCTGGAGTCCATCCACAGCCCATCCATGTTTTCAGGAGGGTCTCATGTCAAGAAGAAGATTTTGGGCTGGAGTACCTGAAATAATGCAGGGATGGATAATTTTCCAGCTGGAAGGTCACCAGCTCCAGCTGCCAGTTTTGGCTGGTTCCAATGGGATGGGAACAGCTCCCATGTGCCCTTTGCCCCCCTTTTACCTTCAGACAAAGCCTGATATTTTGGGGACACTAAACCCAAGTTCCTAATACACAATATTCAGTAAATTTTTTAATCTGGGGAGAGAGGAGCCCCCCCGTGCTGAGGAAAACCCCCTTCATGGGGCACTCACCCCCTTCACCTCCAAACCCAGCCCAGGTACCTTAAATCCAGGGAATGATGCAGCTCCCAGACAGCCTCAATGTTCCTGCTCTGCACTCAAATCCCTCAGAGGGGGGTGAGGGTGCTGATTTGGGATCTCTGAAGGCAGCACCTGCTTGGAAAGGGCTGTTGGCAATTCCACTGTTCCCACCATTCCCAGGAAGAGGGCTGTGGTGAGACCATTTCCACGTGCTTCTCGTCTAGGAGAAGCTTTCAAAATGCCCCAAATCTCTATTTTTTAAAGTGAAAACAAGGCACAACTGATGACAAAATCTGTGGCTGTGCAGAGCGAACAGCTGCACCTCACAACCTCAGCACACGATTTTGGTTTTCCAGGAAACTCCTTGTCAGAAGGGACAAAGGGAGATAATTGGGGGGGCTTGGCGTGCCAGGGAGCTGCTGGGGGTCAGCACAGCGAGGGAGCTCTTGGAAAGGACCTTTCTGCTTCATCTGCCTCTCCCAAGCTTCCCAGAAATCTGGTGAGCAGATTTGCAGCCTGCCTGCTGCCAAATTCAATCCCGGCCCCGGAGATGCTGTTTGGATAATGATGAGACCAAAATTCTTTAGCTTCTCTCCATGGAGCTGAGCCACCACAGGCTGGAAAGGTGCAGGACAACCTTCAGGATGCTCACTTGTCCCCAGAGAGGTGGCACTTCCCAGCCACACGCAGGAACATCCACCCAGGGGATCAGCACGGGCTCCATCCATCCCTGTTCCCTGGGGGAGTTCTGTGCAGCAGCCCTGAGGCCTGGTGCTCCCCAAGGATAGTTGTGGTTCTTTTGGGAAGACTCCAAGGCAAACCAAACCCCAGCCCTCATCCCCAAACCCCCCTGAAGTGTTGTTTTAGGGGCACTGTCCTGCTTGGCAGGGAGGAGGCTGCAGGTCCCACATCCCCACAGAACCACAGGTGCCTCCAAGGGGCTCCAAGGAGGCTCTGGGCACCTCCTTTCCTTCCTCCACCCACCTTGGACTCACCTGCCCGGGGCTCTGAAACTCCAGGCTCTGCTCCAAATATGGCTTAGACCTTCCTCTTCTTTTTCTTCTTCCTCCTCTTCCTTCTCCCCTGCCCAACCCCTGCCGACCTCTCACCACAGGAATTTAGGATTTATGCCCCCCAGAATTCCCCCCCCACCAAAAGCTGCATCCTCAAGATCTTCCTTTATAAGGGAGAGGAAACTGCCCCTGGAGAGCCATTAGAGGCTTCCAGTAATTAGCAATTACCAGTCCTGAAGAGCTGCCCCTGCTCTCCTAATGAGGTTTGGTGCTAATTATAGCAGGCAGGGCCAGGAGCTCTGGTGAGGGGCTGTGGCAGCGACCACACGGAGCCTTCTGGATTCCTTGGGGTATAAAAAAGGGCCGGGGTTACTCCAGGACAGCGATCCCGGCCGTGCCGAGTGCTCCTCCACTGCCAGGAGCGCTGGGGATGCTGTTCCAGGGCTGGCCTGGCTTCCTGCTCATGAGCTGCTCCGGTCTCATCCATCACTTGGAATAATTCCTGCTGAATATTGCGGGATTCTGCCATACCCGGCTCCAGCCAGCAGCTAAATCCATCCCCTTGGACAAGCCTTGGGGATATTTGGGAACTGAGCAATGTGGAATGAGAGCACCCAAATCCTTCGTTTGACAGGCTCAAGTGTGTGTTCAGTGTCCCAGTGGAGTTTAATCCCTCCTGAGCTCTTCTCTCCCCATCCCAGCACTTCCCAATCTGGCTCTTCTCCAGCCAGGGCAGCAACACCCACCCCAGCTGCTGGAAAACAAACCCCCATCCCAACTCCCAGTGTTCAACTCCTTTGGGAATGCCATAAAGCCCCTAAAAATAAACAACCCCCCCTCCTTGTCCAGCCCCTTGATGCATTTTAGCCCCATTTGGGCTCTGCCTACACACAGAGCTCTGAGCGAATTTTAATTCACTAAATTAAATTTAATTCAATAAAATTGGGATTTTAATTAAGGTGCTGAGAAGGAGCAGCCCCAAATTGCTTTTTCAGCTCAGCTCTTTGATGGGGCTTATTTTCTCCCCCACAGGAGAATGTGGGTGTATGAAGAGAAATGGAATATAATGAATTCTTGAAACCCCTTGGATAGACACAAACAGCACCAGGAAACACCTCTGGGAGCAAAAGGTGACTGGGTGGGTTCTGGAGCAGGCTAGGGAGGTGGGATAAGTGGCTTCCCACCCTAAAAAGGGTGGGGGGACCCAGGAGGGTGTGTGGTGCCTGGGATTGGGGGGACAATAAGGGGGATGCCCAGCCCTAATTTAAGGGTGATCCCATACCATGCACTCCTTTTCTTATGCTCCCTAAAATAACCTATCCCAGGAGTGCCACAGGCAGTTGGGAACTCGGCTTTTATTGTCACAGGACACGGCAGCAGGCAATGGGGTCGGTCACAACAGAGGGGACAGGGGAGTCACACCACAGGGTCCCAGCACAGCCACCCCGACCAGCCACACAGCCCCAACACCCAGAGGGAGGGAAGGAATATCAGCCACGAGCCTGGCTCCTCCCCACACCTTTCCTGCCCCATCCCTGTGCAAAACAACTCCTCAGGCCATGGTGGTTTTCCCTCTGGGAACAGGGCAGCTGATGGGCAGACAGAGGGGGACCTGCAAGGAGCTTCTGGAATCAGCTCCATTGTGTCTGTGCTACTGAGCACCGCCTGGATGGGCTGGAAGGGTTCGAGGATCCAGGGGTTTTACTCACCAGCCACGCTGAAGAAGCAGGCTCCATCCCCAGGGAATGGCTGCTGCCAGCCCGGGAGCCAGCATGGCCCTCGGGGTCACCCAGCATGGTGAGTGATGGATTTGGGGTGCACACACACCCAGCCAGTTCAGGGGAGGGGGGAAAGCCCTCCCAGACATGTCTGTGCTGGGTCTGAGCCCCACCAAAACACGGCTGAGCCTCCCTCCAAGGGTTGTTCCAACACCACTGGAGTCACCAGGACCACCTCAGCTATGCCAGAGGGGGAGGAGGGAACAAAGGGATCAGATGGATGAAGAAAACCTTCCCTGCTGGCACAAAGCTCCTTGTGAGAAGAACCCACAGGCTTTTGTACCCCAGTGCCACCCTCTCCATTCCTGCCCTTCCCCTCCAGAGAGCCGGCACAGCCCCAGCAGCCGCCCCCACGCCGGGCTGGAGCCGGGCGCTCACTCGGGAATGTAGTCCCTGAAGGAGTTAAAACTGAGGCTCCGGCCCGCGGAGTTCAGGGTGGAGCTGGCTTGCATTTTGGGAATCTTCTCCATGAGCTTGGACACTGTCCTCCTCTTGAAGGAGCCTGGGGAGAAGTGCCCCTGCCTGAGCAGCTCCTGGTAGAGGCTGCTGAACACCGCCACCGGCTCCTCGTAGCTGTCCCGGGTGGAGATCTCGTAGAAGGGAATCTTGAGGGCTTTGGAGAGGTTCTCCCCGTCCTCGGTGGACACCATCCTGTCGAACTGCAGGTCCTTCTTGTTGCCCACGATGACCACGGGGGGCTGCTCGGCGGCGCCGCTGCGCTTGGGGCTGGCGTGCAGGTGGTTGATGAGGAAGCAGAGCCGCATCACCTCGTCGAAGCTGCAGCGGTCGGTCACCGAGTACACCACGGCAAAGCCGTCACCCCACTTGATCTTCTCCTCGATCTGCAGGGAGTCCTCCTCCTGCCGGGGCACACAGGCTCCTGTTAGCACCACTGGATGCAGCCCCGGAAAACCTCCCGAGGCTGAGAAGGAGCAGCCCCAAATTGCTTTCCCGGCCCAGCTCTTTGATTCGGCTCATTTCCCACCCCCACCAGGAGAATGTGGGTGTATGAAGAGAAATTGAATATAATTAATCCCCCCTCCTTGAAGGGAAACCCTTTGGATAGATAAAAGCTGCACCAGGAAACACCTTGGAGCTGTAGGAGAGGAAAGGGACAGCAGTGCTAACACCAGCAGCCCAGGGCAGGGATGGGTGGGGTGGCTTAGGCAGTGTGGCAGGTGGGGACGGCCATCAGCCCTGTCCTGGCAGGAATACTGGGGGAATCAGTGCTCCCTTGAGCTGTCAGGATGCTCCATTGGCACAGGAAGCACAGCTATGCCCCGCATGGGAATAGGGGAACATTTACCTGGAGCCACACTGGAACTGAGGTTAGACATAAATTCACCAAAACACCCTTTTCCTGAGGTAGCCACCATGATGTTCCAGACACCAGGAATGAGGCCAGTGGAAGAGCAGGGACTGCCTTCCCTGGCAGGCCGCTCTGCTCTGGGTTGTTTTCCTGGCTGAGCTCACCTGTCCGGCTGTGTCGAGGATCTCGAAGTGCACCATCTCCCCATCGATGACAGCCACGTGCCTGTAGATCATTTCTGGGCAGGACACACAGGGAAGGGGTGTGAGAGAACCCCCAGGGAGCAGCCACAGCCCAGGTGGCTTCGGTCACCTGGGTGGCCGAGAGGGCAGCAGTGACCAAAGTGTGGGAGCAACAAGGGAGGGAGAAGGGCTCCACAGGAAAGAGGGAGAAGGGGATATTTCTGAGGCATTCCAGCAGGGACATGGCTTCAGTGCTCAAAAAACAACCCAAATGCAAAACAAAACAAAACAAAAAGCCCAAAAAACCAACAAAACCCAAAATCCTAGAATTCAAGAGATCATAGGCTCCAGGGGCTTAGATGCCTCTTGTCCTTTTAAAGCCACCTCCTAGCAGATTGGAAAGGAATTTGAGGAACTGAGGAGGAACTGTTGGTCTGATGGTTGGACTCTCAGAGGTCGTTGCCAACATAAATGATTCTGTGATCCTATGATACTACATGATTCCATAACCCCATGACTGAACCTGCAGCACTTCCCTGTGCAATCTGATGGCTCATCCCAATAAATTTTCCCTAAATAACACCAGAAAGGGAAAAAGGCATGCAGGACCCAGGGAGGTGTCAAGATGTCCATGGGCTGCCTGTCTGGTTGAGGAGGAAGAAGGGGGAATATGGTGAATGTGGGAGCAGAGTTGGCTCTGCCATGGTGACAGCCCCAAGGAAAAGGAGTTTTCCTACCTAGGGTTGGGTCATAGTCTCCAATGAATCTCCTGGTGATGAATCGCACGGTCAGCGCTGGAAAAAAAACACAACGAACCCTGTTGGAGTTGTCAGTCCCCTGGACTTACTTTTCCTCCTTGCAAGGGCAAAGGAGCAGCAGGAGCAGCCACAGCTCAGGCAATTAAACCCCCTCATCTGATTACACATCTCCCTGTACCAGAGCCTGGCGAGGCAAAGCCCAAATCGCTGTCAAAACCCTCCCAGGGCCTTTGGCCCTAACATCTTTTCCAGGAAGCTGCTTGGGAAATGCAGTGCTGATGCCTGGAGAGGGAATTTCTGACAAAGCTATGGTTGGGAGGGTGAAGAGAGTCCAGGAATGGAGAGTGGAAGTGGTGCTTGAACCCCTCGAGGTGTTAATGATGATAATGGAGATGGGAGTGAAAGGTGGTGGAGAGGCTGAGAGCTGGAAAGGCATCAGGAGTGAAAAGTGAAATTAGTGGAACAGGGGAAAAAACAGGGGGGGGGAAATCCCCAAAAGAGCCAGGAGGTAAAGAAGGAAGAGAAAATAGACCAGGAGTGTGACAGGAGGATAAACCTCACCAGAACCAGGATGTGATGAAAACCCCTCCAGAAACAAAAGTGGAAATGAAAAGCCAACACCAAGCTGGAGCAACACTTGGAGCTCTTTTTCCCTTTCAACCCAGGGTCAGTTTGTCCCAGCTGTCCACCAGCAGATGTTGGTGGTGTCCTGCCCTCACAGACCTACTCCAAGCTGATCAGGATGTGTGTGTTTATCCCAGGAATGTGGCACCTCACATGGGCCAGGCTTAAATAACCACAGAAAGGGAAAGAGGGATGCAGGAACTTCTCCTGTCTCTCATACCTGCTTGGCTCCTCTTTGGGGACTTCACCATCCTCTCACCCCCCACCCTCCCCAATCTGTCTCTGGGTTTAAAACCTGCACAGCAGGGAAGCGATTCAAAGTAAAAACCAGATAATTTAGCCAAACTGCTCTGAGAAGATAACCAGGGATCCCACAGGAGGCACCTACAGGCACCTTCAAAGAGGCATCAGAGTTACTGGGGGAGCAGGACAAGGCAGGCTCGGTCTCTAGAAAGCACCTGATTGTGTGTCATATGTCAGGCAGCCACCCAAAGCTGGAGCACATGGTGTGGGATGAGAAGAGGAGCCAATTAGATTGATTAAAAATTGTCTGGAGCGCAGGAACACGAGGGGAGCTGCCAGTGGGGGAAGTGGCCGCAGGCGGAGCGGCCGCAGCCACCCAGCCTTATAAGGAGCTTTTTCTCCCCATCCTGAACATCAGTCACCTCGGGAAGGGCTTTCCTTGGAGCTGAAAGGGTTAACTGTGCTTTAAATGTGGGGTGGGGGCTCAGGGGGAGAGTCACCTGCCACGGAGTCAGGCTGGGCACCTCGGGATAGCACCGGTGCGTGCCCAGGTGCTGCCCTGTTTGTGCCGCTGCGGAATGGCCCCAGCGCCGATCCATCTTCGCTCCACGTGCTGCAGGCAGAGCTCTGCTCTGGATTATGGCAGAGTTTACACTGGGCAGCAGCAGAAGAGCACAGCACAAGCCCCAGCCGGGCTGGATTTCCAGCCCCCGCTGCTGATTGACACAGCCCTGATCCTTAAACCACATGGCTGCACCCAAACCCACCCCTGCTCGGAGGCTCTGAGACCTCGGGTAACCAGATCCTGAAGGTTTCCAAACTGCTCCAAAAACCCCCAAAATCCTTCCTGCTGAGAATCAAGGGTTATTTTTCCCTTTTGCAGCTGCCCACTTGGGATTTGTCCTTTGGTTGTTCCCACTGCTCAGCTCTCCCAACCCGGCTCTGTATCCCGTGGTTGCAGCAGCTCATCCTGGGAATGCTCCGGAGTGGGGCCTTGCCAGGATGGGAGCTTGGCAGCTCAGGGATGAAATCCACCTTCAGCCTCCCCTGCTTCACACCCTGGCCAGGAGAGATGCCACCCCCACCTTGGGGACACAACTGCCTCCCCCGTTCTCCCCACAGGAGCTGAAGCAATGATGCTGCTGCTCTTGGCTCCTTCCTCGCCTCTCCCACACTCCATCCATCACCTGGGATGTCACCTGCCAGCTGGACAGGTGTCCTCATCCCCAGCACAGGGGCTGGCGGGCAGCAGGACCTGGCAGCTGGGGCACAGCCCCTGGGGAAGGTGACACAATGTCCCCTGGCAGGGGAGGACGTGCAGAACAGCGCCCAGGGGACGCAGATGGGAAGGGACAAGGACCCAGGGGGGCTGCATGCCTGCTGTTCCCGGGGGCTGCTCCCTGTTCCTGGCACACTCCAGCTCTCCTCTGCATGAGCCACGTATCCATTACCCCTCTGTGTCACTGTCCCACTGTCACAAACCCTGCTGCTGCGAGGCACACACAGCCCACCCTAACTGGAGGATCTTTTAAAGACCCTGGGCACGATCCCACCCTAAGGAGGAGGCACAAAAACCCCACACCTGCCCAAAAGGGGCCCAAAGCTGGCAGCAATCTGCTGTGTGCCGGGTGGCATGGCCAGCGGCAGGGAGACACACGTGTTTGGGGTGGGGGCGAGCCAAAGTCTTCCTACACCCCATAAAACAATCTGCTGCATCGGGGCCAAACACCTCCAGGGACCCCCACCGGGGCTCTGGGTACCCCGGAGCTGAGCCCCATCCCATGCTCCAGCACTGCTCAGGGAGAGCTGGGAGTTGCTTCCTTCAATTTAATCAGGGAATTAGGATTTTTCGTTCATGCCGGTTGCTGTCCATGGAAACAATTCCAGCGGCTCCAACAGCCCGGCACAGGTGCCACTGCTGTGGTGCCCTCCCTTTTCCTGAGGGGCAGGACATTCTTTGTCCCCAAGGGCACGGACCTAAGGGGGCAGGACATTTCCTGTCCCCAAGGGCAGCTACGCTGCGTCCTACGAGGCTTTGCATGGATCATGGATCACTGCAATGTAGATCCACATTTTTCCCTGCCTCTGACCCCAGTCCTGGCGCTCCAAGTGCTACAGGGGACGCCTTTGCTCCCAGGTGCTCACAGCGCGGGATGGAAGAGTGGGAAGAAGGGAAGGATGATCCCCAGAAAGGAATGGGTTGAAGGAGGGAGCTGAGGTGCTCCCAGCACAGTATCCCAAACCCCCACCTCAGCAGGCACAGACGGAGAGCGCAGAACAAGGCACAGGGAAAGGGACTTTTCCCGAAGGAAAACAGCCCGGTGCCGCGGAGGAGGCTCCGCACAGCTGCTGTGGGCTCTGGGACTGAGCAGCGAACTCCTCACACCCGGGAAATCCCAACCCCGAGCCCGGCTTTTAGGAAAGTTCTCCCGGTCAGTGATGTCCACCCAAGGCCCCCACGCAGCCGGGGACCCCTCGGGCAAGGGGGACGAGCCCTGGTGCAAAGTGTCCAGGTGGGAAACTCGAGGGGAAGGAAACTCAGTGCCCTGAAACCCCACGGGTTGGGGGCGCACCGGGAGAATGTCCCTCGTCCCGGCTTCCTACGGGACATGGGAAGGTTGGTCCCTCTGGCCGGGAGGGGGAATACCGGGGGGGTGCTGGGGGGGATGCCAGGGCGATGCCAGAGGGGTGCCAGGGCATAGCAGAGGGATGCAGGAAGATGCCAGAGGGATGCGGGGGATACCGTGGGGATAAGGGGGAGCCCCGTCCTACCTGTCTTGCCCACGGCGCTCTGTCCCAGCACGACGAGGCGCAGGGTGCGGGCCGGGCTGAGGCTCACGGAGCGGCGCAGGGGCCGCGGGAAGCTCATCCCGGAGCCGGGCCGGGGCTGCCCCGGGATCCGCCGCTCCCCGCTCCGCCGGGCGCTGCTCCGCCGGCTCCGCCCCGGGCGGGCCCGGCTGATGCCCTCCTCCTCCTCCTCCTCCTCCCTGGCTAGCGGAGGCGGTCCTCATCCCGTCCCGGAGGCGGTTCGGGAGTTGTGCCTCAGTTTCCCCGCAGGCAGCAGCGCCGGCCAGCGCTTCCCGGACCGGGAAAGCTGCTCACCCAAGAGGGGCAAAGCCACGGTTGGACGGGGCTAGGAGCCACCTGGGCTATGGAAGGTGTTCCTGTGCATGGCAGGGGGTGGCCCTGAATGGGCTGTGAGGTCCCTTCCATCCCAAACCTTCCTGGGATTCCCTGAGTCTATAAGAGTGAGGAAAGAGGGAAGTGGTGCAACACCTCCCCAGCCAGAGCAGCACAGCCAGAGTGCTGCCTGCCCCTAAACTGCTGCCCGAAACCATAATTGTCCCCATCTTTATGCACGAGACAAGTTAGTAAAGACAAGAGGAGCTGACCTAGCCCCAGCCTTCCCCCTTGTCCCACGAGCAGGGCAAGGAGTGAATCCTGGCTCAGCACAAACCAGCGACTAAATCCCCATGAATATCCAAGAGCAAGGACTCTACTCCAGGCCTGGAACTGAACTTTGTGTGTTCTGGGGCAGCAGCACCACCAGGCTGTTAAGCAGCAGTTAAGTGAGGGTGTCCCCAGGTGTGCAGGGAACGTGCAACAGCTGGGAGCAGTACCTGGAGCTGGCATGGATGTGCCTTGGGCATCTTGGGGTGAAGGGACAAGCCTGGCAACACCTTGACAGCATCTTGACTATCCATCAGACCCCAGAATGCTTCTAACCCATGGGACACAGATTCCAGATGACACCAGTGCTGCAAAAAAAGAAGCTGGGAGAAGGGACCTGGCCAAGGGTGTGGAGCCTTCAAATGCCCACATCAGGGACTCAGTCCCTTCTCCAAAGGTTGCAGTCATTTCTCTGGCACAGGGATCTCTCAGCCTGACCATCTGGGGTGACTTGGTACAGCCCACTCAGTGCTTGAGGGAACATGAACCCACCTGGTATTTATAGCTCCTATCAGGTGTCCAAAGGGAATGTCATGGTGCCGACAGGGACACTGGCACTCAACCAGCCACAGGGTTATTGGGATCACAGCTGCTGCCAGGAGGATCAGTGCTGGAGGGAGCCCCTGGATAACACAGGGACTGTGGTGGAGAGCCAGCAGGGCTCTCCCAGAAACCCATCTTGCCATCACGTGTGTCTTCCTTGTGCATCAGCCCCTGGAAACAGCCCTGTTCCGGCTTCTCCAAAGGCAAAAATCAGGCTCATGGCTACATCTGGGGCCCAGAAAACTACAGCGAGGCAATAAACAGATTTTGGGACAAAAGCTGATTCCCAGCTGGGGAATGGGGGGGCGTCAAGAAAAAGAAGTCTCCGTTACATTCCTTCCCTATTTTTAGCCCCATTTCCTACGGAAATGAGATGTCTGCAATCAAGTCCTCTTCTTGCTTGATCCTCTCTAAGACCAGTTTTAATACATTGCCTGATTCCAGGCAAACGAGGGAGAAGCCACAGAGAAAACCCTTTTCCTGCAAGTTGTGTGACAACAAATGGGCAAATTTCATGGAAAATCGACCCTTGCACTTTGGAAGGCAGGAACTGGCTGGGGGAATGCAGAGTAACAATTCCTGCTGCACCAGGTTCCTGCTGTGCTCGCCTCAGGTGCAGCACCTTGGCAGCACAGCCCTGGCAGCTGGGCAGTCACACTTGCCTTGATTCCAAGTTTGTTAACAGCACATGGATTCTTGGGGATGAGGGAATAAAGGGACAAGAAGGACAGAATTAAAATAGAAGCACGGCTGCACTCATGCCACAGACTTCCAATGTCACCTTGGGAAAATCAGCTCCCTTCCCACCACCTCCATGAGCACTATGACCTTCCAATCCAACACCAGCTGCTCCAGAAAAACATATCCCTGGATTCTTTAGGAAAAGGGTCAGTGTGAGTCCCAGAGCTGGGGGATTCGTGTCCCTGACAGCACAGCTGGGAGAAACTCCTGCTCCTCAGGCACAGCTCCCCTTGGCGTGGTGGAAACCACATGCACGTTCCCACAGGAGCTCTCAGCGCCACGTCCCACGCTTGCCAGGGAATATTTGGCTGGGTGACAGTGGAAACAGGACGTTATCACCAGTGATCGCTGCGTGATCCACCTCCGGCACTCTGCAGCAGAGCCGGGTGGGAAAGATGCAGGAGATGTTGTGTCCTGGTGAAATATTTGTGGTCAGGCTCTTCCATACTCCCCGGTCCTTCAAGACACAAGGAGCCTGCTCTGGGAACCAAGCCAGAGGCTCCCATGAATCACAGCCCTGCAAAGAGAAAATCAGCTGAAATGAAAAGCTGGCCTAGAGCAAAGAGCCAAATCCCTCAGGCCGTAGCCTCGGATGGAGGGAATCCTGTTCCATATCCCAAACCACTTCCCTGCTGGATCGTCACTGCTTTGAAAGCTGCCCAGAAACTGAACTTTGAGGCTTTTGAAACTGGGCAATGGTGGTTTTTTACGTAGGAAAGGAAGATAAAGGAACACCAGTCCCTTTTCTCTCCATGAGATGATCCAGAGGCATAGAATGCCAACAGATCCATGCAGGAGCCAACTCCAGTTCAAAACTGATTGAGGTATCTCAAGCTTTGGTTCCCCAAGGCTTAGCTCCTCTCCCAAGCCTCCATTTGAAAGGCTCAAACCCTTTTCTGGCTCCTCTGCCACATTTAATTACCACTTATTAATTAGTGCACAGACATTCCCATGTGCAGCTCCATCAGGGAATGCTCTCCAAGGATATAATCAAAGCCACACTACCCTTTGCTGCAGAATCCCAAAATATGCCCATAAACATATTTTGGGCTGCTGCAGCAAACCCAGCACAGCCAAGAGTCCTCCCAGCCTTCAGCCCCTCACCTTCCTTGGTTCACTCTGCTCCTTCTGACACCAATCCTGCTGTGAAACTTCTACATTCACATCCAGGACAAGGCACAGGGACACAGATCCCAGTTGCTTCTCCATTTGCTATAAATAGGGAGAGGGAAAACAGATGAAAGGCCCCATGTCCAGGCGTGCTGGCCACAGCCGGACTTCTCCATGTGGGATTTGCATCAACACAGACCCACTGGGAACACGTTCCCTTTCTTTTTTAAATAAAAGGCTGGTTTTTTAAGTCACAGGAGATAATAAAACCTCTAGAGCAAGAGAAATCCAACCAAGAGAGTTTCCTGATGTCCTGTTCCTGTCTGCCACTGAAGCAGATTCCGACACGCGGCTGGATCATGCTGAGAAAACAAATCTGGCTCCACGTCAGAGCTCAAGTTCTCCTTCCCAAAGCTGTGAGGGATAAAAAACACAGGGAAGGGGCAAATTAACAGCACTTCCCTCCCACCCCAGGGCCTGAACAACATGTCCCCAGAGCTTTGCCACTGGATAAACACCGGCAGCTCATGGCTGGCAGAGCGTGCGATCCAAATGTCCTGACGGAGCTGCTAAATCCCTCTGCTGCCCCGTGGCTTCCAAAGAGAGTGTCCTGCACTTTGTTTTCCTGCAGGAGCTGGCTGTTGGGAAGGAGGACACAGCCACAGACCCCGTCTGTCGGGCTCCATCAGACTCCACAAACAGCTCCTCACAGCGAGAAGCTTCCCACTGTGGGAATGGCTCCGCTTGGGAAGCTGATTTCAAGAACACAGAGATGCTGGGGGAAGGAAGACAAATCCCATCCTGGAAGTAATTTAAACCTCCAGAAACACTGCAAGAAGTGATCCTGTGGGATGACCAGGGCAGGGCTGTTTTACCTTCAACCACAAGAAGGATTTTATGTGAAACACAAGTCCAAGCCCCTCAAAGCTGCAACATCCAGAGCACTGGAGGGGTTTGGAACAGCACCAACATTTGAAATTGTGGAAACCTCGCTCCAAAGCAGCTCCTAAAAGCAGCTGGAGCTAAGGGGAAGGGAAAAACCAGGAGCCACAAAGGCATTCTGGTGCCATAGGCCACTCTTGAAAGGACAGAGGAGGAGGTCAGGGCTGGGATCAATGCATGGCACACAGAAATCAGGGATTCAACCTCTCCTGCAGAGGGGAGGGCAAGGAGGGGTTTTGGGGGACACACACCTGGGATCCAGGGAGCTGCAGGGCCAGGGATCCGCATGGCATTCCTGCCCCAAACAAGGGATGCCACTGGGAGCCGACGGAGCAGCAAGGGCACCTCCTGAATCATTCCCACCAGCTATTCCGGAGCAAACCTTGCAGCTGGCAAGAAAACAACGCTTCCTTATGATGGGAAATGTCAGGGCTGCGGAGCCAGCTGTCCTGCTGCCGCCGAGCCCTGCCGGCATTCTTGGAAAGCACAGCAGGAGCAGCACAGGCAGCGGCTTTGTGGCCAGCGGGCAGGGATCAGTGCTGGAATTCACTCCCAATTCCCAGCACATGCCCTCTGCTCCGGCTCTCCAGCCTCCCTCCCGGGGGGGACAGACGCCACAGGGGTGGCCAGATCCCAGGCCTGCTTCTTGTCTGACCCACGTCCATCTTCAGCTCTGGGCAAAGCATCTCAAATTCCACCCGGATCTGTTTGGTCCTGGCAGAGAAATTTCCACCGTGAATCAATACTTAAGGGAAAAAATCCTTGCGTTTTCTCGACCTGTTTTGTTGAGGAATTCCTGCTCTTAAACTATTTCAGTGCTATTTAGCACCGGGAAGGGTGACAAGGATCATTCCCCTGAAACTCCGTGGAGACCTGTGACTTCATCCCTAAGAGCTGGGCATTCCTGCTTCCACTTGGAATAACAAAAAGCTTTTGATTCAAATTCTCCTGAAGAAAGCTTTAAAATAATCCCTTTTTACCTCAGTCTGAATAAGTAATTCCAACAAAACCTGCCTATTTTGTATTACAAACTTTTTTAAACCAAAAACTTCCCAATACTGGTTGGATTTTCCCTTCTTGAATTTCTGTCCCCCAAAAATGCTGTGAAACCACCCTAATTTTGTGTAGTATCTCAATTTGATCAGAACTACATTCCCAAGGGCTTTTTGGGGGATCAGACTTACAGAACTTAAGCCCTTTGCTTTTCCCTTGACTCCACAGCAGCCTCTGCCCTCCGTATTGTAGAGCCCTGAATCCTGTGTTATTTCCAAGTGTTTCTTCCTATTTGGGAAGGACAGAACATTCCTGCCACATCCCCTGAAAGCCAAGACATGCTGTTTCTTAGCCCCAGCACTCAAACACAGAGGCACTGAGGGTTTCCAGTCCAATTCCTTCGGCTGGCAATGCCGCTTCCGCTGTGGACCGGGAACAGTCTGCATCCGCAGGCTGTGGTCCCTGTGCCAGCCCACAGCACACTCTGCCTGCTGCTGGGATCTGCTGGTCCCAGCATGGAACTGCAGTCACCTGTGGGAGAAGGGGAAGAGGTGGAAGATGATTTTTGGAGGGGCCTTCCCACCCTCTCCGTTGGGAAGAGGTTGGGAACAAGGATGCGACGATCCAGGCTGTCCCTGCATCTGCAGCTAAAAACTGTGTGTTTAACCTCAGAAGCAGGGAAAGAGCAGCATGCTCAAGGGCTATTTGTGCCAGAGGATCTGAAATGGGGAGGGCTGAGTCCACCCCTGCAGATCCAGCTGTCTCCAGTGGCTGAAGATCCCTGGCACACCTGGATCCTTCTCTAGCTGAAGCTGAGATGCAGCCATAAATAACCACAGTGGTGCCTGAAGTGATCCCCCAAAGGAATTGTGAGACTGGACAGCCAGGGCCAGCTCCAGATGGAACAAACTCCAATTTCCCTCAGCACAGGGCTGTGGCAATCTTTTTTCCAGGAGGAGCCGTGGTGGGTGTGCAAAGGACACTCAAATATGGTTTTACTCCCAATGTGAAGACAGGTACCCCCTAGGGAAGTGACAAGGTGAGCAGGACCCATTATCCCTTCCCATGGTGGCAATTAGGAACCCTACAGTACAAGAAATTCCAGGAAACTTCAGGAAACTCTCCTCCTGGTGGATATCCAACCCAGAAACACCAGCAGACTCAGCAGGATCCACCTTGTCCTTGTATGTGCTGCTCAGGAAAGGACAGTGCTCAATGTGCAGCCACAGAAGAGGGAAAAGACCAGGATCTAGACATGGAATACACTCAGCAGGTCAAAACTCAACTCTAAAATAGGCACCAAATCCCTCCTGAGCCACCAGTGTCTCATTTTGATGATGCTACACACACACACACACAATTTATTGCTGCTCACCTTCAAGAGGGGAATTTTTCAGCTCTACTTCCCAGCATTAATCGTTAAGATTAATTTTCACCCCTTGGCACGATTTGGGAGTAGATTTGAGACTCTGCAGTCACCTGGTTTCACTGCTCTCTTCAGTCCCACGGGCTGAGGGCCATGCTGTACCCCAGGATATTCCCTGGAGCCACACAGTGCCAGGAATTACATGACCAGAATTCCTGAATTCCTAAAGTTCAGAGAGGTGCGGAGGCAAAAAGATCCATTAGGCATAAAATCCTGGCTAGTTTAATAGCAATGGATCGTGGGTAGTTTAAAACTCCTGGCAAATAAACACCAGCAAGGCTGAAGCAACACTTAAAAAAATATTTCATTATTTTAAAAAGAAAGCACATAGAGATTTCCATTTCCCACCACAGCAATAAGTCCAGAACTTCCCAGTGCCGAGGCAGTTTTATTTCCAAAATTGCCTGGAGCAGCAATGATTCCCAGAACACCTCCCCAGTCAGGACAAGCAGGGGTAGATTTCGATGGTGTTGATCCTGAGGACGGTCTGGGGGTTTGCAATGACTGAAAAATAAGGAAAAGGGGGGAAAAAAGGATCAGGTAACAGCATAAACTTGGTGCCTACCTCATACCAGGGCTCCTGCTGGCAGACAGTGGCATTCCACGGGGATGCCAAGGACAGCAGGTCCCAGAGGGCAGCCTGGTCAGGGCTTTACCATCCATCCCATATAAAAACAGCCTCAGAGAAGGAACAGTCATTTGGCAACCAAAACCTGTGCAGGACCCTGTTTGGGCTTGCTGGGAGCTGTGATGACACATCCAATGTTTAAGGCTTTGGGAAGAGACTGGGATTCTTTCCTGCCCAGGAAGTTTAGGGAACACTGAGTGAATATTAAATCCTCTGTGGGTGCACCTGGGAGAGGGGCTGGACCCTGAGGGGCTCTGGGGACATAGAGAACAAGCCCTCCCCTCAGGTCCTTGTGCTGGGACACCTCCCCTCCCACAGCCAGCAGGGAAGGAAATGTGTCCTTTCCCCCTTACTTTTCTTCCTCTGGAAGTTGTGTCTCCTCCAGAAGCGCATATTGACCTTGGGCCACGACTCCGTCTTCTCAATCACCGTGGCCTCCACACGGACCAGGTCCTTCCTTAAAAAGGAGAGTTAGAAGCACCAGGTTTTAGTTATTTACATCCTATCGTTGTCACTGCTAGAAATGAAGAGACTATTTTCAAGCTAAGAATGATTTATTTCTCAGATAAACATCAATCTCAGAGGCTGTGACATTTTAGAGGAGTAAATATTAGGTCATAGCTCAAGAGCAGTCACAAGTTTCTTTGTTACAAGGTCATATATTAACTTTGTAACTCAATAGACAGTTGCCACAGGGTTTATTTTGCTTTTCTAACTTAGCACCTTTACTTCTGCTGCACTGCACTGGATACTTTCATTCAACGAGTTTCTAACTCACAGGCACACATATGTTTTTATTATAACTTTTAACAACTACACCCTTATATTATTAACTCTTCACTGCCTTGTACAGTTTCTCACTCACTTAAGGTACATTTTCACCTACAACTACAGAAACTTAAGGGGTTTTTTGTTTGTTTGTTTAATATCTGTGTATTGCCTTTTCACATCAATCTAAGTTTCTTTTAAGGCTGTAGATCAAATATTTTAGTGTCTGTGGAAGTTTCTGTTTCTCTGATTCTCAGAACATCCTATTCTTGGGCAGCAGGTTTCTGGGAGAAGAGACAAAGGGATAATACATCCTAGGAATTCCAGATCCTCCCTGGGAGGAGGGCCACCTGCCCAGGCACAGCCAAAAGCCTCCAGGTGCTGTACCTGGCTCAGGAGATGTGACAGATCACAACTTCCCTGCCATGTGAGGGGTGAGATCATTCCATCAGAGCAGGCAGCAGAGACAGGGACCTGCAGGAACTTGCAAGATTGAGGCAAGATAAATTCCTCTGGCACCTCCAGGTGATGCCATGTGCCCTGCTTTGGTTTTGGCACAGGATGAGCCCATCCCTGCTCCTGGTCACCAAGAAATCCTTCCTCCCCCTCTAAAGCATCACAGACAGCTGGAAGAAAATCTCACCTTGTTGGAAACACTATAACTTTTCCAATTTTTTTTTTATTAATTGTTTTAATGAACCATAAGCAATTTTCCACTGCAGCCTGCATTTAGCAAAGCTTGCCATAAGCGGCTGCTGCTGTGGGCACACAATTTTGGGGAAAATCACCTTAAATTACTAAGTTTTGCTAAAACAACTGTAATCAACCTTGATATGCTTCAAGGGTCTCAGAAGGTGAGAATCCCCAGGCAGGAGCTTTGGATAGGGGATTTTTAGTCAGCAGCCACAGGGAAGGAGGAGGAGCTGTTCTTCCATGCACAGCACTGCAGAATTCCATTAAAAGCTCGTTAAGTTTGCCACAGGAGGACATTTAAAGACCATTTTGCTGACAAACGGCTCTGTCTGCACTTGAGGGGGGCAGAGGGGGAAGCCCATCCAGCTGAAATTGTTCCAGCAAGGTCACTGGGAGGCCAAAGGCTTCAGACAGCCACCATCTCTTAAAATCCACCCTGGGGGTGTGATTAAATCAGAGATTGGATCCTGGAGGAAACTGATTTATCTGCAGTTAGTGACCAGACCAGAAGAAAAGAGGTATAAAATAACACAGATTTTATAAAACCACTGTGTGACCCCGACATCCCAGCTCCAGGATTTGCTCCAGATCCAGCACCACTGAACCACACACAAACCCTGCAACCCTGAGGGAGGAGAAACCAGAAAGCAAACTGCACTCCAGCCGTGGTTTGCCACTAATTTGGGACTGAACTTCCTGGATTCAGGGCCCTGATGGGTTCTCTGTGGGACTCAGCTCTAGCAACTGCTGGCAGGAGGCTGAAGCACAAGAGAAACCAACTTGCTGGAGAAGAGCTCGTGGGCAGGACAAGTTCTCAGCAAAACAGAGCCCAAGGAAAAAATAAAAATCTCTATCAAACGTTTTAGGTATGACTGGAATGTCCATAAAAATAAGAAGGGGGTCACACATTTCCCAGAGCCCGACACAGCTGGGCCTGCTGCCTTCAGCAGCAAAATGTTCCATGGATTGGATTTTTGCAGGAGGTGAGAAAAACTCAGGCTGGAACCTCATGGATCTGAGCTGGGCTGAAAGGTGCTGTCAAGAGGCAGAAAAAAAGATCCAGGCAAGCTACAAGCCCAGAGGATGATAACTCTTGGATCACAGCTCCAGCTGCCAAGCTTGCTCCCTGCAGGACTGAATCCCAGCCCAGCTGTCTGGGACAAGAACAGGTCTAAAGCCTTTGGCACTTCCACTGCAAAAAGGGCCAGGTAGCAGGAGAAACAGTGAGCTTTCCTAGAGGGAAAATTCCCATCAGCTCTGTTTTGTCTAGAAATAAGCCAAACTTTCCCTGCACTAATGCCTAACGTGGGCTCCAGACCCTGTGCCAGCCGGGGCTGGCAGTGACTTGGACAAACACGGAGCCCAGTGGATTCCAGGGCAGGAGCCAACCAGAAGCTCCCAGAATAGCCTCCAGCATGCAGATGTGGTTGGTGTGTTAGGATTAAAGAAGTGTCATCCTGGGAGGTACCAGAGGAACAGAGCCTGTCCAGCTGTCCCAAACAGGACACGTTTGGGAGCCCACAGGAAGCAGCTCCGGTGAAGTGTCTCGGGCTGCAAGCACTCACCAGGTGTTTATTTATGCAACAACAGGGACACAGAACTGCCTCTCTTCTCATCCAGCCTCTCCTCTCCTCCCCAGAATGTCTGTGGGTTAGGGGATTGTGTAAGAGAACTGCAGCGCACATTGCTGGTGACACCCTTCTCCCTTCCTCATCCCGTATTGGAGAGCTGGGATTTGGGTAGTTCCCCACAGCTCAAAGGGTGATGGCATCTCCCCCTCAGCCTTTTCTTCCTAGCCAGCCTCTTCCTCCTCCCACTGATTCCCGTCAGCCAAAGGCCCTGGAGGCCAGGCCAGATGTGCAGCCTGGCCTGCCTCAAGTAGCTGCCAACACTTCCCACACCCTCAAAGCACCTGCAAGAGCCAGCAGCTGGTTTTCTTCCTGTCCTGGAGCTCCTGGCTATCCCCGTGCCAAATCCAGCACAAAGAGCTGCCAACAACCACCACAGGGCCCCTGGATCAGCTGGGGAAGGAAGTTGCTCCTCAGCTGCCTGACATGGCACATCCCAAAACTAAAAGCCCCTTTCTAGTCCTAAAAGTGAGATTCCCCTTCCTAAAGTCTTCCCCACAGGCAATATCTGGCAGTAACTCAAGAGAATCCTGATGATTTGCTATTCCACACCCACTTCCAGTGCTGCTACAAGGACTGGCAGCTCCCAAAATCCTGTCCAACACAGGGACCCGAGGCAGGTACCACTCAAGCCATGTTATCACTGAAAAAGTAACTTCTAAATACCACCAGCATTTATAGATGCCCCACACCCCCCTTCCTTTTGGGAAGGAAAAGGCTGAGGAGCCACGGGCTCTGTACAGGAAGTCCTACAGCAGTGAGATGGAGGCAGTGTCAAGGGATCAACTTCTCCCAAGATTTGTGACTGCTGGATTATGTGATTAAGAGGAAGGGAAAAATCAGGAACACTGAAATTAGGGTTAAGGCTTGCTGGAGTAAGTCCATGGAAAAGGGAAAAGGGTTAAAAACCCAACTAAGGGACTAAGGAAAAGGATTTCTGGCTAATTTGAAGATGACTACCACCAAAATCAGGGTAGGATGGTAGAGATGTTGAGGTGCAACATGTCCTGCTAGTTTGTGTAAGGAGGAAAAGATCCCACTGAGGTGAATACCCACGAGCTGCCTCAGAGCTGAGACCTGCTGCCCTCCCAGCACTGGGGTGGGGGAGAGCCACCAGAGGCTGATGAGTTGTTTTACTGGTGATTCTTTCAAAAGCCTGGGATCAAAGTTAGTGCTGATAAACCCCAATTTCAGGGACTGCAGAGCCCTGAAGCCAAAATTAAGTACAAAAATGTCATATAATTCCTTTATGAAGCATCTTACCCCAGCAGCGGCCTTCCAATGAGTGTGAAGTCATCAGCACCAACCAGCAAAACCTGGAGGAAATAAATCAGGCACAAATCACTGCTCATTGTCCTGGCAGAAATGCAAACAAGACCGTTCAAATTCTACAGCCGTAAAGGAGTCAAACTGCTTCAAACCAGGCCTTCCCACATTTCAAACCTGACACTAACTGGAGGGGTTGTGAGGAAAACTGCTAACAGGCTGCAGACAGAGCCATTACTCTTCCAGAGAGCTCATCCCACTCCAACAGGCTGCAGAAGTATCTTTCTCCATGATCAGAACACACTGAACCTCTCTGTCTTGGCTTACCAGCAGCCATAAAAAAAATATGAAAAGCAACCAGGGAAGAATAACCTGCCTCATGTGGGATCTGGACAAATGGCAGCTCCTAACCCATTGGATTTTTACAGCAATTGCTAAAAATCCCAGTGGAGAAACAATTCCCTCTTTCTCCTCTCTAGGGCATCCAGAGGGGGAATAAAGAAATGAACATCTGGGGGCTCACCAACCCCTGTTGTTTTGGGACATTTCAGCCACAAAGGAACAGGCAGGATAAGAGAGGATACAGTAGGAAGAGGCTGCATTTCACTGAAATCATCGAGATTTTGGAAGAAACCTTCAAGGTCATGGAGTCCAACCATCAAACCCAGCACTACCATAATCTCCCCTAAACCATGTCCCCCAGGTGCCACCTCCGGAGCCACTTCTCCCAGGGCTGCCTCACAAATCCTCTGGCAGCACTTAAAAACCACACAGAATTGGTCATGAGAAGTCCTGGCCTTTGTTTTAGAAGTGAAAAAACAAAAACAACAACAACAAAAAAACCAAACCAAAACAAAAAAACAACCAAACCAAAAAAAGGAGCGAATTTTCTCCTTCACTCCATCTAGACCATTGAATTCTGAACTGGATACACCACAGAAATCCCTCCTCTCTGCTGGACACAGGGATGTGGAACACAGCTGAGAATAGCCCTAAAAAGCTGCTTCAAAACTGGGCTTGAATGCAATGGACAAGCACAAAAACTCTGCAGCTCTCCTTAATTACTTGCTTAGCTCTAACAAACAACACGGAGGTGAAGCCAACAGAATCCCACTCCATAATATTTCCCTTCAGTCTGGATTAATGAGCCTCTGCAAGTCCCTGCTCGTTGTCCAAGGCTGAGGATAAAGATATTAATTGGATCTTGGCAATTCTCCCCTCTGTGCCCCATCCCTCTGCCTCCACCCAGCCCAGCATGATAAGGATCTTGCAGAGCCCTGAGGAGTTTACAATCCCTCTGGGAGACCTGCAAGGAATTAAGAGGTTGGACTTGATGATCTTAGAGGTCTTTTCCAGCCTAAATGTTTCTGTGATCCAGGGTGCTGGAGTCTCAAGGCAAACACAGGCTTTCGCTGCCGGCTCTGGAAACAACAACTGTCATTTTCTTTTTTTGGAAGGAGTTAGGACAACAAAAATCTGTCTCCCCACAGAGTCTGGCAAGACTCACTCCAGCCCTGTTGAACAGAAATCACAATAACATCTGAAACTGGAACAAAACTAAGGGAATTGGAACAAAACAAAAGGGCCGGAATGAAGGTGAGAGACCCCCAGGAGCACTTTGGGATGTGGCGTTAAAACCAACAGTGGGTTTTGCCTCCAGGAAGGTTTGCAGGGAATCTGCTCTGTTTTTTTCACCTTTTCCATCCGGATTCGGTCTCCACACTCAGCCTCCAGGACATTGTCCATCATGATGAGGTCTTCACTTGTGATTTTCCACTGCTTGCTGGCGAAGTGGACGACGGCGAAGAGGCGCCCGTACTGCCCCGCCGAGATCAGCCCGTTCACCTTCCGCACCACTTCTGCTGGCAAACAGCAAGCCAGGATCAGGGCAGCACACCCAGAGAGCTGGGACAGGCTGGGAAAACTCACCCAGCCACCCTGCTCTCCCCCCAGCACTCTTATCTCCTGGGAATCTTTGAGCAAGGATCAACAGCAGTGTTGCTTCCCAGATGTGCTAGCCTCCCTTTCTTAAAATTAATGATTTATTTGTATTTTAGGTGCTGGCAAAGCCAGACATAAGTAAACATCTTGTATACACTGTGCAGCTTCTCTACACTGCTGACTCTCAGCCCATTCCTCAGGCATCCCAAAATATACTGTACTTGGATATAAAGCATTCCAGAAAAGAGCTCTTGTCCACGCACCCTGTGTTTGGAGGAAATTCCCTCAATTTCCAAGTCATATGCAGACAGCCCAGGGCTCTGAGTGGTGCATAAGGCACACAGGAACATCGGGAAGAGCTTGGCAGAGTACCAGGGAAGAGGCTTCCAGCACATGGCAAAGCCTGGCCCCAGAACTTGTACCTGCAGCAAGGACACGAGAGACCTGTCCCTCGCTCTTTCCCAGAAAAACCTCTTCCAACGTGCATGCAGAGTGCTGCCAGGAGCAGGACAGATCCCAGAGACCAGATCCTGCACATGGACAAACTCCATTCCCTGTGATCAGCTTCCTGGGCAGTGAATCCAACCCCAGTTTTTATGGGAACACCAAAAGGTGTTGCACCCTGACACCATCCCACTGCCAAACAGCAGCTTCCCACCCTCCTGAGCTGCTCAGAAAAACACTATAAAAAGTGGCTAAATCATTTTTGTTTTCTTTCTTGGAATGCAAACAGAACATCCCTTTGGGACAGACAGGAATCCAACAGCCAGGCAAACCCAACCCAATCCTTACAGGAATGCTCTGAAAAGGTCCAAGCTTCAAGCCCTAGAACTCAAAGGTAGAGGTAGGAACACAAATTATTTGCAGGGCAAGAGCTGCTGCAATTCCCACCAGCATGAAGAGTTGTTGATAACTCTTCCAACACCTCCAGTGCCAGGAAACATCAAGTGATTACTGGCTTGGATCTCAGCACCATGTGGAGAGACCCATCCTAAAATATCCGGGGCTGTTTTCACAGCCAGCAGGAGGCAGAACTGAAAAGCTCCCGCTGCTGTTCCCTCTGGATAAGCACAGCCAGGAGCTAAGGGTGCAATGCAGCAGGAGGCAATGGCATGGGAGCAGGATGGCAGCAATCCCTGAGAATGGGACCCTGCTCCCCACAGGGCTGGCAGGGAGCAGTTTGTGGTTCACTGCTGGGTTATTTCACATGCAGGGACAGGCACCCATCTGTCACTTGAGTGGTTATTGGTACTTGACCTTTTATCACAGAGCAGAGAAAAAGCAGGATCAAAACAGGCCAGCAGGAGATGTGGGGCAGGAGGCTCTCTCCAAAGCACATCCCTCAGTTAGGGACACACTCCAGCCAGGTGATGGGGGACATCTGCAGGAAGGTGAGCTCAGCTCTTCTTGTCAACCTTGTCACACAGCCCAGAGCACTGAGTGCCAGGTCTGGTCATTCCTTGGACTTCCCCGGGGTGGGGACTCCAAACCTCCCTGGGCAGCCCCTTCCAGTGCCTGGTAGCCCTTTCCAGGAAGAAATTCCTCCTGATGTCCAACTTGACTCTTCCCTGGCACAGCTTGAGGCTGTTTCCTCTCATCCAGGAGTCCTGACAAACTGAGGGGACAGGGACATGACCCTCAATGTTCTGTCATGCTGTGTCCCACCTCTGCAGGTCTGTCCTGTGCCCACCATCCAACTGCTCCTGCTGGCTGGATGTTCTGTTTCGTGCACCAAAATACACCAGCTCTCCGTGTGCCCACCATCCAACTGCTCCTGCTGACTTTGATTTAGCCAGTGAATGGAAAATAACTAATTTCTCCTGCTCAAAATGCTTCTCTCATGCTTTAATTTTTTTAATATATTGTTTCATGCCACACATCACATCAGGCAAGGTTCCTCTGGGAGCGTGACAAGTTGCCCTAAACTAAGGAGAAATCACATTGTACCCAAATCTCCCAAATCTGGAGAGCAGCTGGAGCACAATACCAGCAACACTAAAACACATGAGAAATTAAATTTTAAAAGAAGAAGCTAAGAACACAAACTTCCAACGGAAGACATTCATGCTCAATCAGGCCTCGAGGCAGTGCTGGAAGACCAGATTTGAGACCTTTACCTGCATGATACTTGGCTTCTTCCACGGGGTCTGGAAGTTTCACTTCAGGCCATGGGGGCGAAGTCAGGGAAGTTTTGGCAACAAGTCTGTGAAGGACAAGGTAAAATGCACTGCAGCAAACAGATACTGCCAAGAGATGGAAAACAGAGAGGAAAGGAGGAAAAAAGACATGGAGTAGAAATCTATATTACTCACAACCAAAAGGCGTCAGATTACAGTTAACAATTAGGCAAGAATCTACAATAGCACAAAAGCAATCTTCGATATAAAGAGGAGGGAGATTTGCCATGGAAAACTCCATGAGAGGAACATGAAAGGTTGTGATTTTTGAAATCTGAAAATTTATTAAATTTTGCAACAATCATCCCAAAATAAAAAGCAAATACCATCTCCCTCAGCAGTGGGCAGTTCAGGTTTCCCTGCATGCAGAAATCCACACTTTGCCTAAGCAACACAGGATGCATCAAATGCATAAAATATTCAGGAATAAACGCGGGATGTAGTGGAAAAAAGAAAAATAAACTCAAAATCCTTTGCAATGGTTGATTTACTCTGTAACCCTAAGCCAGACATCCCAAAGGGCTTTAATTCAGCAGGAACTGCAAGTACCTGTGACTACATGGCCACAGGCACTGAGGCCTCATGGGATTTAGTGAGGATTTTGGGTGCTGCACCACCCAGGCAGAGATCCAAGGATCTCTGATCCTTGAGGATGAGCAGGAGGAGGGAACAGTACATCCTCATCCTGCCATCCTCCCCAGCAGAAATTCTCTGCTCCTGCAGTGTCCCCTCCTGGTCACAGCCAGCAGCAGCTCAGTCCTGCAGGAGATCCCAGCACAGGGAATGGAATAAAGGCACAACAAGAGGTCCCAAAGGGCTGGAAAAAGCAAAACCTGAAGGTGCCATTGGAAGAGGTGTCACAGGATTCCTGAATGGTTTGCCTTGGAAAGGATGTTAAAGCTCATCCAGTCACAACCCAAGGCAAGGACAACCCATCAGACCAGGTTGCTCCAAGCCCTGTTCAGCCAGGCCTTGAACATTTCCAGGGATGGGACAAAAAAACCCAAAAAAAAAACAACAAAAAAATGAAGGGAAGCATCTTTCTGGGAAAGGTGACTGAAGGTAGGCAGAGCCAAAACATTGGGGAGTGACCAAGGGGCAGCCAAGTCTCCTTCCCAGAGGAAAACCAGCTGCCCTCCCCAGCCTGCTGGAGCAGGCCAGCATTCCAGGGGGAAGAGGCAAAGTGACGGGTGTTTGACATTACCCTGCCTGTGGGGATGAGCCCTGGGAACTCTGGTGCCGGACCGCAGCCCAAAGCAGTGAGGCTGAAAGGGAAAAAAAGAGAATTAAGCACAGGCAGCAGCTGCTGGGCTTCTGTAGAATTCCAGAGTCATTCAGGCTGGAAAAGTCCACCCACACCACCGAGTCCAACCTGTGAATGGTCACCACGCTGTCACCCAGCCCAGGCACATCCACGCATTCCTGGGACACCTCTAGGGACGGGAACTCCAGCACCTCCCTGGGCAGCCCCTTCCCAGCCCTGGAAGGAGATTGATAAAATGCCTACTCCCTGCCATCCCTTGGATTTTGCCGAAGGGTTTATGCCAAGGTGGAGAGAACCGTGTAAAGCTGATTCTCCTTTCTGTTAACGCTCCCCGGCTTTCAGGCTGCTCCGAGGCTGATGCTGGGAAAGACCTGGAAGAGCTCTGGAAGAGCTCCAGGGCTCATCCTGCAGGTGCAGGGCAGGGATACCGAGGGGCCAGGAGGCAGCAGTGGGAACCCTGACCTCCTGTCAGCCTCCTTCCTTTCCTCCTCCCATCCCAGCAGCTGGCGGAGCACAGCCCCTCCATCCTTCCTTTCCTCCCAGCAGCTGGCAGAGCATCTTCCTTCATTCTTTCTTTCTTTCTTTCCTTCTTTCCCAGTAGTAGCAGGCAGAGCTCCTTCCTCTGCTCCATCCCAGCAGCAGGCAGGGCTCCTTGCTTCTTTCCACCCTTCCTTCCCCTCAGCAGCAGCAACAGCCCAGTCCGTCCGTCCGTCCTTTCCAGCAGCAACCAGAGCCCCTTCCTTTCCTTGCTCCCCCACTTCCCGGCAGCAGGCAGGGCTCCTTGCTGTCCCTCCCAGCGGCAGGGGCAGAGATCGTTCCTCCCTGTGCCTATTCCCGTTCCCCCTCACCTCCCGCCCGCCGCGCTCGCGCCGCCGCCATCGCGGTGACCTCGCGCCGGACGCGGAACCGCGGGAGGGGGGCGGGGCCTGGCCTGGCGCGCGAGGGGGGCGTGGCCCGGCGCTCTGAGGGAGCCATGGCGGCCGAGGCGGCGGAGCGGCACCTGGAGCTGCTGCGGGACGAGCGGGAGGCCGAGCTGGCCCAGAGCAGGTGCGGCACACACGGCACCGGCACCGACCGCCGGGGGGGTGGTTACGGTGCGGCCACAGCCGGGGACACGTGCGGCTGGGGGGCATGGGAGCGCTGTCACCCCTGGGGAGCACTGAGGGACCCTCCTCTGGGACCCGCTGTTGTTGGAGTCCCGCCGCTCTGACCAGCCCATCCCTATAAGAACCTCACAGGTGGATCCATGGGGAATCCTGCTGGACTCGCCCCCACAGGACCGAGTCACCCCCTTAGATGCCCTTGCTGGGGGTACAGACGCTTAGCCAGCCATGAGGATGGACGTGCCCGGAGCCAGGATAAGGTCATTCTGCTCTGTGCCCTGGAGCTGTGAGCCTCAGCCTCACCCCGTGCTGTTCCCACCTGTGTGTGGTTCCCAGGGCATGGCAGGAGAGCGTCTCCCTGAAGGAATTGCAGCGGAGAGGCGTCTGCTTGCTCAAGCTCCAGGTCAGCAGCCAGAGAACCGGCCTCTACGGGCGTCTCCTGGTGACATTCCAGCCCAGGAAGTGTGATTCGGACACCGAGCTGCCCTCCAACAGTTTTGGGCCCGGTCAGTGACGCTCCTGTCTTTCCAAAGAAAGAGATCATACACTCCTAAAATGGTTTGGGTTGGAAAGGACCATCCAGTCCCACCCTCAGCCATGGGCAAGGGACACCTTCCACTAGCCCAAGTTGCTCCAAGCCCCATCCAGCCTGGCATTGGACACTTCCAGGGATGGGGCAGCCACAGCTTCCCTGGTCAGTGACACATTTGCCCCACCTCATTGTCTCCTTTCCAACCTTTGCAGGGGACATCGTGGGGCTCTACGAGTCAGCTGGGCAGGGGGACCCGCTGTGCACGGGCGTGGTGACACGTGTCACCCCCAAGGCAGTGACGGTGGCCCTGGAGGAGCCCCGGGATGGGGAGCTGGCTGTGGACCACGAGCACTCCTTCCGCCTGCTCAAGCTGGCCAACGATGTCACCTACAACAGGCTCAAAAGGTGAGGGCTCACCTGGCCTCACTCTGCCCAGCAGGATGAGGAGTGCCAAATTTAGTCTGGAAAAGCTCTTCCCAGTCCTTTTGCAGTTTGGATTTGTCATTCTAGAGCCTCACAACAGCCTCAGTTTACCCACCTGCTGGCTGGTCCTGCTCTTCCCTTTCCCTCTCCAGGCTGTGTTTTGGTCCCATTGCATCCCCTCTGGTACACTCTGGGTTCTGTGTAGGGCCTTTTCCATCCTGGCAGGAGGAGTGAACAGCTCCTTGCTGGATAAACATACCAAAAAATCACATTTGGCTGTACCAAACAGGGACAATGGGAAGTGGAAGCCTGACCAGCATAGGGATGTGTGCAAGGGTTGGGAGATGCAGGAATTTTGTGGGATTAGTTTTGTGGGGTAACACTGTTCAGCTTTGGAATAGTTCAGTCCTTACTCACAGCCTGTCTCTGGGCACTTGGGAGTCTCCAAAGAATTCCTGCTGTTCCTGTGACTTGGATCTTCCGTTCTTTGGCAGAGCTCTAACTGCACTCAAGCAGTACCGGGGTGGCCCAGCCTCCGACCTGATCGACGTCCTCTTCTTTGCCTCTGCTCCCAGGGCGTTCCCTGAAACAAGTAAGGATCTTTTTTTATCAGGCTTGATGGGCATCCTTGGGAATTGCCCACGAGAACACAAATAGCTCCGATCCCTGTTTTTATCCACACGTGCAGCCTCTTTGCCCCAGTGTTCCATGAGAGTCATCAGTGCTGCTACTACTGGTGGCATTGTGTTCAGGCTGGTTTATACTTTCCTCATGGAAAGAACCTTGACGAAAACTTGGATATAAGTAGTATCCACTCTGTTGTACTTCTTTGGAAGAAACAAAGATGAAATTACACAGCTTCACGTTTTGGGGAGAGCAAAGCCTCTGATCAGCAGCCGTGTCAGATATCAACACCTGCTAATGGATATTATCCCTTAACAGAAGGGAAGGGTGCAGAAGTCAGGGAATGAGGGCTGAGGGTGGACTGGGCTGTGTCTAAGCCATGCACAGAGCTCAGGGCTGCTCTCCCCACTCATGCCATCCATCCCTGCCAGGGTTCTGCCCCTTTTCCTCCCCTCCACAGCTCCCTGCACTGTTTGTCTTCCTTGGATTCCTGGATTTGGCTGCCCACCATAGTTTGCCTCTCTCCCATCCCCTCCAGCCGGGCTTGACTTCTGATAGGATGTGCCAGGGAGAAAAAATGGCTGTTAATGAGTCCTATCCCTATTTCTCTAAGCAGTGATCCCAGTCTTAGTCAAACCTTTTAGCCCTTTGGCTGCCCAGGGACCTTGGTGCACTCAAGGTTTTAATATTAAATAAAAGAATTAAATTTTAATCAATCAACTTTCCTCAACAGTGCTTTTGCCCCTGAGGGAGCAGAACTGCCTCTAATGAAGGGAAGCTCCTTTTCACCGCATCACTCAGCTGTGCCAGGCTGGGCAGAGATGAATTTTCCATCTGCTCAGCACTGGGAATATTGATGGATAGATTGAGCCACGTTAGACAGACAGAGGAGGTGCACTATGAAGTCAAAGGCCTTGCAGTTACCTCCTCCCTTCAGAGCTGCTTCCTCCCCAGCTAGGGAGATGTTGTACCAGCCAGGAATTAAGGGATAATAACTTGGAATAAGCCTGCCCTGAGCTGAAGGGCTCTGCCAGACAAACTTCACAGCACTCAGACTGCTTTTCCATGTCACAGCCTCTCCTTCCATGACAAAGCACCCATTAGCCTGGTTTCTTTGGGGATCTGTCTCATCCCATCCATTACCTGGTTTCAAACAAACCCATCAGCAGCAGGCTGAGTCAATAAGCCTTAGACAGCTCCTGAAATTGGCTGTCTAGACACACATCTGTGTCAACAGCGTTTGGGGATGCGTGAGGAGCTCACTTCCCTCAGAAACCAGGGAGCCATGGGTGGGAGACAGGGCAAAATCCACTCCAGCAGGTGCAATGTGCAGCAGCAGAAGCCTGAATAACGAGAATCCTGATTTTTCAATCAGGGAATCTTGTAGGTGGGTTCTGACACCACTGCGCATTTCAGTAATTAATTACCAAATAGCAGCAGCCCAACACCGCACATCAAAGCCCAAGTCCTTTTAAAACACTTCAATATGAAACAATAAATACCCTCGGAATAAGACAAAAACATGGGACAGACTGTGGGAAGAATAGCCTAAGGAATAGCCAAAAGGAGAGATCTCCAGTGGGTAGCTGGGATCTGCAGCAAAGATTGGGACTGGCACAAAGCATTTCCACACCTCACCTTGCTGCCTCCAGGAAGGCTCCAAGTGGGAGAACAGTTTTTCCAGAAAGGGCAGACTCTGAACTGAGCAGGAATTTTGCCCTTATCAGACTCCCTGGGAAGCAGAATCCAGGTGCTCACCCATCAAAAATGCCCTCCTTGTCTCTCTCCCACTTTGATCTGCACCCATGGCCCTGCTGGAGCTTCCACACCTGAAATCTCCTCCAAACAATCTTCCCCGGCTCCCAGCATCCATGTGGGATCCCTGCACCCCTACATTTTGGGAATGGAGGGGAGTGGAGAGGCTTTTTTTGCCAGCAGAGGCCAGCATTGTTCTGCTTGCTGTGTTCCTCCAGGCCATCCAAGAGGGACATGTCCCTTTTCCCTTTAGAAAGCAGGTTCTGCTGTTCCTGTGCAGGTGATAGCTGCCAGCTCTCTCCTGTGCTGGAGAAAGTCAGGAATGATCATTTTAGTACCTGGCTTCAGAAGGCCTGGCTTGTGTCCATCTCTGCCCATGGCTGTCAAAACATTTGTAAAGGGAAAGAAGCAATCCTGGTGAAAAGGCAGGAATGTCCCCAGGAAAATCCAACCTGGCAGCAGAGCACTGGGGGAACACCAGGGATTTCCAGCAAGACTTTCTTGGCTTTTTGTCACAAGTCACTTGCAAAAAAGAACCTGAAGTGCTCCTTATCCCTCTGCCCTGTGACACCTCTTGTCATCATAGGGGCCATGGAGAAGCCTCTGAGATTCTTGGGGAAGACTAAGCAGGCCAGACAACTCAGTTGCCAGATATTTCCTCTGGAGAACAGGGGAGGTTCTGATCCAGGCTGGATTTTGCCCAGCAGTGTTGGCTGCAGTGATGTTGTGTCAGGGAGGAGCTGCTGGGCATGGGGATCTGAATTGCTCTTGGTCAGAAATATACCTTGGAAAGGGCTTCCAAATGTGGAAAACCTGGGTTCTTCCTTCCAGGAAGGGCTGTTTCTGTCCATTTTTAGTGCAAAGACCCCTTTCCTGGGCTTGGATATCATCCCCCAACCCCCTGCCTCACCAGAGCTGCTGGAACTGTGCAGAGAAGCATCTCAGTTCCTGGGAATGTTGGGGCACCAGTCTGGATGGCCAAAGAAATTTGGTTTTCAACACTAATAAATGGAGTTGTGCATCAGGGCACAGTTACCTGGCCACCAGGAGACACATTCCAGGGATTTCTTCAGGTGAGGATACCTGGAGCCCAGCTGCTGCAGGGAGAAGAGTTTGGAGGAGCCCCAGCATCCCATGAGAGGCTCTTCCTTCCTCCCCACCAGTGTGGCCAGCCCAGGAGAGGCACACTGCCAGCCTTCCCACACAGCAGCTCCTGGCAGCGTGTGGTTGGGAGGGATGAGGGTGGGCACAGGCCTGGAGAAGTTCCTTTGCTCATCCTTGGGCCAGGAAGCATCAATGACTCCCACGTCCCAGCTGTTGCTCGCTGTGGGAAAAGCCTCTCATGTTTGAAGCTATTCTTGCTTTTTCCCCAGCCCATGGGATGCTTCCTGGTTTTGTCTTAGTCATTAACACACTCACCCAAAATTTACATATGAACCAAGAAGCAAAGTGACAGCAAAAAGCACCTTCAGCCCCATTTTTCTCTTCATCATCACCTTCTCAATGAACATCTTTTGTTTAACCTCATTCACTGGTGCTGCTTCCAACCACACACAAGTTCACCTGTCTAAAACCAGAAGAAACTCCCATGTTTTAAATCCAGCCCTTAATGCAAAGGGAAGGATGAGCCACATGATGCCCAGCAGGGAAGGATGCCCAGAGATGTGTCTTATGTAAGCTTTTGTGGGAACGTTATTTTCGGGAAACCTCGGTGTAATGAGTCATCATCCCTGCTGTAATTAACTCCCATAATGAACAAGGAGATTAGCATTAGGATTGGAGGGGGGGGGATGAGAATAAATTTGGGCCTAAATGAGATAAATCTGGGAGGTTAAAAAGCAGCTTTTGAGAATTCAGTCTCTGCAGTGAAACCAATTCTCTTCTAATGCAATTTGCATATTCTTTTCTCTTTTTTCCTCCCTTATTAAAGCAGAAACAAATTTTAGTTTTATCATTTAAATTGCTCTTTGTACCTTTTCCTGCCTTCATTCCCAGTCTTGGCTGACCACTACAGGGCTGCTCTGTTCTACTCACAGACACTGTAGGTTTTTCTGCTTTTTCACTGGTGCTGCATTGGGTTCATTCACTGGCAGGGATTTGTTTGCCAGATCTGCTACTTCCTCCCCAATTTTCAGTGAAGATTTCACTAAAGATGCTAGTTCTCCTGCAAAACAATCCCAGAGCTCCCTCCAGAGCCAGGAAAACCTACCTGTTTGATGCTGGAGCAGCTAAATACCTCTTAAATTCTGGGAATTTCACCAATGACTGGCTGAAGGCCAAGTGTCAGGGCTGGGGAGGGGATGGGGAAGCATGGATGCAGGATGGGAAGGGAACCTGTTTGTTTTGGAAGCATAAAAAGCTTATTTTTACCTTCTGGGGTCTTCCAGCTCCCTCAGTGCTGTCATCCCAAGGTTCTCCTCATTATCAAATGGGTTTGGGCCGGCTGCAGAGAGCGCCATGTATTTCTGGATTTGTGCTTCTCAGTCTCTTCCCAGCTGGGGCTGAGGTTCCAGTGACTCTCCTGCTGTCTCCCCAGAGCCTCTGGAGTTCTTCAATGCCTCCCTGGATGAGTCTCAGAGGGAAGCTGTGTCCTTCTCCCTGGCTCAGAGGGAGCTCGCCATCATCCACGGGCCTCCGGGCACAGGGAAAACCACGACCCTGGTGGAGATCATTCTGCAGGCTGTGCAGCAGGGCCTGAAGGTGAGGCTCACTGCCTGGGCTGTGGGGACAGGGACGGCCTCAGGTGGCCACCAGTGACCACCTCTCCTTGTGTGAAGACCTCAGAGCAGCCTTCCAGGCATGGGAAGGGCCTACAGAGAAGCTTTGCAGGGATACTTCATCAGGGACTGGGGTGGTACCACAAGGGGAAATAGCTTCAAATGGGCAGAGGGGAAATATAGGTTGGATATTGGGAAGAAATCCTTCCCTTTGAGGGTGGTGGGGCCCTGGCACAGGTTGCCCAAAGAACCTGTGGCTGCCCCATCCCTGGAAGTGTCCAAGGCCAGGTTGGATGGGGATTGGAGCAACCTGGGCTAGTGGAAGGCATCCCTGCCTGTGGCAGGACGTTACTGGATGGGCTTTAAGGTCCCATCCAGACCATTCCAGGTTTCTATGGTTATTTTGCAAAATCCTGGGCTGGAGCAGCTCCTGTTGGATTTGTACTAATCCAGAGCCTGGCTTGGCTTGCAGAGACCAGGGAGTTCCCCAGCAGCTCCAAGGAGGTGCTGGCAGGTTTGGGGTTCACTGGGGACCCTACAGAAGCACGCTGGTTTTTCTCTCTCTGCTCCTTCCTGCTTGGACACCCCCTGCTCCAGCTTTGGGTGCCCTCAGAGGTGCCCAGGCCGTGTTTGTCCCGGCAGGTGCTGTGCTGTGCCCCGTCCAACGTGGCCGTGGATAACCTGGTGGAGCGGCTGGCGGGCTGCCGGGCGCGGCTGCTGCGGCTGGGCCACCCCGCGCGCCTGCTGCAGCCCATCCAGCAGCACTCGCTGGACGCCGTGCTGGCCCGCGGGGACTGCGCCCGCCTCGTGGCTGACATCAGGAGGGACATCGACCAGGCCTGGGTGCGTGGCCCTGCGCGGGAATTGTGCAGCCTGGAGTGATGCCATGAGAAGGGCAGATACGGGGGAAGCTCTTCCCTGGGAAGGTGGGGATGTCTCAGAGAAGCTGTGGCTGCCCATCCCAGGAAGTGTCCAAGGCCAGGTTGGACAGGGCTTGGAGCAACTACGGCTAGTGGAAGGTGTCTCTGCCCTTATGAGATGATCCATAAGGTCCCTTCTAACCCAAACCATTCTGGGATTCTCTGATCTTCATGTGCTGGAGGGCAGAACCACTCCTGCCTGAATCCCTCATGGAAGTGGGGAAAATTCCAGTCCCTGCTGCTGCCCCCCACATCACCTGTCTGGCCTGATCTGTGCCCGCCTCTTTACCAGGAAAACATTTCCATCATTAATTCACTTCCTAACAAGCTGTCTGCCTGTCCTGATACTCCCTCCCACTCTCAGCCACCTCAAGTAGAAAGCAGAGCACATTTTAAAATGCATCCTTAATTTCTTCTTTCTCACCCTAATTTTCCTAACGTTCTCTTACAGCGTAGCTCTGGTATTTGGGGTGAGGATTTGATGCTAATTAGGTTATTTTCCTTCCCTTTTCTGGTGGCAGCACTGTCCTAAAGGCTTTTTTTTTTCTTTGCTTCTAAATTTATTATTTTCCATCTTTCTCACTGGTGATTAATTTTCATCTCCTTGGGAAGACTCTGTCACAGGAGCTGCCCTTGGCTGCGGAGAGCTCATCTCCAAGGTCCTGACCCATCTTTTCTTCCTCCTGCTTCTGTTTTTCCACTGCCACATTCCCTACTTTTCCCTGGAACAATTTCTCCCTTTGCAGCTCCATGTTTTGACTCTTCTCTCTCCTCCCCTTCACCCCAGCCCACAGAAAGAGCAGTAACAGAAATTAATCCTGTGCCCTCTTGAGGCATTTCTTGCGCCTTTGTGCCTCCTTCCCTCACCTGGCTTTGAGATTCCCAGGACCTCAGCTTCTGGATGCTCCTTGCCCCAGCAAGGTTTCAGTCCCACAGTACCTGAGAACAAAACGCAGAACAGGTCCAGGGCCAGTCCAGATCCAGGGATGCTGAGCAGATTCAGGGAGCAGTCCAGGAGGATGAGGCAGGGAATCCAGGAAAGAATCCAGGCCCACTCTGTTAGCTGGCCTTAAGTAGACTCCCAGACCATTGAGTAGATGAGAGAGCCCCTGTGAGGCAGGTGGGGATAATTAGAGTTGATATTCCTAATCCCTAACTAGGAATGGGTGTCATCCAGGCTGACCACACCCTCAGGGCCTGTGATCCCACACCTGGAATTCCTGAGCCCATTTTGACCACTCTTGACAGACACATGGAGGTTTCATAGTTTTAAATACCCATGAGTACAACCAAAACAGGGGGCTGAGCTGGTCCTTGTTAGACCCTGGAGAATGTATCCATCCATCCTTGGCATGACTATAGGAACCAGCCTGTCTTACTGTTTTGGCTGCCAATAAAAGCTTCTGTCTGCAGCCTTTGCATCCTTCCCAGCCTTACCTCCAGGGAAACAATCCCAGTTTCCATCTGGGATTGCTCAGTGAGCTGTAGCTGAGCTGTGGTCCCATGGCTGCTGCTCTGGCAGTGCTGGTGGGTTGGTGTGGTAGATACATTTAATACCTACTAAAAAAAGCCCTGGGCATGTCTGGATGCTGCTCTGGATCCTTTCCAGCAGCTCAGAGAGGCCAGCTTGAGGTGGCAGAGCTGCTGCTGGGGCTTGGGGAGCCCTCCTGCTTCCAGAAGGGCTCTGCTTCCTCAGAACAAGATAGGAAATCCCAGTCCCTCCCCCAGTAGAGGAACAAGACCTCTCTTCCCAAATATTCCTCCCTTCTCCATGCCCAGATGCTTTGGCTGGTCATAGACACAGCCAGAACAGAGTAGCAGCAGTTGGCTCTATCCAAATTTTTCTATTTTCTAGGCAAAAACCAAAAAGGCCCAAGACAAGGGAGAACGAAGCCATTTTCTGGGTGAGATCAAGACCCTGAGGAAGGAGCTGAAGGAGAGAGAAGAGGCTGCCATGACTGCAGCCCTCAGCCAGGCCAGCGTTGTCCTTGCCACCAACACAGGTGTGAGATCTTCCTGCTCAGTGTTTTCCCTCCCTTTGCCAGGTAAACCTCTTGCTCTGCAAGGCACCTCTCCTAGGATGGCTGGCACACTTGCTCCCAGCTCCTGGGAGCTCAGCAAAGTCTCCCAAACGCCTCCCCAGTGGGATTCTCCCAGCTTCCACTGTGGCACAGGATGTTGTTGAGCAGAGAAGATGGATCTGGAAGGGCCCCTGTTAGCTCTGAGTAGGAGCTGGGAGTGCAGTGAGTAAACAAGTGCTGCTGGAGGTGTGCAATCTGCTCCCCCATTGCATAAATCACATGGGATTGCTTCCCTGCTTGGACCCTTTCCAGGACTGATGAAACCCAACACATGTTTCCAGAGCCTGCTCCCAGGCTGCGTGTGGCTGCTTCTGCACTCACCCAAATGCTATGACACAGGATTTTAGGGAGCAGGTCCACGTGTCCTTCAGGCATCTGCAGCTGCAGGTGGGAAGGTTTGGCATATGTGGAAGGGCTTTACTGGCTCAGGTTTTTCATACTGCAGGGCCCACTTAAAATTTTCAGATGTGGTTGCTCAAGGGACATTTGTTGAAAGAAAACATCAATAATTTTAGGTCATAAAACAGCAAGTTACTGGAATGAAGGTTAGTAGACAGATAAATCCTTCCATGTCTTAGTCCCTGGGAGCTGGCCTCTCACTTCTTTTTACTTGCCTGAAAGAAAGGGGGAGGTTTCCTTCTCCCAGTAAAACTGGTGTTTTTGTTGATCAGCTGTGATTCTCCCTGGAACTGGAGCTTGCCAGCCAGCTGGGGGTCTGTGCAAGTGGCAAAAGTCCAGTTACGACTGTACAACTCAACAGAGCGAATTCATACAGGCTGGAAAACCATTTTGGAAGGAAAACAGTGTCTTTGGTGGCAAACTGGAATGTCTGAAGGCATGCAGAGCTGCAGAGGCAGCAGGATTTACAGTGGCAAAGCCAAATCCCTGCTCGCAAAGCTGCAATAGCACAGGAGCTTTGGAAAAAACATTTCTGCAAATAAAAATCCCCTGGTCTGGGAGACTGGCTTCTTCACCCTGCCCTCATCCTTTTGCATCCTTCTTTGTGAACTGCAGGGAGATTTGGGTGCCCCTGAAATTCAGATTTCTGATCAATGTGTGGATCAGTATCAGTAGGTCTGGGTTAGAGCAGGGTATCTGTAAGGAGACAAATGTTACAAATGGACTTCTGATGTTAAAAATTAGCCCTTGATGTGGCTGTCTGGTTCCAGTCTCCTTTCCCTCTCCCCAGTGCCATGAGGAGGAGCAGAGTCAGCCCATCTCCCCCTCTCAGGGTGTCCCTTAGTTACCAGACAGGTGAATTCCCAATCCCTCACCCTCTGGGTGCTGGGGATGAGGAGTTCTGTTGGCACTGGTGGGCAGCAGGAAGGTGGGTGTTCCTTGCTCTGCTCCAGATGAAGCGTTGGAGCATGTTCTTCTCTTTGGCATCTGGGCTTTACTGCTGTTCCCAAAGATACTTGGAAGCTTCTGGGCCCAGATGCCAGGGGAAAAAAGGACAAAGAGGAACTGGCAAAAACAATCCTGACTTACACATATCAATGGATACGTGTTTGGCAGGGCTGAATTCCTACATCTCTGCAAAGAAACATTATTTCACTTGCCTCAATCACCATTACAGCTTGTGAGGTTTGTTTCCAGAGCAGGTTCCTCACTCTTCCTTGCTCCCCTGCTCACTTGGGAACCTTCTCCTTCCACCAGGTGCTTCCTCAGATGGCCCCCTGAAGCTGCTGCCTGAAACCCACTTTGACCTGGTGGTGATTGATGAGTGTGCCCAGGCTCTGGAAGCCAGCTGCTGGATCCCTCTGCTGAAGGCTCCCAAGTGCATCCTGGCTGGGGATCACAAGCAGCTGCCCCCCACCATCATCTCCCACAGGTAAAAATCCTGGTTCCTCCTGTTCTTTGTGCAGCTTCTGAATCCTGGTGATGGGAGACATTTCATGGTGGAGATGTGTGCTGCCTGCAGGCTCTGTGAAATGCATTTGGGCTCATCCTCAGGCTAATCCAGGCTTTCCTTTAATTCTGCTTCTGTGGTTTCCACATTTATTTATTTAATGTACTAATATGTGAATTGGCCCAGTGAGATGCTGCATTATCACACACCTCAGGGATTGTAAAACCTCCCAGTCCCTACAACGGGGATAATGAGAACAGTTAGTTTGTGGAAAAGATCTGTGGATAGTGCAAATTGCTTGTGCGTCCAGGGGGATGCTGCAAAGAGTACTGAGGAATCTTTGAGTAATTTAAAACATAAATGTGCTCATGTTTATCTGGTTTAGGCATCTTCAGATCTGGAATTACTGAACCACAGAAGCAGAGAAATAGGCCTGACTTCATAAACATCCTCTCCTGCTTCCAGAAAATAATGAACAAGACACATATCTGCCACTTCACTTGGATATTGAACACAGGAAATGAAAGATCCAAGGCAGGCAGCAGCTCCCAGCACATGGCCCAGAGATAGTGAGAACAACATTCAGGGGCTGCAGCATCCTCTCATTTTACCTCTCTCAGATGCCCAAAAGCTTGCTGTTCTGCAGATCTTGGCAGGTGATAAACACATGCTCAGCTACCTGGAAGTGTCCAGGCTGGTGAGCTCCAAAAGCCTCTCCAGAGCCCTGCACTCTTGTTGTCCTGCTGTTTATTCCCTCTGAATTTGCAGGCTGGCTCTCCATGCCTGGATTTTCTAAGCAAGGCACTTTTTGGAGTAGTATCTTGTTGGTAGCAAGACGAAATTGGCCATTTGGTCCTTCTAATTTCAGAGTTATTGTTATTTTCTATGAGTGGTGCATAAAGTTCCTCTTTTCCCCTGGAAAAACTTCATGATGGCTATGCTCCACAGTGCCCATCCAGCTGGATGCACTTCAGCAGCCTCAGCCTGGCTTTTCCCCAGACTGTCAGATTAAGGGCAAAACACAGTAAAAATCCCAGCTCTGTTACTCTGGAATGGGGCTGACACTCAGCTGGTGTCCCTTTTGGCTCCCTCTTTTGAGACAAAAGCAGTTTTTCTTCACTCCAGAAACATTATAGCAGCTGCTTTTTTTCTGCTCTGTCACGGTGGCTGCTGCCAGGAGCCTTGGCTGGAGCTGGCAGCAAAAACTACTCCTGGATCTCATCCTGCTCCTGCTTGAGGAGTTGTGATTTTCTCTCCATCAGCTTTGACTTGGTGGCCTTGATAGTGCTGGGGGAACATCAGATTCCATGATCTTAAAGATCTTTTCCAGCCTGAACAACTGCAATGGAAATAAATGGGATGCTGGGGAGCCCTGTTTTGGGCTTTCCATGTTCCCTACAGGCCCAGGAAGCAGCACCAGCCCAGTGGTAGATCCCTTCCACCTCTTTCCATGGGTATTTCCAGAGCTCTCACAAAGGCCCCAAATCACCTGCCACCTCCTCTGTGCTTCAGGGGAAGCAAGGAGCTATTTCCAGGGATGATTCATGCAGAGGACTCCAACCCTTCCGCCCACCTTCCCCTTCTCCATTGATGACAGCGGGCCTGGAGTGGGTGGGCTCCTATTTTTGGGGCCACGGGGAAGGGTCTGAAGTTATCTGGGATGAATCCAGGCTGGCAGGAAGCTCGGCTGTTACTACAGCAGGGAAAGTCAGCCCTGCTCAGGCAGGAAGCCTCTGTCCAGCAGGAAAGCTGTGGGACTCTATCCACCTTCCTTGTTCCTCCATGGAATCAGCATTTACCTGTGCCTATCAGCAGTAACCCCGTCAGGCCTGGGGAATGTTTGACACCAAGTCTGAAGCTGCACCTCTTCCCTGCTTTCTGACACACCTGGGACCTGTCCCAGGATGCAGAGGGCATCCCCACACACACCTTCCAGTCTGTGCTGGCAAATTCCAGCCCCCTCCAATCCCCTCCATGGCAGCTCCAGCTGAGGCTCACAGACAGCAGCTTCCACCTTGGAGGTCCTCCTCCTCCAATTTGTCCTTGTCCCTGTGGGCATCTCCATGCTAGGACACTTCCTGCAGGAACATTTGTTCTGACAGGAACATTTGTTTGCCTTGTTGGAGCCCTCATTCCATCCTTTTCCCAATGAATTTGTCTCCATATCAGGGCTCTGATGTGTTAATTTGGTTTAACTCCCCTCAGATACCAGCAGAAGCTTTTCAAACCTCTTGCTCTCAACTCGTTTCCTGGACAAACACAGAGATATTTTACCATCTTGTTTGTCAATGGTCAGTCTGGATGTCTGCACCATCCCAAATCCATGTGCTGATTCCCATGGCAGGTCTGAATGGACTTCCTTTCACTTGGTCACTGAAGTGCCAGGCCTTGAGTTTCTCTGGTAGCCTCCACAGCTGGAATGTCCTGGTGCACATCCATAAATTAACTCCATTAATGGGGAGTTCCTGAGGTGAGAAACCACAGTGACCTCCTACTCCAGGCTTTTCCAGCCAAATCCAGTGTGTACTGCAGGGATCAGTCACACCAGCATCTCCTGTCACGGGGATGAATAAGAAAAAAGTATGCCATGGCTGAAGACACAGCTCCAGCCTTCCATGGGAAACAATTCCTGTTTTTCTCCTAGTACTGATTATTCTGGACACGTACAGGGCAGGCTGGCCAAGCACAGCATTTCCTGCAGGCAAAACAAGGTGATACGATGTTAGCAACAAATTCTGCTTGCTGTGGGCTGGGTTTGGGAATTCTGCCTTTCCCAGCTGTACTTTAGGTAATTTAAAGTAGATATTCCCAAGTATCCCATGCATGGTTCTGTCTGTCCAACCTCTTATCCCAATTTTATTTCTCTAAAGCTATCAATAGGTAAGAAACATCTGCTCAGGGCACTCAGGATTTCGTTGGCAGAGAAATCAACCACCATAGGAATTAATTGAGTGGTAAAATAACAGAAAATTATTAACAGGTGAAATATTCCTGAGCAGATTAATTCCTCATTATTAATTCAGCATATAACCTCCTGCGGATCCCTGCGGTGGGAATGCTGCTGGAAGGGTAGGGAACAGCATCATTCCTGAGGCTTGCTCTGAGATTTAATGGCTGTCTCAGGCATGTGCTTGCACCTGAGTGCCAACAGCCCTCCCTGCTGAATTTCCTTCCTGTCCAGGAGATCCAGACTCAATGGGCAGGGCAGAGCTGGGAGAATCAAGTTCATTCCTGATAACTTGAATGCATCCCCCAACTCCACATCTTGCTGTGTCCCCTCATCCCATCTGCCCCAGCCCCCCTCTGGCAAACTGCTGCTTCCCACATCCTGCAGCCCTGTCCTTCCAGAGGTTATTCCCTTTTTTTTTTGCCTGTGTGCTGCATCCTATGATTTAGCGAGGAGGAGAGCTAATGAGGCTCGGTGTCTTGGAAAGATTTATCCTTAATTGTCCCCTCTGCAGGTTTAATGATTTGGCAGTCTATTGTCACATTTCCCAAGTGCCTGTGGTGAGCGTGGCGGGGCTGGCTGGTGCCACAACAATCCGCTCTCTGTGGGGCCGTGTAGCGCTGGAATTCCCCCGGCAGGGATTGGATGCGTGCTGTGCCCTGGAGCTCGATGGAAAGCATTTTCCTGAGCTGCTCCCTGTCATCATTCCATCTTCTTCATGCTGCTTCCTTGTGTCTGGCAGCCACCAGCACCCCTCGGTGTCAGCATCAGTATGAAAAATCTCCGTACACTCGCAGAATCCAAGGGCAATGATTTCCATCCTTCTTCCTTACATGGTGCCTCCCAACAAACCCTCTGTGAGGCCAGGACGAATCAAACAGGTTCCTGAAAGGCTGAATTCTGCAGGAATTTGATTCATTTGTGCCACATATGTGAACAAGGGGTGCTGCTGGATGTGATGGGGATTTAATGGGTGAAAAGTTAATGAGAGCGGTGCATCTGTGCCTTAGTCCAGGGTGAGTGGCCAGGGAAGGATGGAAATGCTGGAGCAGAGGGGATCTTGATGAAAGCAGCAAGGGTTGGCTGTGTGAGCACCAGGCATTGCAAAATTTGGGGTGGAGCTCTGATCCTAATGCACTGGGTGATGCTGATGCTGTGGCTGAGCTTGCAGTAATGCCAATGTAGCCTTACACTGATGGATCACAGAATCATGGAATCACTGAGGTTGAAAATGACCTCCAAGAACACCAAGTCCACCCTGTGATCTATTCCCACATTGTCAACCAGACCAGAGCACTGAGTTCCACATCAGGTTGTTCCTTGAACACCTCCAGGGGTGGTGACTCCAGAGGCCATACTGTTGGAATTGCTTGAGTTACAGGGGCAGATCCATGTCCAAGCCTCTCTGACCTCATGGCATGAGTCTGGTCTGACAGACAGCAGCGTTGACACCCAGGTGGAACAGGGGTGACGGTGCCACCCCAGGGGAGCCACACGAAGGTGCTGAGCAGGGCTGGAGCGCAGTTGCTCCCAGGGCATTCCTACTGACCCCCTCAGCACCTCGTGTGTCAGGAGGAGCTCCCTGAGCCCCATCCCGCCCTGGGCCGTCCCTGGGGGATGGACACTCCCACTCTGAGCTGCTTCTCCGTGCAGGGCCGCGGCCGAGGGGCTGTCCCTGAGCCTGATGGAGCGGCTGGCGGGGCACTACGGGGAGCGGGCGGTGCGGATGCTGACGGTGCAGTACCGCATGCACCGGCACATCATGGAATGGGCGTCCTCGGAGCTCTACGGCGGCCGGCTCAGCGCACACCCCTCCGTGGCACAGCACCTGCTCAGGTGGGTTCCTGCTCTCTGCTGCTGCAGGAGCTGAAATGTCCTTTTCAACCCCGTTTGTCCCTTCCCTGTGGAATTTTCTGCTCCTCCTGAGGTTGGGGCAGTGGTTTTGTTTCAACCATTATTCCATTAAGGAGACATTACTGGGTGTGGGGGGGGTCATTGGCTTTTTTGCTCTGTAACCAGAAGTGATGCAGAGTTGTCTTCTGTGTCCTCCTTTGCTATGATAATAATGGAATCCCAGAATGGTTTGGCTTGGAAGGTTGGAAGCCCACCCAGCCCTAGCCACGGGCAGGAACACCTTCCACTAGACCAGACTGATCTATATCCCATCCAGCCTAGCTCTTCCAGGGATGGGGCAGCCACAGCTTGTGTGGATATTGCTGTAACAGTGTTGGTAACTGGCCCTTTCCCAAACACCTTGTGCACCTGCAGGGACCTGCCAGGTGTCTCTGACACGGAAGAGACCAGCATTCCCTTGTTGCTCATAGACACCGCTGGCTGTGGCCTGTTTGAGCTGGAAGTGGAGGATGAACAGTCCAAGGGGAATCCAGGTACCATTGACCAGAATGGATGGACTGAGGTGCTCAGCCCACCCCAGGCTTGGCCACATCCCAGAGGTGTCTCCCTGGGGGAGGTGGGCTCCCACAGAGCTTTGCTTAGTTGAGAGGTCTTCCCTCCATAAATCCTCAATCTCCAGGGATTCTGAGCTGTGTTGGAGCTCTGGTGACAGTGTCCAGCTTGAGGGTGTCCTCTCTGGCTGCCGTGTCCCCTTGCAGGGACATTTCTCCGTGCTGAGGGCTGGGACAGGGTGGAGAATCCCTGTGGAGGTGCTTTACACCGAGGAAGGGCAAATAGCAGCAGGCAGAGCACAGGCCTGTTTTGGGAAGGCTGTGGATATGCTCAGAATTGCCTCCCAGTCCTCTGCTCCTTTCCATGAAATCTTGTCTGGCTCTTCTGAAATAGTAGAATTCATTACAAAGCTTGAGTGCAAAGTCATGGTGGATGATACAAGAACAATTTTTACCAGTTTAAATAGCTTTTTCTTTCTGTTTGACTCCCCCGCCATCATTTGAGTGCTTCATTTTTCCTTGCAGCATTCCCAGGACCCTGCTGAACACAACAGGTTCTTATTCCCTCACAGAGAGCCAAAAAGCCTGGTCTGAGAGAACTCAGGGATTTGGAGCAGAGGATTAGAGGCACATCTCCCCAAATTTGGGAGGCAGCCTTTTGGCACAGCTCACTGCACAGTCTTGATGTTTATTGCTGTGTTTTGCTGCAAAGCAGAAGCCAATAAACCATGAAATAATTCATATAGGATTTAATTTTTCCCCTTAGGTCCCTCTGAACCAGGCACCATCTTGGATAACCAGTTTGTGGCAGCCTCTCCTGCTGTTTGGGGGGAGGTGGGCACATTCCTCTGGCCTCTATCCCCTGTCATACTCTGTTCCTGTCCCAGGGGAGGTCCAGCTGGTGGGGATGCACATCCAGGCCTTGGTGGACGCTGGTGTGAAGGCCAAGGACATCGCTGTGGTGGCCCCCTACAACCTCCAGGTGAGCTGTCCCTCTCCTGGCATCGCCCCTCTCCCTGCACACAGAGCACCACAAGACCCCAGAGACCTGCAGAACCAAATTTAACCAGTATTTGGGGCCAACTCCTGCACCTTTGAGCAGCTTGGGGCCATGGAGGGAAGAGCTGTTAGTGAAGTGTTCCACTCACAGCCTCAGGAGATGCCAGTGCTCATCCTTGTGGGTTTGGGAGGGAGAGATTCCCCCCAAAACCTTGCCATTTTAATCCTTTTCACCCATATATTTCCTTTAAAAGCTACCCTTGGCCTGTTTCTCAGGTGGACATGCTCCGACAGCACCTTTGCCATAGGCACCCCGAGCTGGAAATTAGATCAGTGGATGGTTTCCAAGGAAGGGAGAAGGAGGCAGTGATCCTGTCCTTTGTCAGATCCAACAGGAAAGGTAAGACTCAGCTGCTGGAGCCTTGCTCCCTGGGGAATGGGGAGGAAGTCGTGTAGCCAAGGGCTGTGGTTTAATTGCAGTGCTCTAACACTTGGCTCTGGATGGATTTACTGGCAAACCCTCCCTTTTCAGGCTTTTTTGTTTAATTAATGAATATATGTGCTGTCAGGGCTGCAGAGGAGGCTCCTGTGGTACAGCAGGTCCAGGACTGCTCAGTTTGAAGGTTTCCTGGCCCTTGAGGTCTCAGAAATTATTTAAACCAGGGCCCTAAGAATGTCACATCCCATTAGCCCTACATTTTGGGGAGTTGGGGGGTAATTTCTTGGGTTTTGAGCCCATTTTGGGTGAGTTCCCTGCAGAAAGCGAGCAGGAGCTGGCATCCCAAGCCATGCATGGAAAATGCTGCTTTTGGGAGCAAAATCTAGAGCAGAAAATCAAGTTCTTTGCTATCAGCAGCTGCAGTGAAAGTTAATAGCTGGAAAAAAGCTGCTGCCCTGGGGGCACAAGGCTCCTGTGCAGGGAGCTGAAAGGTTTGATGGAGCTGGCTGAGCAGGATCACTCTGTGATCACCTCTGTTCCATGCTGGGATCAATTCCCTTTCCACACCCACAGCCCTGTGGCGCTGCCTCTGCTGCTGGAGGTGAAATGCTGAGGGCTGGAAGGGGAAAAAAAGAGGAGGTGCCTCTTTTTCCAAGCCTAGAGGAGGAAAAGCAGCCTTGTGGGGAGAATGGAGGTGGGGACAGCACTAAGAATAGTCCTGATCCAGGAGTGACTCACCCCCGTGCTGGTGGCCCTGGGAGGGTGAGGGTCCCACAGCCCCTTCTGCGCAGGGAGAGGGCAAAGCTCAGGTCCTGGGGCCTCAGGGAGGCTTCTCCTTGACCTGTCCCTCTGCAGCCATTCCTGATCCAGCAGGAAGCCTTCATTTAAGGGGAAATTTTTCCCTGTGAGGGTGCTGAGGCCCTGGCACAGGTTGCCCAGAGAAGCTGCAACTACGCCATCCCTGGAAATGTCCAAGACCAGGTTGGACAGGGCTTAGGAGTCTGGGCTAATGGAAGGTATCCCTGGCAGGGGGTGGAACTGGATGGGCCTTAAGGTCCTTCCCAACCCAACCCCTTTCAGGATTCAAAGGAGTTGGATTTGCCCCTGCAGCTGGACTAAACCTCATCAGAGAAATGGGAATTGTTCTTTGAGCTGCAGAGCAGAGAGAGGGGCTCCCCCTCAGCCTGTCCCTCAAAGGCAGCACATGATGAGGCTGCTGAGGCAGAGCCAGGCTGGGCACTGCTCTGGCAGAGGCATTAATCTCTTCCAGCCTGGCCTCCTCGCTGTTCCTGAGCTGGGAGCTCACAGCCACCCACGCTCCGATCTCACTGCCTGATCCTGCCTGAGTCATCCCGACACTGCCGGCTCTCATGCTGTCTGTGAGCAGAGCAAAACCTCCCCGAGCTCCCAAATGGCTGTTCCTACAGACCCTCAGGGAATTTGGGAGCAGAGGGGAGCTCTGTAGGATGGGGAGAGTTCTTTACCTGCAGTCCCTCCTCTGTCACAGGGTGAGCCTTTTCCATGCTGCTCACCTTTGTTTGCTCCCAGCTCCAAGCTGAGCTTGTGTCCTGGGCCAGGCAGGGAGATACTTCTCCTCTCCATGTGCCTTCCATCCTCTTCCCAATCCCAGGAGCTCAGTGTGGAGCCTGTGGAACACAGGTAGGAAGAGGAACAGGTGTGAGCAGGGACCAGACCCCCATAAACGCCAACTCTCACCCTCCAGCCAATAAATCCTTGGATCCCTTGGACCAAACCCCTAGTGGGAGGCAGCCCTGTCTGCTCTGGCATCCCTTCCCTCCTGTCTCCGCAGGTGAGGTGGGCTTCCTGGCCGAGGAGCGGCGGATCAACGTGGCGGTGACGCGGGCGCGGCGCCAGGTGGCCGTGGTGTGCGACAGCCACACCGTGGGCAGCCGCCCCTTCCTGCGGCGCCTGCTGGACCACCTGGCCCAGCATGGCCTCGTGCGCTCCGCCTTCGAGTACCTGGATGACCTCGTACCCCAAAACTACCCTGGGGAGGGCTGGGCCCAGCGCCAGCAGGGCCCCAAACCACCGGGCCCCAAAGCGCGGCCGGCTCCGGCTGGGAAGCTCAAGGTGGCGGCGGGCGGAGCGGGGAGCCAGAAACCGGGAGCACGGAGCTCCCCGAGCGCTGCCGCAGCCGGGAGAGACGGCCCAGGGTCAAAGGAGGGTGGGGACAGGTTCAGGGCCATGCTGGTGGCCTTCCTGGCGAGCAGCGAGGCGCAGCTGGATTTCCCCACATCCCTGAATTCCCATGAGCGGATGCTGGTCCACGTGCTGGCGGAGGAGTATGGGCTGCAGCACCTGAGCTCCGGGGAGGGCCGGGACAGGTACATCAGTGTCCGCAAGAGACTCCCCAAGCAGCCCCCGCTGCCCTCCAAGCCCTCTGAGCCCCCACTGTCCTCCGAGCCCTCTGAGCCCCTGCTGCCCTCCGAGCCCCTTCCTGAGCCCCAGCATCCCAGCGGGAACACCCCTGACCCTGTGGAACGGGGAGAAAGCAGTGAGGGCTCGGGCAAAGTGGACCTGAAATCCCTGCACCTGGAGAGAGTCCAGAGGGAGAAAGCCAGGCGGGAGGAGGCGGCCAGGAAGGTGCAGGAGCCCCGGAGTGGCAGAAGGAAAAAGGACAAGAGCGAAGCCAAAGGTGGGTGAAGCTTTTTGTAACCAGCACAATTAATGCTCTTCCTTGAATGGATCTTAATCCCCGTGGGTTTGCTCCAGACCTTGGGACTTGGGCGTGGAGCATGTGGCTCTTGGAAGGCTGCAGGGAGGTGGGAACTGGCTGCTGCATCCAGGTAGAGGGGTTTAGATACCTGGAGGCACATCCCTTAAGTCAGGAAAAACACTGGAGACCCTTTCCCAAGAGAGAGTCTCAGGAATCGCATGGGAGGCTTCCAAGAGTAGGGAGAGGAGCTGAGGGGAGTACCTGGCCCACACTGAAGGATGTAAAGGCAGAGGCTGCCCTGTGGCTGCAGGAGGGTGGGTTTGTTCCCATACTCCAATCCAGGTGTGTGCTCACCTTTCCCAGGAAAACCGGCAATCGGGAGCGAGGCCGGAGAGGATTTCGACGCTCTGATCTCCGCTGCCATCGAAGCTGACAGGACCTGTGGCTTCCCCCGCTGCAAGGCCTCTGTCACCACCCTGGGCCAGCTCTGCCACCACTGCCAGCGGCTCTTCTGCCTCAGCCACCACATCCCCGAGGTAAGGAGCGGCAGGATGGGCTTAGCCTGGGAGCTTCCCTGTGGAGCTCCCTGGGCAGGGAGGGTTTCCTTGCAGGGAGTTTGAGCAGAGCCCTCCCTGTCAGAGCCTGTGCTGAGCTCAGGTACACAGGGCTGGCAGGTGCTGTCACCTGGGTTCTGCTCACCTCTTCCTGAGGGCTTTTCTGTTTTCCTCTCATTTTGTGCCCTTCTTTACCATTTTCTGGCACTTGCACTCTGAGGCCCTGTGGATAAGGTGAGGCAGAGAGCAGAAATGGAGAAGCACAAGTTTCAGGCTCAAGTGAGCCTGGACTCAATTCCCAGCTCCTTGCACATTCCCTCTATTCTGAGGATGATCCCAGCCCTTTGCAGATTGTCTCTGCATCCTGGGGACAGGTCAGGCACGGTGCAGTGCTGCCTGGCCAGCAATTCAGAATTCCCTGTGTCCTTGTTCCTCACCCTGTGGAGCCCCTAGGAGCTCAGCAGCCCTATAAATCCTTGGCAAGCTTTTTCCTCTGTCAAGAGCTATCTGTTTCCATGGCAAGGAATAGTTGTATTTATGGTCACTCACATCCAGGGGGATGGAGATTTATTCCCTGCAGAATGGCCTCTCCCTGCTGAATGGTAACAAGGCTCCAACAATTGTAGGGATTCAAATCCATGTCAGCTCTGGGAAGGGCTGTCACAGCTCTGAGGGATCAGGCTGGGACCTCACTCCATGGAAACATAAATTACTTTGGGATGGGGCAAGAAAAGGGATCAGATTTTAGGATCTCGCCTGCAAGAGATAATTCCAGTGTTGGACCTGGCTCATTAAAGCAGCAGATTGGTGGCTAAAAAAGGTCTCCTGTTCCCCAAAACTCCTTTCCCAGTTCACTGGAAAGGAGGTGGAAGGAGCCACTTGAACCATCCCAAAGGATGATTTACCTGTTGTTCAGAGCCCAGGACCTGGATCTTTATACATCATTCTGTGTTAGAGAAGCTATAAATGATCATTTAATAAAACCCAGAAAAACAAATATTAATTATTAATATTTGTTTTTCTGGGTTTTATTAAAAATAAAGTATAAGAATATATAAAAATATAGAATCTAAATATAAAATGAAACTAAATAAAAATAAAATTAAATGAAATAAAATGAAAATAAATAGAATGAAAATAAATAGAATGAATAGCAAACAATTATAATAAAATAATGAATAAAATAATAATGAATGAATAAAATGAAGAATAAAATAAAGAATAAAATAATAACTAATTGAAATTATAAAAAAATATAAGTATTTAAAACAATATAACTGCACAATAATAATGGTAATTATAATAATTATTATAACATAATTATAATAATGGCTGTAAATGATGGGAGATGATTTTAGGGGGATGCAAAGCAGGCCAAAAAGGAGCTCCAGGCTCAAGGGGTGAAGGCCCCTGGCTGCCACGTGGGTGATCCGTGCCCAGTGCCCGGTGTGGGTTCTCTCCCGCAGGTGCACGGCTGCGGGGACAAGGCCAAGGCGCAGGCACGGCAGCGGATCAGCCGGGAGGGGATCCTGTACCCCGGCAGCGGCTCCAAGGACAAATCCCTGGATCCCGCCAGGCGAGCCCACCTCCAGCGGCGCCTGGACCAGAAGCTCAGCGAGCTGACGAGCCAAAGGAAGGGCAAAAAGAAAGACAAGGAGAAATGAGGGACCTGAATTCTGGTTTTTTAACCTCAAAGCCTCAGCCCACCCAGGGCAAAGCTGCTGTGCTGGGCCTGGGTGGAACAGCGGGCTCCATTCTGGGGAGAAAACCTGGAGCTGGGAGCCTTCCTGAGCTGCAGAGCCGAGGCAGGGGAGGGAGAGCTGCTGCATTGTCCTGGTTATCCATATGGACACAGTGATGGATGCACTCAGGGTCCAGAGCACGCTGGTGAAATGGGCATTAAACACCCAAAGCTGTCACTGTCACATCGGTCCCTGCGGCAGCACATGACGGATGCTCGGGAGCAGGAACAGGGGAGGCACAGAAAACCCTGGGTGATCCTGTTCTCCAGGGAGGGTGGCTGAGGGAATGAGTGTATCCCAGCCCAGCAATCTGGCACTGCTCAGAGCTGGAGGGACCCAGCCTGTCCACACTGCAGCCATTCCCTCCCCACGTGGGCCAGGGGCTCAGGAGGGGGCTCAGCTCTGCTCCAGGTGTGCCTGAGGATGGAAATAGGGATAGGGAAGGGAGGCCTTGAGCCCAAACCGTGCTGACACCATGAGGAGCTGCTCCAGCACATGGAACCATTGCCCTGGGAGAGCCTTCCTGTGTCACTGGGAGGTCTCTCCCTCCTCACTGCTGCCTGTCCCTTCCCACAGAGCTCCTTGGAGGCTGATTCCCACTGGGAAAGCCCATAGTGACAGCAGGTCCAGCCACATGAGCTTTGCAGGTGGGAGGGAGCCTTGTGTTCATCCTGGACCCTTTCCTAATCTTTCACACAGGGTCCCTCCATCTCAACCCCAAAATAGCTCCAGCAGCATTTCTTGTCCCCAGGATGAAGGGGAAGGTGCAGAAGGGCCTCCAAATAGGAATGGCTGGAGAGGAGCACTGTAAAAATGCCTAATCCACACATTCCCCATCCTTTTGGGGCTAAACATCACAGAATCCAGCACCTGTGGAAGTCACTCACCTCATCCCAAGTAAAGCTCAGCAGTTGGCAGGGGCTGACAGACAACCAAGGATTTCTGTGTCCATCTCTTCCCAAAAACTTGGCTGGGATAGCTAATAAGCAAATTTTTCCCCAAACCTCGTGGGCTGTGAGTACTGGCTGTGAACAACTTCCCACAAAAACTTCCTCATCCTTCAAACCCCTCCATCCTTGGCTTGTGCCTTGGTGCTGTGCATCACCCATGGAGGGATGGCACTGGCTCCCCTGGCAGCAGTGGGACAGGGGAGGCTCCTAGAGGGAGAGGTGGGGAGGAGGAAGTGTGGGAGAAGGGAATTTGGGAATCAGTGAGTGAAGACAGACATGGGGAGGAGCAGGAGCAGAGGGGGATGATGGAACAGGGACATCACAGCCATGTCCCAAAGGGACCAAATGGGAAAAGTGCCACCAGCTCAGGGGATAACTCACCTTGGAGTTACTTTTTAATCAGGGAAAACCGGATAAATGGCTCATTAACACCTTTTTCCCTGCTCAGATCATCCAAGCAGCCACATCCCAGCCCATGTTCATCCTGTGGTGCCAATTCTGTAGCAGAGGGCCCCGGACACCCCCAGATTTCCCAGCCTGGCTTCCCACAAGCAGCCTGCAGGCAGGGAAAAGCCAAGGCTCCAGGCAAGGAGGGATGTGGCCCCAGTGCTCTGCTCTGTGCCATGAGGGGTTCCATTAGCCTCCACAAACCAGAGTGGGAATTAGCTCCCCAAAAATCCCAAACCTGGCTTGGACCAGAGCCCACCAGCAGACAGGATCCACACAGGCTTTTCCTCTCCCTTCCTCCTGAAACAGGAGTTGGGCTTAAAAATTATAAAATTAGGGACTTTTCCCACCTGCCTTGGGTCACAAGGCCAAGGCGTTCCTCTCTATGCCCGAATCTTGGATAAAATGAGTTAAAGGGTAAGTCACAGCCCAAGTCCAGGATTAGGGGCTGGAAGAAACAATCCCCAGTTGTGAGAGTTGTGTTAAGTAGCAGGAATGTGCAGTGCTGTCCTGAGTACTCTGAGGGTGAGTTTGGATTGGAAAAGTGGCTGGGGTAGGAAAAGCTGTCCCTGATCCTACTGGACCTTTAGGGGATGATTCCCAGAGTGGATCTGACCTCAAACCGAAGAGGCTGGAAATCAATCCCTGCCTATGCAGCCAGTGGAGATGGGCAGGGATTGACTGTGTGGGGGAACAGATGGGAGGAGAAGCCATATGTAACAATTGATTTTCTGCTGTTATTGCTCCCTTTTTCCATTCTCGCTGGAAACATTCCAACCCTGGCACAGCACACCAAAGTCACTACAAAAGATTCCCTCAGGGTCACTACCTACGCCAAGCTGGCTTTTGTCACCCCCCCTCATGATTCCCACCCAAAAACCACCTTATAAAGGAATCCCCCCTCTCCCTCGCTCAGAGTCCCTGTTTGAGGATTCCGCAGATTTTGAGGCCATCGGGAGCACGCGGAACGCTCGGGAGCCGCGCTTCGAGGAGGCTCCTGTTGCTTTTGGTCCATTTGGGTCCTTGCTGGCAGCTCTGGCCCAGCGCATCCAGGAACGTGCCCACGGAGCCGCTCTGTCCGTGCTCTGGCTATTTTGGGCCCCTCAGCAGCTCGGCCTTGTGGGGTGCCACCAAGTCCCTACTCCGGGCTCGCTGTCCCCAGGATCCGGCCTAATTCCTGCGGAGCGGGTGCCACATGGAGACGGGCTTGCGGAGGGTGGCCAGCATCTGGTTCCAGTGCGTGGTGCCCATGCCGCTGGCCGCGGGCCCGATCAGCACGTGGCCCGTGTTGTCACCGCGCCCGTCCTCGCCGCTCTCGGCCACCGTCACGCGCAGGGACAGCTCCTGCGGGCGCGGGGCTGTCACCACACACAGACCCAGCCAGACACGTGTCCCTGGGCCCTCTCCACGGGGACACGCACCCACGACGCCAGCACATCCATGCATCACCACCCAGCCTGCCATACCCCACATACACACGGCCCTCTGTGCCCCCACCCTGTTCAAACCCACCCCCTGTTCCTGAAGCCCCCCCAAATCCCTAAATACCCACCCTTGCATACCTCCACACTTACACATCCCCCTCTCTTTTTACCCCACATCCCCTAAACCCATTGTTGCCCTGTCCACATAGCAAACAATCCCTCTCTGCACCCTGCTATATCCCAACCCACACATCCATATCCTCCCCAAGAGTGCCCCACACACATCCCCCCTCCAGCAGCCATTTGCACACAGCCACACCTCTCCAAATAGCCCCCACACATCCATATACCCCACAACAGCCCACACACACCCATATACCCCACAACAGCCCCCACACATCCATATACCCCACAACAGCCCCCACACATCCATATACCCCACAACAGCCCCCACACATCCATATACCCCACAACAGCCCCCACACATCCACGTCCCTCAAACAACCCCCACACATCCACCCCAAACCACACCCACGAACCCCACACCTACCAGGATCACCCCCCCAGAACCCCACACCCCCAGGAGCTCCCCACCAGTGGGTTTGGGGAGCCTGTGGAGCACTGGGATGTGTTCCCCTCCCCAGCCCCTTGGGCTGGGCCAGACCTGGAGCACGATGGCGGGCACGGAGAAGATCATGGCCTCGTTGAACACAGGGTTGGTGTCTCCCCTCTTCACCGCTGTCTTCTTCTTGCTGATCTTCCTCCCGTCCTGCAGCAGGTACACCTTGACGAAGGGATCTGCTCGGAGGACAGGAGAGGGATCAGTCCCATCCCACGTGTCCCCAGCGATGTGGAGAAACCAGGGGACCCTTTCCAGTGGCATTACCGGCAGGTCTGTCCCCATGAGGATCCACTCCTGTGTAGCAACCGGGATAAACCAGGACGAACCCCACCACGGAGCCCCCCTCACCTGCGGTCACCTTCCCGTTGCTCCACACAAGGTTCTTGGCTTTGACCACCACCACCGTGAGCCGCTCGGCCGTGGGCAGGTAACTCAGGGAGAGCAGGATCTCCCCGACCGTGTCCACCGCCTGAGGGACACAACAGTCAGGACACAGCATCCAGGGCACAGCCACAACACCCCAAAACCCAGCTCCTGGCTCACCTTGTTGGTGTCCTGCAGGTAGAGCCAGGCGTTGAAGGGGCGTGTGGCCAGGTCCAGGTCGGAGAGCTTGAGCTCGGCCACGCCGGTGCTGACGCTGCGCTCGTCCTCGTCGATGCCGAAGACGGAGAAGCGCAGGCTGTTCTCCTCCAGCGCCGCCGGATCCAGCGGCACCGAGAAGCGCTCGTCGAAGGCCACGGAGTAGGAGCTCCTCTGGATCTGCCGTGGGAAGGGGGGATAGCCCTGGCACCCCGGGGGCTTGGGGCTGCATCCCTGCCCAGCCCCGTTTTGTGGGGACTGCAGGGAGTGCATCCCCAGGGCACACCCCATCCCGTCGGGATGATTTATTCCCGACCTGACCGCAGCAACTGCTCGGCCATTGGGGTGAAAATCAGGGCTGTGACCTGCCCCACCCCTTGTTAATTCTGTTAATTAGAAAACAGCGATCTCAGATACATCCCAAGCCTTTGGGAGTGTGGATGCACATCCAGCTTGGCCATATCAGGCAGGAGGATTTATGGCTTCAAGGTGTAACCCTCAGCTCTTCTCCAAGCAGAGCCAAATCCTCAATGTGCCCAGTGGGAATGGAGCTGTTTGGCTGATGCTGTCCCTGTGTCAGGTCATTCCCTGGGAGCAGAGGCAGCAGCAGCAGCTCCCATGGCTCATCCTGCTGGTGCTGATCTCAAAGAACTGGCTGAGGGGAAACGCTCTGAAGTCATTAATTTAGGGGTTGTTTTTTCCCCTACTCCAGCCCTGTTTCAGCATTCAATATGTCACAGGCAAACCAGGATTTTGACCCATGGGATGAAAAGCTGCAGCCTTGGATAGCATGGAGCAAAGTGGAACCACCAGCTCCCCAAAGCCCCCCAAATCTGGGTGGAGTAGGGACCTCTCTGAGGGGCTCTGTCACCCCAAAAGCCCCACAGGAGAGGGTTCATCTCCTTGAAGGACTCTCTCCTGTCTCAGTCTGCTCCTAACCTTACTCTATCCCTGGATTAAAGGACACAAAGGCAGCGCCTGCCATTCCTGCCTCCTTAATCCAGGCTCTCCCACTGGATACCAACCTCCAGAGCTCCCAGAGGATTGAAGTTCCTCTGTGTGAAGAGCAGATTTTAAAGCCCTACAGACTTTACAGACTGTCTGTCTGCAGCCCACGCTGTATTTTGGGAGCTCTGGATCAAGTACAACCAAACAGGAGCTGCTATTTAAAAACCCTCCAGAAGCACTGGGGGGAAAAAAAGGTGCCTGGGCCTTTATCTGTGGCCTTGAGGCAGCAAAGGAGGTAAATTGTACTGGTGAATTATAAATAATGACACTAAATAATAAATATCTCCAGAGCATAAATAAAGAGTCAGAGATTTGGATGGAAAAATTGTCTAAAAGGGCACTGCGGAAATATTTTGGAGGCAGCAGCTGGTTTGTGTGGACGGAACAGCACCTCCACTCCAGTGGAGAAGTGCCTTAATGGGGTGCAAATTCCTACTCCTTGCTGGAATATCCTGATTAAATCAAACTGACTCTGCAATAGAGGAGCTGCTGGAAGAAAACTGAGGCTCCTGCTTTCCAAAAGCAGCTTTTGAAGCACTTAAAAAGGGAGGTTTTGCACCAGATCCAACCCCAGTTGTGGCTATCATAGCTACCACATGGATTTTCTACTGTTGCGTCCTTTGTGGGGAGGGAAAAGTGTTGGGGCTGCCGTGGGAAGGAGAGGGACTGCGGGGCCATGGCAGGACACCAGCAGCACCTGCCCAAACTGTCAGTGCCACCCAAATCCCACCCCAGGCCACTTCCTCCACGTGCCACAGTGTCCTTTCCACAGCAGGGACAGTCAAGCAGGAAAACATGCCACCAGCTACGCTCGGAGATGACAAAGTCAGCCCAAATCCCAGCCAAGGGGGAGACATTCCTGCCTCTGCCAGGTTTCTGATGTGCAAACCCACCTGGGACATCCCTCAAAATCCTTTGCCAATCCAGAGCCCTCTGCTCCCAAATCCCATCACTGCTGCGGGGAGCTGAGACACACCCCAAAATCCCATGTCAACCACATCCAGCCTGGAATTCCATGCACCCAAACCCCACAACTGCCTTGGGGCGCTGATCTCCCCCAAATCCTGTGCCAGCCATTTCTGATCCTGGCATCCTTGGACCTCCCTGCTCCCAAACCCCGCAACTTCCTCGGGGAATGTGGCCAGGGGATGCTGCCACCCAGAATGTGGGGGGACCCACGCGTGCACCGGGCTCCGTAGGGGGGTCTGGCTGGGAAGGGGGGGCTCACCCGGGAGATGCCGACGATCTGCTCGGCCGGGAGGAGGCTGATCCGCATGAAGCAGGACTCGAAGCGCGCGTCCTCCTTCTCCAGCAGGTCCTTGCCCTGCAGCAGCGTCACATGCAGGGCGGCCGCCCTCCCGTCGTACTCCATGGACACCTCCACCTGCCCCACCGTGAAATCCTGCCCGAAGTTGTTCCCGATGGACGAGATGGAGTTCAGGGAGTCGGCCGAGATGGATTTCCGCAGGGGGCCGTAGTGGGCCAGGCCCAGCTCTCTGCCCATCAGCTCCAGGCTGCCCAGCTCCTGGATGCTCTCCAAGGTGTCCTCTGCCCTCAGGCTGCTCTTGCGGGACGAAGAGCTCCGACCTGGCGCCCGCTGCGAGCCCGGGGCCAGCCCTCGCTGCCAGGGAAAGGAAAGCAGGCGCTGCCATCCATCCCAATGCCATCCCTCCGTGCCGAGACGGACAGCTGGGCTTCTCCGGCGCCTCCTTGGATGCATCCCGGCCCCTGCCTGGCCTCAAGCTGCCGCGGCAGCGAGCCCGGAGCTTCCCGCAGCTCCCAGCTCCAGCGATCCCCCGAAAAACTCCAGCAGCACCAGGCTGCTGCCTGTGGCAGCTCCAGGAGATATTCCCACCCCTCCAGCATCCCGCGTGCTGCGAAGGGAAGGAGACAGACGCAGCTCTCCCTTACCTTGTTCCTGATGTCCGGGCACGCCGCTCCGTACTTCTGCTCCAGGTACCTGTAGTCATAGTTGGGGAAGGGGGAAGGGGCCGGGTAGCTCCCGGAGCGCCAGAGCTTCCACAGGTTGATGGCTGCGATCCCCAGCAGCGCCAAGGCGCCGGCGGCGTAGAGCCCGATCTCCCACCGCGGCGGGCTGGAGGCCACTGCGGGGGACAGGGGGCTCCGTGAGCCGGTCACAATCCCGGGAACGAGCCTTCGGCCTCGGCCGCTTCCACGCCGGGAACTCGGCTCCGAGCTCCGAGGATGGGATGGACCGAGGAGCGGATAAACCGCAGCTCCCACCCGGGTGGCTGCAAACGGGCCAGGCATAGGCTCTGCCAGCCCAAACATGCCAGCCCTGGCTCGGCTGTCCCGGGAGACGAAGTTCTCCTGTGTCCCGGCCCCGCTTCCCAGCGAGCGGCTGTGTCACTCCCGAGGTGCCGGGGGTCCCTTTGCTCTGTCCCACTGACAGATGTGCCCGGCGCGCATCTGCATCGCCCTCGGCCCAGCTGCTGCCTGGGGATGCCAGGAAAAGCCGGGAGAAGGGGAAAACCAAGCGGAAAGCTGCTGGAAACAGGCAGAGCCCCGCGGGTGCCGCTGGAGCGAGCGGGGAGGGAGCGCCGGGCTCGGCTGCGAGCGGTTCGTGCTGCATTGCACCAGCCTCCATCACTCCCGCGCCGAACCGGCACCAAGCGCCCCGTGCGGCACGGGAAAGGGGCAACGAGAGGATTTCTCATCCCGGAGCGCATCCCGAGTCCTCCGGCATCACCACGCCGCAGCGCTCCCTCCTTCGGAGCCGGAAAAAGCCCAAAGCCAGGCTGAACTCCCACATCGCATCCCGGCGCAGGGACAACCTGCTGCTCCCCACAGCCCTCCTCCAGCGGGAGCGGCAGAAGGAACGGAGTGTTCGCATCCAAAGCGAATTGGATCCCGGCAGCAGCCCACAGGGATCTCCGAGATTAAACACTGGGATGGGACCCGGGTCCTGCTTCATCTACCCCAACCCAAACCCTCAAGGGCTCTGCTCTATCCCTGCATCCTGGCTAAGGACGCTGTGGGAAGCAGTTGGAGGTTTCCCGTGCCAGAGCTCCCAGGCTCCTGCTATGGTGGAAGGGCAAAATTTGGAATGAAAATAAAAATAGCAGAATAATCTTTTTACTGGCTCCTACCTCTGAGGAACTCCAAGTGCAAATCCCAGCTGAACTGACTGGAACCTGTTTCCCTCTCATCTCTGACTGTTTCCGAGAGCTGAGCCCTCATGTTGGAAAACTTGGAGGTCTTAAGGGTTTTACCATTGCTTTAGGAAACAAAACCCAGTGGGCACATGGAGCAGAGGGTTCTCCCCATGGAAAGCAGCGAGGGCCAGCCAACCCTTCCCCAAAAAAACCTCAGTGTGAGCACCAGCAGCTCTGCCCCAAACCCTTCCCGGGCTCCCTGGGGAGGACTCACCGCTGAAGCGGGATCTGCTTACATGCCCAGTGTCCATGGCAAACGCTCCCTGCGAGGGGACAGCCTGGAATGAGCGAGACACAGCGTCAGGATGAAGGGGAAGAACTCAAAAATCGAAAGCCTTGTGATTTTCCAGCAGGGATGCTCCATCACTTCTCTCCCTCCATCGCTGCCGGCCTTGGCTCCTCTTGCAGGCACTGAGCAAACGCGCTGAAGCCTCTCAGCCACCGGCGGGAGCTGAAGGAGGGACGGGAACCCTCGGGAAGGGGCAGAGCCGCTCGATTTACACGGGAGCCTTTAAAGAGGCGACATTCCCAACCTCTCTGTGTGTGGAATCTCCCTCCAGGAGCCCTCAAAGCCCTTTGCTGCTTTTCAGATGAAATCTTCCTCTGCCTCCTGCAGTTTCCCAGCCTCTCCCAAGGCTTTGCCCTGGGCCCAGCCGAGGGGGGCAGCTCTATTCCCTCATCTTGGGGTCACTGCAGAGTTTAGAGGATTTTGTTCCCCAGGAATAAGCTCCTGGGTAAGCTGTGGGAAAGCTCTGTTGCCTTTCCCCCAAAAAGGGTTTTTCCCAGTCAAATCAAAAGGAAGCTGCTCTCCCATGCAGATCCCAGCACAGGCACCATGGATGCAGAGGGGGATTTATCCAAGCCAGCTACTCCTGCTGTGAAAAGGAGGGTTTAGGATCCCCAAAAACACCCAACAAGCAAATCCAATGGGAACTGACCAGGACCCTCTGTTCCCTGATATCCGTGCTGGGGAATCACAGACCGTGGAGAGCTGGTGGGATCCCACAGAACCCCAACCTCAGCACAGCACCTAAACCCCACATACCTCCCTCAAAGCCCCTCAGCCCTTCTCCAGAATTCCCAAAGCCCACCCACGGAGCTGGATAGGCCTCTGACAGAGGGTTCTGCAATATTTGGGCCCCACCTTCCAGCTCCCCGTGTGCCCACAGCCTCAGGCAATGGGGCTTATCAGCTCCCCCAAAACCATCCAAGCTTGCATTTTAACAGGAAAAAGTGGGAATTTCATGGCATGGAATATCAGCTGTGCTGGCCTGGCCCCCTCTGCAGGGGCACAGGGCCCATCCCTGGGGTAACAGGAGAAAGGGGAGCCCTGAATGTAATCCAAAGTGACAGCGATGCTGGGATGGGGCTGGGAGATGCCCAGTTCCTCCCCACCTCCTCCCTCTGGCACAAATCTCCCTGTGCAATGGATAACACAGTCCTACCCTGGCTGGGAACGTGCTGAGCTCATCTTATGGGCTGAGCTCAGCTCAAGGCCCACTTCGCTGTTTAGTGCTGAGAATCAACATCTTAACAGAGCAATGAGATGGAGATTTACCCTAAACTGCCTCTTTTTATGCCCTGAAAAGCCCCCATGCCCAAGCAAGGCACTCTGTTCCTCTCCCTGCTTCCCAATTAGTTTTAATATGAGAATAGCAAAGTTTTCAGGACTGACTTTCCCTGCAGGAGGACAAACATCCCCTTTAAACCCCCTCCAACTCGTCCCAATTTCCTCTGGAAATCTGAAAGAATTTCTAATTTTTCTTTCCTTTCATAGCTTCTCTCCCCAAAACCTCCCTTTCTAATGAGCTCTAAGCAGCAAGTTAAGCAGATTTCCAAGGAATCACCTGGAAAGAGACTGCAGTGCTCAGCACTGGGATGAAACCCAGAGGTATTTTCCTATTAGGAAAACAGCATCAATCTCTCATGAGCAAGGAAACGGGGGTGGAGGTGCTCGGGGAAGGATTTATGGCTTTTTTTTGTTAACTGAGCTCTTTCCTGGAATGTTTCACCGAGCTGCTCTGACATCCCCCTGACCTGCTGCTCAAATCGCTGGGAAATCAAGCCCAAGGCATTAGGAAGGGAAGAGGCACCGCGTTCCGCTGCTGGCAGCAGAGGGATTGATGTATTTTTCACCCACAGACCTCAAGATCAGGCTGCAGAGCCCTGGTTTGGGGTGCAGAGCCCCAGAAAGGGGTACAGAGTCCCAGCTTTTGGGTGCAGAGCCCTCTCCATCCATCCCAACACCCCAATGCCAGGGCAGCTTCATTTTCCTTGGGAGCTGCTGCAGAGCTCAGGTCCCTTTTCCTGCTTGAAGGGACAACAAAACAGCTCAACAAGGGACAGAAACCATCAAAGCCACCCATCCCCCCTGGAAAAGGGGGTCCCCCAGCATTCACAGGGTTGTCACCTCGCTGCTGCCAAGGCCACAGGCACAAAAGTCTCAACTGCTGTTCCCAAAGCACCTGGACCAGCCTGGCATTCCCCCCCCCCCCCCCCCCCCCATGAGCACGCTGCAGTCCCCAAATGTCCCAGTCCAGGTTCCAGCGATCTCCCTGCTCATCCTCCCTCCCTGTCCTGCCCCAGGCCGGTGTGCCGAGCCCGGGCTAAACTCGGCTCACCGGTGGTGCCAGCCCCTTCCATCCCTCTCCAGCCCTGCCAGCCTCCATCCGCAGGGCACAGAAGGGGATGGAGTTTGCTCCTGGCACCAATAAAGACACATCCCAAACTTGCCAAAACAGAAGGATTTGGGCTCTGCTCTCACCCATCGCCCTCCCCAGCCCCCCGCAGGGGACACATCCCACCCAAACCGGCGTCCCCCGCGCTTTACCTGGACAGGTACAAATCCTCAGGGATCTGCGGGGACCCCCGGGCGGCCCCGGCATCCGCCGAGCTGTGTCCGCTCCTATGGGGCAGGGGGGACCCTGCGACCCCCGGGGCCCGCCCGGCCGGCGGTGGGGACCGGGCAGAGCCCCCCGCGCCGCCCGGGGGTCCCCGAGCTCAGTCCGGGGATCCACGGGTCTGCCCAACCCCGGGATGCTCCCCGGCCCCCGCCGCTGCCCGGGGGTCCCTGTGGGTCCAGAACCCGGCCCCGGGATGGATCCGGGATGTCCCCTCGCAGCCGGGATGCTTCCCGGCGGTGCGGGACCGGGAGCGGCTCCGCTCCCTCGGCCAGCCCAGCCCGGGGCGGAGCCGCCGCTCCTCCGTGCCATGAGCTGGGCGGTCTCCGCGCTCGCCAGACCCTCCCCGGGGCTTGGCTCAGCCCGGCCCGAACCCCCCGGCACAGCCTGGGGACCCCGGGCGTCTCTCACTCTAGTTTGCCTGCCAGGCTTCCAGATTTCCTGAGGAAGTTGCCATAAAAAAAAAAAAATCCCAAGAAAATTCACCTCAAAGCCCTGCAAAAGCACCCCAAATCCCAGCCAGGAGTGAGGAGGGACAATGCCAGATCCCTCATCCCACACCACAGACCCTCTGCAGCGTGCTCGGCCATACCAGGCTTCCCCAAATCCCACTTCCCAGGGACTCCCTGGTCCATCCCACTGCATCTCTGCACCTCCAGCTGCTCCTCCCTATGGACCCTGACGAGTGTTTCTCCCATGGGTTCCTATGTCCCCTCCCCTTGGTCCTCAAAGGGTGCAGAGCTCCTTGGGGTCTCTGGATCACCACCCCAAAGCTGAATCCTTGGGTTCTCCCTTGTCCCAAACAGCTTCCAGCTGTGTCCCTCGTGGCCATGGGGACACCTGGGGCTGTCCAGCAAGGTCATGGCTTTGGATCTTCCCAAGGAAAACCATCAGATCCTCTCTCTCTGCAGCAGAAAGTGAAACCTTTTGGGATCTGGCTCCACATGACCCTCCGACAGTTTGGCTCCATGAGACCACAACCATTGGAAAGACTGTGCCTTCAAACCCTCCTGTGGGATCTTCCCTTTCCCTGCCCTCATATCCACGGCTTCAGCCACTTCACCTTGATGTCAGGCGACTTCCAGGGCAGCAAGGAGCAATTTCAGACAGCAGAAGAAACACTTTCCTTGGAGAAAATTGAATAATTGCAGCTTTGTGGGGAAAAAACACCCACCCAACCTGAAAAAAGGTGGGGTCAGAGGCCACGGAGCATCGTGACATTCCAGAGACATTCCTGTAATTCCCAGGAACACCCACATCCAGCCACAGGGCCAGCTCAATGCTGGCTGCAGGCTCCCTGCTCTGGAAGGACACAGGGAGGGCAGCACTGGGAGATGCTCCCATGATCTTCCTGGTAGAAGTTTTTTTAGGGAGAAAACAGCAAGTTCTGACTGTACCAAAAACACTGCCTAGGTGGGAGAGCTGCCTCCTCCTGCAGCCAAGGCTCCTTCCCATGAGGCTTCCCGGCTCTTCCTCTGGGCACAGCTGGAAAAGAGCAGGCCACGGTCCTTCCCCACTTCCCAAAGCTCCTCTGCATCCCCACGGATGTGGCAGGATGTTCTTCTACAGCCCAGGACAGCCTGAGACCCAGCACCCTCCTGCATGGCACCTCAGGGCTCACCACTCCAGAATCTGGGCAAAAGTGACCCCCAGATCTGTTCCAGATGGGATTGGATCAGGCTGACGTTTGGAAATTTCCAAGCTGGGCACCTGGATTCATCCAGCCTCACACAGACACCAAGTCACCCATTAAAAACCCCTCCTTTTTAAAGCCAACACTTACCTTTGGCCAGGCTCTCCATGAAATCAGTGTGACCACAGGTGGGAGACCTGCTCCAGGTGAGCTGGACACTCCTATGTGGCAGCAGGAGCTGGCCACCTCTGCCCTCCCACGGGGAGGGTCCCATTTCAGGCCACACCAAACATTATTCCCATCAGGACTCTTGGCTTCCTTCCACCTCCTCACTATGAGGCTGCTTTGAGCACTGCTCTGACACAATCACAAAAGGATTCCTAAATCCAGGCGAGTTTGCAATGACCAGAGCACGCCTTTTCCCCTCAAAATCTGGATACATTCCTTACCTCAAGGCCCAGCATCCATCCACTCATCCTTGTGTGTGGAGGGGACACAGCCCAAGCCCCCTCAGCCCCCTGGCTCTGTGTGTGAGGTGACGAGAGGACCCACAGGCACACGCTGTCCTGAAGGACAAACTACCACACAGAACTACACAGACAGGATCCAGACTGTCCATGGGATCCCTTGGATGCAGACAGATGAGTCAGTGGTTCACGTATGAGGTCAAAGCTCCTGGATCTTTCTCGACATTCCTCACCAGGTGTTGCCAGCACAGGTAAGTGGCCCTTTGGTGAGAGAAGGGTGCAGTGACAAGCCCCTCGATGTCACCTGGCCACCTCCCTAGCTGGGGATTCCTGACTTCCCAGCTGCTCACTGCCCACTTTTCACAGGTGGGAAGCATTTGAGACACTAAGGCTGGGAGAAATGCAGATGCTGGCTGTCATTCTCGTACAAGACAAAGCCGGATTAAAAACCCAGATGTGTGCTGGGCAGCAGCTCTGCAAGCTCCTGCCATTCCAACAATTTGGGGTTGCACTCTTGGAATTGTACTGTGGTATTTGTGTCATTTTCTTCTGGATAAACACTTCCCTGAAAAACAGCCAGATTGGATTAAGCAGCGACAGGGTGACGTCAATGACCAGGACAGCGACGTGAGGACTCGGAGCAGAGGGTGCAGAATCCATGTGAATTAGTGGAGCTCTCACATTTTGGAATAATGACCTGGGGAAACAAAGCTGCCCAGGCTTCCAATTCCCTTTCCCAGATGCTGAGTCACCAGCAGAAACACTGCCTGGCTCAGGATGCTCCCTGGCTGTGCTGTGCCAGGGACGTGCTTGGCCTGGGCCTGCTGGTGGCAGGGGGACAGGGATCAGGGATGGCGGGTGTGACACTGCAGGGATCAGCTTTCCCAGAAACCCCTCCCTCTGGAGCTATCCCGGAAGGAACAGGGCAGTGACAAAGGGTGGCAGAGCCTGATGTGCTCCTGTCAGACCCCCGAGCAAAGCCTGTGCAGTGAGGACACAAACCCAGCTGAGCAAAAAGCAAAGAACTCCAGATTGATGGGACACTCCTGGTTTCTGCTTGTGACACGTTTTACTCCGCAGAGTGAAGGCAGGTTGACCTTTCTCACTTCACCTTCCCTTACATTTAAGAGATGACCGAGACTAAAAGAGAAATTAAAAATAAGAGCTAAGGAGAAGTTGTCTGTCTCCCCAGAGCTGGGACACAGCACCCACGTGCCGCAGGCTGCTCCAGGACGTTGGAAGTCAGAGGGATGCCCCCTGGAGGGGCTGGAACAGCAGTGTAGTGTGGTACATCCTGTGCAAGGAATGCAGCTCGGCCACACGTCCCCGTGTACCCGCGGTCACCTCGCTGAACGCTTCACCCAGTCCTCCTCCACAGCTCCAGGTAGTTCCAGCAGGAAGAACAGAATTCATTTCCCGTGCCTGGTCTCTGTACACTCCAAAACAAATGTTCCTAATGCCCAAACGCCCCATGGAGCTCTCAGTTCCCTGGGAATGGAGCAGCAGATCCCTGTGTGCCGTGCTCTGAGCCCCATCTCCACACCTGGTTCCGAGGAAGACACACAGCACCCGGTGAAGGCCCCGCCCCGTGTGCGGGGTCAGCACTGACCTCCCTCCACACAGACTTCCTCCAGCCCTGCCCCGTGGCACGAGGAGAGAAGGGGTCTGTGCCAGTGCCATCCTCCCCCGCGAGATTCCCGCACGCTGGAACGCTAACAATGACAATTAGGAGTTAGGTAGGATAAGGTTGGGACTGTGCACCACGAGTTCCTGTCAGCCCCGTGTCCATGCTCAGAGCTTCCTCTCCCGGAGTTTGCTCCCGTTGGGCTCATCCAGCAGGGCCGAGTGTCCATCCCCGTTGCTCAGGCATTTGTCCTTCTCGTACCTGTGCTCCTGCTTCTGCCGCCGGATCTCCTTGTACCGCAGGGTTATGTCCCTGCAACACACACAGCACACAGCTCCAGCCTGCAGGAAGAACGGCAAGGGAACCTCTCTGCACGGAGCTTCCTGGGGATAACAACTCGCTGGAGCCTCTGGCTGGGCATTTCTACAATTGCTGATGGCACTGATTCACTGGCAGTTTGTGTTTCTGGCTGGTGTCCTGGTTCTTCCCACCTCTTCCAGAGCACAACAGCCAATCCTCCAGGAGCAGCCACTGCTGCCCCCTCCACAAAGCACTGCACTTCAAACAGTTGTGGAATGGTTTGGGTTGAAAGGGATCCTAAACCCCAGCCCGTTCCACTCCCTGCCATGGTCACCTTCCGCTATCCCAAGCTGCTCCATCCAACCTGGCCTTGGACAGTTCCAGGGATCCAGGGGCAGCCACAGCTTCTCTGGGCACCCTGTGCCAGGGCCTCAGTACCCTCATTTTCCCCCACACCACACCTAGCCCTGCTCTCTGTTAGTGCAGAGCCATTCCCCCTCGTCCTGTCCCTCCAGCCCCTGATAAGCAGAGTCCCTCTCCAGCTTCCTTGTGGGTCCCTTCCAATACTGGAAGGCTGCTAATTCCTTAGGCCCTGTGAAGCTGCTTTCCATGATCCAGACAGAAAACTTGCCACGATCAGGCCCAGGGAACTCCCTGTTTATTTCAGAGCTGGCACCCACCCAGGAGAGCTGTGCTCTCTCCCCAGGCAGCACATTTGAGGATGGGGGTTGAACAAATCCTCCCAAAACCCTGTCCAGCCCCAAATGCAGCCCCACTCACCGGATGAAGAAGCGCCAGGCTGTCCAGGTGAGCACCAGGATAATCCCCAGGATCCAGCACTGGGTGATGTAGAAGGGCAGGGAGAGAGTGAGTGTGTAGGGATCGTACTTGACCACGATCAGGAACTCCGTGGCGGTAATAGCAGCAACCAGCCAGGCCTGCTGGCCCAGCTTCTTGTGGAACTTCCTGCAGGAGAAACACAGACAAAAACATCTCATTGCTGTAAAATTGGGGATGTGGAGAAATCTGCACAAAAAGACAGCTGGGGCAGTGATTTCATTCAGCTTTGCACAGTCCTACATGTCTAGTTCAGATCACACATGCACTAAGGCTCTGCAGGACAACACTTTCATGTTGGTGTGACTTCAGTTTCCTCTCAGAGGCTCTAAAAGCAAAAGAAGTTAAACTTAATCACCACACAATGCATGGAAGTGTCCCCATTCCCAGGTAAATCCACATGAAACAATTCTCTGACCAGCCTGAGACCAGCTGATGTTCAGGGTATGGTTCCAAACAGGAGCTTGCCTCACCTGAGGCCCAGAGTCATATTTGACATCAAAGTGTAGGTCAAGCTACACCAAACCATCCAAATACACTAGGAAAAAATATGGAATAAATCAAATGTAGGTGAGTGCTGATGAAGAGGGGATGAGTGCATTCCTTCTTAAAAGGTATCCTGCCTGGATCAGCTCGCATAAAAGGACTGCAAAAACTGCTCCAGCTGGTGACACATTAAATGGGCAGAGACCAGCCCTAACCTACAGGCAGAGAGATGAAAAGAGTGGCAGCAGATCTCTCACAGGGAATTCCAGTTGCTGGGATGATGAGGGCAGCTTTCTGCTCTGCTGGGCTGCTTCCTTCTCTGCCATCCTTTTCCTGACAACAGAATCAAAGATAACCCCAACACAAGAGCTGGGCAGCCCCTAAGGCTGCTGAGGAAGAGAGCTGGTTTCCTGCCCTAATAGTCAGGAAAGATGCAAAAGATTTTTCTTGTGATGAAGGAGATAAAAATTCATGGCCTTGATGCAGACTCCTTGGAGGTGATAGGAAGACTCCCATCAGGAATGTGTGACTAGGTCAAATGCATCAAGACACTCCTGGTCAGGAACATTTCACACATCCAGTCCTCGGGAACTCGGAGGCAGCGTGTGGTGTGTGAGAGCTGGAGAAAGCTTCACCCCTCTTCTGGGACTATCACAATTCCAGGCACTACACTGTCACCACGCTCAGTCCAAGGTCCTGCAAGCAAAGTCCCACAAATGCCTGCAGATACACAGAATGCCGAATGGGAAGAAGAATTCTTCACATTGGAATTTCATTGCTTTCTAGACCCAGCACTGCAGGGCTGGCTGAAGAGACCTCATCAGTTCATCCCAGACAATCCCATCACCACCAGACAAAGAAATGAGCCATGTTTTGTCAAGGAAGGGCAATGGAATATTCCAATCTTTGAGCATTAAGAGTTTCCAAAAGGAAAAGGTCAGCAAGGTTTCCCATGCTATGTAAGCCAGGAGCCTCTGCTACAGCCTGCTCTTCCCAGCAGGAATAATGCACTGCCTTTTGTAAATAGAACCACAGAGCAAATCATGCTTCCCCTGCTCTTCCCCTACAACACCACGGGAAGAATCCTGAAGGATCCTTGACTTGGAATGATGTGCAAGTGAAGCTGGTAAATGGGGACAGATCCTCTCTGCCTGAATGGCTGGGAATACAGGAAGGAATTACAAAATCCTCCACAGAGAAGGTGCCAGGTAAGAGCAGGTGCTCAGCTCTGCCCTTCTGCAGGAGCAGCCTAGTGACAGCTCTGGGGGGCATCAAGCAGAGCCAGGAACCCCAGGATGTGGGGGCAGTCACCTCCCCCAGCAGGGAACATGGCAGGAGGTGGTGGCAGTGATGAGGACGTGCAGCTTGGGATGAGCTGCTCTGGCTCGTGGAAAAAACAGCAACAATCAGAGCCAGGGATAAGGCACTGGCCAGGGATGGCTCTCCCAGATTCCAGTGTTATGCCACGTGGTTGGACAGAGGGCAAAGGAGCTTTTCCAACCCCAACACAAGAAGATGAATGGTGCTAAGGAGAGGAGCTCAGCAGCAAGGCAGAGGCTCTTCTTACCTGTGAGTTGGAGGCACGTCCCAAACCAGTAGGTCCAACACCAAGGGCAGGGCATCCTGCCCCTGCAGAATGTCCTGAATTCCGACTGGGATGCAGTCCCAGCAATGTGGGCTGGCCCTTCTTCCCAGTTCTAGGAGTCAAAGCCTTGCAAGGGAAACTGATCTTCAGACCATGTTGGAACCCTAAATTCTGAACACAGACACTTTTTTGCGTTGGTCAGCGACAGACAATGAACACCCCTGGAAGCCAGGCGGTGCCTTAGGCTGAGGATGTGGGCTCAGGCAGGTTGTGACATTAAAAGAAAAGGTGATTTTGAGAACAAAGCTTTCTCAGCTCTCACATGGTCTGCAGAAACAAAAGCAGCGAGGACAGATATGATGCTGAAGGTGGGAACAGTCTCAAGTACATGCACTGCTGTGTGTGGTGCCTCACCTGCAGCACATCCTGCTACTGAGGGCCTCTGACCTGCAAGAGGATGCCAGGAGAGCCCCACAGGGCCGGGGGAAGACAGCTCAAGGAAAGAAGTGCCTTTTAGAATCACATTTTTTTAGTCTGGGCCCCGGTGTCCCCAGAGGGCACATCCAAGGACTGCGGTTCCTGGCTCTCGGTCTGGAATCGGAGCACAGTGCTCCTCTGCCCATGAGCCAGGGGCACTCCAGCTCATTTCCACATTCCCTTCTCCACAGAGAGATCATTTACCAGACACTGAGGTTAACACAGTGCACACACAATGCCCTTAACAACAGCTGCTCTCTGACCAGGGGAAGTGAGAGTGGTACCTCCAAAACAAAGGAACACGAAGCGGATGCTTTGGGATTAGGCCTTTTTTGCCCCTGACAAGCTGAACTGAACTGGTGCCCGAGATGGATGCCAGCAAGCTGGAGCAAGTTCAGAACAAAGCACGTGGAGCTCGACATGGGAAGTACAGAGAGGTGGGGCTTACGGGTCATCCATGAAGTCGTAGATCTCCCTCATGGCCACTCCTCCCACGTTGACAAAAAACACGAGGCGTAGCAGCACCAAGTAGTGTTCAGGGGGCATCCACAGCACAAACTTCAGGTAAAACGTGTTCAGCTCTGCCAATAAAAACTGGGAGAAGGGACATTGGAATTACATTTGGAAAATACCACTGGATGGAGCCTGGAATGCTCCTCTCTCCCTGAATGGCTCCCCCTGTGCATTTCTCAGCCCTGCTCAGTATCACCGAGTGAACCACCAGCACCAACCCAAAACCAACTGGGTTTTTAAACATTTCCTCTGCTTTGGAAGAGACACTAAAAATAAAAACAAAAAGCTGGACAAGCAGTACCCTCAATTTCAAGCAAGTTTTTGAATTTCAAACAAAGAGCCCGAAGTACCTGCACAAACACTGAGGGCAAATCCCAAAAGCACAGTTTTTCCTTTCCCTGTCCTTTAAAATCCAGCTGAGGGAGCCCCACCATAACAAGAGGCATGAGCTGCACATTCCAGAGGGCTGGGCTGGGTTGGTTTTTCTCAGTTTTCTGAGTTATGCAAACTCACCCTCAAAGACAACTTGTGAAAGCTGATTATAAATTAAGAGCAAAATGTTCCAGCAGCCACCCTGGCAATGTGCAGAGAGACACCAGATTGTCACTTCAAAAGAAGTGATAACAAAAGGCATTAAGCCCTGCTGAAGCCCAAGGAGTGAGCCAGAACCTGAAGCTGCTTAGAACCTGTCAGCTGAAGCTGGGATGTGCTAAAAGAAACATAATCCCACAGTCCAGTATAAATTCACTGGGCTCTCTTCTTGAGGGTGCAACTAGCACCGTTTTGGGGAAACATCTATTGTATTTATGCTCTTTCAGTCTTCCCACAAAGCAGGCCTGGTGTGCCACGTGAGCTTGTCCAATGTGTCCTGCAGCAGGAATCAGGTGCTGGGAGTTTGTTCTGGCAAAACACAGAGTTCTGTCCTGTGCCACTGAACCAGGTTCATGCCCAGTGCCTCTGGATCACCACAAGTGTCACGGGGACGGATTTAGTTAAACTTCACAGCTGCTGGGCTAAGGTAAGTTTGAGTTGCTCAGAGCAGAGCCAAGTGACATCCCATGGATGGCACAAAGGCAAAGTCCCTGGCTGCCAAAAGGGCATTTAAACTGCCCCGTTTACCTTCACTATCAGTGTCACTGGGTGACAAGTTCAGTTTCACAGGCACAGGTATGCATTTCAGATGCTGCATTCCCAGCATAAAACAATTCCACCCACTCAGGTGCTGTGAGTGCAGTGAAAAAAATTTCTAGGAGAATTGGGAGAATTGAATGATTTAAGCAGGTCTGTGCTTCAGGAATGAGCTCAGAGGAGCCCAAGGCCTTGGATACAGCCCCTTCCAGTTGTAATATGACCTGTACCTGTATAAAACCAAGGGATCTGAGCTACTTTCACCCACAGCCAGAGCTCTGGAGAGCAGCAACTTGCTGAGAACTTGAAGATCCCAGTTTATACTGCTCTCATTACCAGCAACAGTGGGGCACCAAGCAAGGGCGACCCTTTCTGCAGTGAAACTATCATCTGTCCCAGAGACACAGACACAACTCCCTGTTCTGCAGGACTGGGGAGGGATCCCCTCCTGGCCTCAGCTTCAGGAACATCCCCAGAGCTGCAGCTGGAGCCACAGAACCTGGAAGCAGGGGACAGAAGGGCCAGGGAGGTGTCCTCACCACGAAGATGATGCCACAGACTGCAAGCCACCTGCGCAGGCTGGAGGCCGGCTTCCACTCGAACTTCACCCAGCTGTAGGGGGTGAACTGGAACACGATCCTCTTCATCTTGCCTCTGGAAAAAAGCAAAATAACCACTGCAGCCTGAAGGGAAAGCAGGCAAGAGACATCTGCCAGCATTTCCATTCGAGACACCAGTTCAGATATGCAAAATGCCTGTGTTTACGCCATTAAAATCACAACTTAATGAGATTAGCTCTGAGCTTGTTATTTTAATTATCAATTTAAGCTTTAATATACTATACCCACTGTTGTAAGCAGTTCTGCTCTGCTCAGCAAAGACACTATAGAGCATGATGGGTCATTCCTGATACACAACTACAAGCGATTTATTAAATTTTAATTTCCAGTGTCCCAGTTCCTGTGAAGTTCTGGTTACTAGGGAATGCAAAAAGACCAAACAGATTCTTGCTGTGAATGAGAGTATGATGCCAACTTGGATTCCTGCACCTCCTTAAGCCATTTCATCAAATAAGCTCACTTCCACAGGATGCCTCACTCCCAGCCATCAGGCAGTGTCTGGGACACACAAGGTGAATAAAACTCTCCAACAAACCTCCCCGCAGCAATAAGCCATTGGATCCTGGAGTCACCTGAACACCTGGGAATTCTTTAATTCATATTAACCCAAACAGAACAATCAAGCTCTTAAACAGGGGCCTTAAGCTGTGCTGTCCCTGCGGAGTTCCCTCCTCCCCAACTTACTTGTAGGTTGGAATGTTCCAGAGCCCTTGCCACTTGTAGGTTTTCAAGGAAAGCCAGGACAGGGTCTTCATCCCGCAGTAAATTCCTAACCCGTTACATAAGATCACATCCATTATCCACTGGAAGGAGAAACACAGGAATGATGCTAGGAAAGGAACACTAGAGCGTGGGAAAGGGAATCACTACAGGCAGACCTCTGCATTCCAAGAAGTGGGACAGAGTGTTAATTCCACAGGTTTCCTGAAGGCTAAAAAGCTTGGCTTGATGTCTCTAATAATGCACTGACTTTTGGAAATACAACCATGGAGCAAATCACTTCAAGCTTGGGTCTTTCCCAAAATCCATCCAAACACAGACCCAGAGCTGTGTGCCCTGACTGCAGGGAATTTGGATCTCTCTAGCACCAACTTACACCTCACAGGAAAATAAAACACAACTTTAAAAGGGCGTGCCTTTAAACTCACACCAAGTTTTGCCTTTCTCTGAATTTCAGACTTTATTGCTTTATTGCTTTTATTTGCTTTATCAGCAAATATTTGAAAATGTTCAGGTACAGCTTTAGATTCTCCTTCTGGTGTGAAACGAACCCAAACAGATATTTAACTACGTCCAAGTGTTTGTAACACACAAAATTACAGAAATGGTGACAAGCACATCACAAATTCAACAGGGAGCAGTCACACACAGGATACAATTCAGCTCTCATCACTTCCTAGCCCTCCCTGTAAAATCTGTATTCCCAAATAAACCCTGATCCCTGCAGTACATACGTGATCCCACCAGCATTCACTGAAGTTTGGGAGCTGGTGCTCCAGGCTGTACTCCAGGAACTCAAACATGACACTGATGATCATACACATCCACCAGTCTCGAATCATCAGAGTCTGAAGGGAGAAAAGAGTCTTTTAAACAGCTGCTAAAAAACATCTACAGTTGTAGATCTTGTCTCCAGTATCCAAAAAAGGATCAGGAAACTCAGGACAATTTTAGTTTCGTGATATGATGGTCTAAATGTTCACAGGCCTCTCAACTTATCAGCATTACCTGCACAAGAGACAAGAATGACACTGAAGAAAATTACCTCCACCCCAGCCAAAACCAGCACAGGAATACAGATTATGATAAATTCTGGTAAAATGGTATTCAGCAGGGGGGAAATGAGCTAAATGCATGGAATTACTGGGTGCTCAACCACCACAGGCAGCAACCTTCTTACAGAGCTCAGAAAAGGCTTTGCAGAGCCTTTTATGGGCTCTAAACGACTCCAAAGCCACAATAATTTCTGATGAATGAGGCCCATTCATTCTCAATATTGCCATCCTGGTGCTTTGAGATTTGGGGAAAAAATCCAAACACAAGCCCATCTCTGTTTATTGAGACAACACACTCAACCTCCAGCTTTTAATAGAGAAATAGGTTTATATTTAACATATTTAAGAGAAAAATATGCTACGGCCCAGAGGAAACCCAGCAGCCAGTCTCCTTCCAGTTGGGCAGCCCAGTTTCTAACACAATTCTCCTGGAAGAAAAGGATCCAAGTTTTCCAAATTTAGAATTCAGTTCATTAACCGAACAAGCTGAAGTCCAGGTCTCCTCACGACCAGCAAATTCACCTCTGGTTTTGAGGTGAACCACTCACAAACACATTTGCACTTTTACATGAAAATACAAACCAACAGTTCCAGCTTGTTTTAGAACAGCCAAGCTCTGTCAGTTTGTTATTTAAATAGCAAACCCAAACAAGGTCTGCAGGGGGCAAAATCTCCCGAGTTAGTCAGTCTGCTTGGGTTAAAAAAGGTAATATTTAGACCAAAGTAATCAGCAAAACACTGTTAAATGTTCTGGCAGAGACAGGCACAGTTGGAACTCCTTCTGCAGTTGCTTGATATTGACTAAAAAGTAACAAGAATTAAACCACTGCCCATTTAATGGTTTAAAATCCTGATCTGATGCCACTGGGAAAGCAGCAGCAACAACATCTGCCTTTGGGAATATCACTGTCACTGCCAGCCCCACATTCCACTTCCAGAGGCTGTTCCAGCCTTTCTGTTGCTACAGGAATTAAGTTCTTTATTGATCTGACCCCAGGATGAATCCCTGTGGAGAAAGGAAGAAGCCTGTTGATGTAGCAAAGCTCTGGAAAGAAATGAGGTGGCCTAACATGGGCAGGAGACAGAAAAAAAAAAAAAAGAAAAAAGTCTTTTCACATACTGATATGTATTTTCACACATTACAAACAGCCTGGTTTAGCTGACCAAGGCCTGGAACCACAAAAGCAGCAGCAGTGAGGCTTTGGGAACAAAGGAGCAGAGTTACCAAGGTGAAAGGAGCCATTCTTACCTTGAGGTACCACCCAAAAAAGTGAGCAGGAACAAATCCATCCAGCTTGTCCTGAAAACCAAAAAGAGAGCAAAGGTCACAGCCTTTTAATTTTTTTTTTCCTGCAAGAAAAGTGCAGCAATAAACGTCTGTTGTTTTCACACATGATTACTTGCACTCCATCAGGAAGGAATCTAGCAGAGCTTCTTAAATCTTACCAGCCCTGCCAGTCCCTGGACACAGTGCTTTTCTCTCTACTTTTTTAAGATCCCAGTTATTCCAGTTTTTGAGGCACTGAAGATTTACAGGGTAGACCCAAAGCATTTGGGTGCTCCTCACATCATGCAATCAGGGAGCTGTAAATAACCATCATTCCTTTGCCCTGGAACTTCTGCCAGTGAGAAACCTGATGGGTTTTAGGACTCAGAAAGTCCTGCACCAGTGGAAGGTGTCCCTGCCCATGGCAGGGGGTGGGGTTACATAATCTTTCCAACCCAAAACATTCTGGGATTCTGTGGTGCAGCTTCAGGGCTTTGTGCCTCGGGGTGACTGAGGGGATGACACCTCAAGCACACGAAGAAATCTAAACTCAGAGGGGAAAATTTGACATCGAGGAGCTGAGAAAGAAGAGCTGTTGAACAGTTCAGCCCTGGGCAATCAGGTAATTGGGATCCAGAGAGACACACCCCCATCTGATGGACAGGAAAGGTCAAGAGAAGAGAAATAAAAGAGGCTGGAGAGTGAGTCACAGGCTGTGCTCTGATTCAGCACTCAGCCAGACTCACAACTGCACTCTAAAGCGTTCAATTAAGCAGCTTTTTACCCAAAAATAGCCTAATGAGTGAGTTTGTTCCTTACCCAGATGTTGTGGAAGGGATCAGTTCCATTGCCAGGGTCATAAATCAGGCAGTTTCCCCCATAGTCTCTCTCTGGCAGAGGAACCCCTAAATGGGGGTCAATGTATTTCATGAACTGCCTCCCGTCCTGCACGGTCTGCAAGGGAACACAGAAACTGGGATCCCCTGAAGGATTCACACACAGGAGGCACAAACAGAATTACAGCCAACACTGATATTCAAATCGACTCTTTTTCAAATTTGTTGAGGAAAAATCTTGAAATAAAGCCAGGCCTTGAGTATTACACACACACACACCTGACTTGGAGCCTTTAATATTAAGGGAAAAAATGGCTACAGAATGACCTTAAAGATGAAAAATCAGTGATCTTTAACACTTTACCCCAAGCCACTTCTTGGTGCTCCCCATTGCTCCCAGAAGTTTCACAGAGCTCATCCTTCCCAACACCCATTTCCAGTAAGATCCCATGCCAACAGCAAAAAGGAATTATCAAAATGACCAAAACGTGAACTCATCTGTCACTAAATCAGCCACACATTTTCTGAGCATTTATTTCCCAATGGAATCACTCAGTGTTGTGGTCAAGGCTTGACCCTGGAACATCTGTGACAAGCAGGAAAGCTGGACAAAGCCAAAATTAATTGACAGAGCAATAATAAAATTACAGAATAAACTGCTGAAGTCACATGAACTCTGGGACAAGTTTCAGCCACGAGCAAGCTTGGATTTGCTGTCAGGAAGTTTAGCCACCTGCAGACTCAGCAGAATTTAACCTTATTTAAACCTGGGCAAGGCAATGATGTATTTTTAGTAAAGAGCTGAGCAACAGCAGGGAGTTCCTTAACCACTAAATCTCTGCTGACACAGGGAAGAAAAGCCATCCCAGGCTTTTCTGACGGAATTCAGAACAACACCAGTACAACCAATAAAAATTACTCAGTCTGACTTCAGCTACTCAGGAATATCATGATCAAGCATGGCTGGAAAAAAATAGGGTGACCAGTCCCACTTTCTCAAGCTCACATGGCCTCTAGAAGCAAAATTAAAAAGAAAAAAACCAAAATGCATTCCTCACCCTTCTTTAACACAAAATGGTTTTTAGAGCTGTCTGACGAGTATATTCTCTCAAAATATTTAATTTTAACTTCTGAGATTTGTAAAAGTCAGGGGGAAGTTCCTCGTTTACTAAAGGACAAGATATGGTAAAATGCTTAATTTGGAAGCACCAAGGGCACATCTTTCTATAAAAAGCCTCCTCTTGAGCTCCTGCCACCACACAAAGCTGGGTGTGAAGTTTTGGCTTATTGCAAAACCCCCACACCTACAAAGAACCTGTCACTCCAGGTAAAAGGTATTTACAAAGGTGAAACCAGGTGAATTCCCCCCAAGTCACACATGGCCCAGCAGGGCAGAGACTGGACTGTGAAACACCAGCTCCTGAACATGAACTCCCTTACCAGCACATCTAAAACCACTGCAACACAGTTTCTACCCTGGGCTGAGGGTGGCTAAAGGTCAGAGCAGGTGAAATATTTTTGTATTATCATTTCCCTCAGCTTCATAGTCTCATTAAACAGCCTAATGATTCCATCTCACAAAAACAAGCATCTCCAGTAGTCAGCATGAAAAAAACCACTACAAAGGAGTTGATTTTCACATGGAAGTGGCATTTAGGAGCTGCAGGTGTTAATCACTCACCTGGAAAAGGATGAAGATGAGGAAGAGCTCATAGACCACACTGACACACAGCCAAAACCTCCAGTAAGCTGCAGAGAGACACAGGGAATGTCAGCAGCTTTGGAGCAAACCATAAATTAATTACTCATTTATTGCAATACCACAGAATCCTGGAAAGATTTGTGTTGGGAGGGACCTGAAAGCCCATGTCATTCCACCTCCTGTCAAGGGCAGGGACACCTTTCACTGTCCCAGGCTGTCCCATACCCAACCTGGCCTGGAACACTTCCAGGGATGGGGCAGCCACAGCTTCTCAAGAAACCAATTCCATTTCAAGAGATGCTCCCACCAGAGAATTATAATTCCCAGCTCAGTGCTCTCCACCCTCCCTCAGGGATACAGCAAGAAAGGATCTTCAGCTCCCACACAGGCTGCTGTGTGAAGTTTGCTGGAACTGCTCAGGCACTGAACCTGGATCTGGGAGAAGGGATCCAGATGCAGAACACTTCAACCCAACAAACTCAGCAGTTAAGAAGCGGAAGGAAAGGAATGTGCCACCTGCAATGCTTTCCAGCAGTCCTTGGAGGAGAACCTGATCCTTCCTGAACTTTCTCCCTGGTCTCAGGTGCCCTGACCTGTCCAGCCTTGGCTGCACCAGACACACCCAAGGCAGGCTGGAGTCATGTTGGGCAGCCCAGCTTCGGCCTGAGGACAAGGTCGTGTCCCCACGGGGCAGAACGCATTTCAAAACCCCAGAGATAATCCCACTTTTACTTGCAATGAAATTAAAAGCAAGCAGACCAAAGGTTCAGCAGGTGCTGGATGCAAGGCCTCTCGGTAAGAAATGCCACGCAAAGCTCAGCTGCTGGGAGCCCTCCCCTGACGTGTGATTACAGATCTGCACACACCCAGCGACACCTGAATCCAAAGGGTGCCCAAATTACAGTGTCTGCACACTTCCAGCTCTCCTGAGAGGCTCAGCCCTCGGTCACAGGCCATCCTGGATGGGGGTTTTGTGCTCCATGGGCTCATCCATGCCCCTGATCCATCCAGAGCCTGGTGGTTGTTCCCTGCAGTGACTTCTGGGCTCTGCAGTTTCTGTTTCCCATCCTGAGTGCTTGATTCAGAGCCAGGGTGGGTACAGACACGGCTCCAGCAGTTTTCCCTACCGAGATCCAAAGCTTCCACATAAGGGAATTCAGGAAAACTCTCCACATTCTGTGTGGACACTGAAATTCCAGAAATGTCACACAGCACCCTCAGGATGAGACCTGCCTTCAGGTGTTTCCTGGTTATAAATGGAGTTCTCCTTCCTCAAGTCCACGGGGGAGATGGAGAGGAATCCCAACAGGGTTTGCCAGGAAACCAAGACCCTCAGGCCAGCCTTGGGAATTTCTCTCTGTTAATTCCATGGCAACATAAGCACTTCGATGTTCAAAGCAGGGCCAGGCATAAATTACACAAGAATGAAACAAACACAGGCTTAAAAACAGTTATCAGCTCAAAACCTCAAATCAACTCCCCACGGAACTCCTCAGGAGGTGTTTTCTCCCAAAACACGTCCTTATCCAGTTCAGCCTCAAGTAGGAAATAAATTATTTAAAAAATCCAAAAACCCGAAACAACAAAGAAATAATAATTTTTAAAAAATCAAAAATACCAACAAACTCCACAGATTTTTAAAAGCAGCCTCTGACGTCATCATTAAAAGAGACCACAATGTGGAAGGTGAAAACCTTTTTGCAGCAAACCTGCTAAATTAATTTCATCAGAATCACCTATTTTACACTTCTGGGAAATAGAAAAAGGGAAAATAAAAAAGGCAGGTGTGGCCCGCAGAACAGCAGTTCAGAGCTCTGTGACAGCTTTCACCCACTTGACTCCAAAATGTATCTTAGGAAAAACCAAACAGCAAAAAAAAAAAAAAAAAACAAATCCTCCATTGTCACAGGATTATTTGGAAGAGAGGAGCCTCTTTCCAAACTCTTCCCATGTTCAACCCAGCAGGGAGAATTAACCTTTCATCACCACACTTCTTCCACCTTAAAATGTCACTGCCAGGTATCTAAAAATGCTGTTTTTTCTAACCCATAAACCTTGTACCAGAGATTTTTACACTGCTCACAGTCAGCAAAGTGACAGATTGGTCCTGAAAGTGATGCAGACACAGAAGGCAGAGAAATCTAAATCCTTGTCTGAGATTTTATTCCCCTCTGAACACAGAGCTGTGGTAGCTGCAGAGCAGGCTCAGCAAAAAAAGGTAATTAAACTCGAGATCTGGTTCTGATTTAGTGCTGTGGTTTCTCCCCAGCTCACAGAGGTCCCCCAGAGGTTCTGAACACACTCAGTACCTGCACCCCAAACGTTTTCAAGGCTGTACAAACACTGTTGTCTCTCCTGCTGGGTCAGGCTCAGCTTTAGCTGTAAGGTTATTTTTGGCATGTCTCCAATACTTGTTTCCTTTAATTCACTTGTCATTTTGCCTCCCTCCAATCAGGGCTTTTCCTCCTAAGCAAGGAGGTCTCCACTAATCATTGACACACCTGATAAAGCAGTGATTCCTGTGATCAAACATTAAACTGCTGCCTTGCAGGGATTTGGGAACAGGGCATGAACATCCCAGCAAGCTGAATCCAACCAGCCTCTTTCCCTGCTTCTGCTCAGAGTCTGGCCTACTCTGCCTGAGGAACTAAATGAGTAAAAAAATACAAAAATCTGTGTTGTTTGCCCAAGGAAAACACTTGTCCTGGAGCTGCTCCTTCCAATGTCACCAGTGCTGCCCTTGCCTGGTCCCTGCCTGCACATTCCCAGCTACCCCAGCCCTCAATCCCACAGGTTACTCCAGACCCTCACATTTTACTCCCCTAACATCTCATCCTGTCACACAGCCTGTATTAAGTCAAAATAACTCCTGGCAAAGGCTGGGAATATTAAAAGCTGCTTCTGAGGGCATTAATAACTGTCATGGAAAATTTCTTTGGAATGACAGCGTGGACATGTTATCTTGACAGAGGCAATAAAGCTTCCCTGGGCTCCTACAGCAGAGAAGAGGAGCTGGCAGGGAGAAGGCAGAATAGCTCTTCTCCGTGAATCCTAAGGAGACAGGCTACTGATGCTGGCTGTATCCAGGATTAATTCTACCAGGAAATGCTCCCCAAATTTGGCCATTCACCCACCAATAAACAAATGGATCCTCAAGCAGAGATTAAGATCTGTCCCTTGCACCATACTGTTCCCCTGGGGCTAAAGCAGTGAAGGTTTGGATGGAACCACAGCCAGTGGAAAATGGGATAAAAGCAGGGCAAGTTGGAAAAGTCTTGTCTGAACAATCATACCTACTTATTTCCATGACAATGCTACATTTCTGAATTACAGGGAGGCAACTGGTGTCTATCCACATAGCAAATTATTAAACTGGAGAAAATGGGGACCTGTGTGGAATCAGTAGGGAAATGGCAAAGCTGGATGAGCCCCTGGCTAAAGCTGGGAATGCTGAGAAGGCAGCCAAAAAAAGAAATAAAGCCACCAGTCTGGACAGGTGCCACTAAGGTAGTGGCTGGGATCAGTTTCTTTAATGGCCTTAATGAAAAGTAGGTTAATGACACACAGCAGGAGCAGCAGGGAAGGTAGGGACAGCAGAGAAGATGATCCTGAGGGACTGGAGTGACAGAAGAGCTCCTAACACAGCTTCACGCTCTGGAATCAGGAATTTGGGAAGCATCACATTATCACAAAAATCCCCAAAATAACCCTGCAGCTCTGGAGAGCACATTTGAAAGCAGAAAGCTCAAAAGAAAGCCAGAACGTTATGGGGAAATGTTACACTGAGGGCAAGACTAAAAGCCAAACTTCCCTGCTTTGTTCTAGGGAATAAAGCCAGCCCAGACAAACCCCATAACCTGGGTGCACCCAAGTGTCACTGGTGTCCTCAAAAGGAGCAACTGATTTTACAGAAGGAACCACAATTAACTGGAACAGAAGGAAGCACCAAAACCTGCTATTTAATAAGAAAGGCAAATTTAATAAAGCCCCAGGTTTGCAGAGGTGTGCTGAGGGCACTGCTCTGGAACCACGCCTACTCTGGCTGAGGGTTGTGGGGTGGCTGCTGGGTTAAATTTCTGGCATAAACCCCAGCTTTATTTGGCTGTAGGAGAGCCCAGTGCTTTCAGGAATATTATTTAAGCCTATATGAACTCCCTTAATTCTTCCTCTTTCAACAGTTCACATCTAAAAATAGGCAAAAGATCAAAGCCATTTAAATATTTTCATGTTTCACCTGCTATTTCATTACCTGGAAGAGGTTTGTGTTGTGCTTTCAAATGCTTTGAAGACTTCCAGTCTTATAAAAAACCTTTAAAATCATAACCAAGAGCCTATAATCTCCTGTGGAAAATGGACATGGAGCTAAGGAAGTGCTCCTGTACTGGATACAAGGTCACAAGTGCAGTCTCAGCACAGAAAGGAAAAAAAAAGGAGGATAAACGGGGGAAGTTCAGGTTTAAGAACCTGGCAGTTCTCACAGAGCTTTTTAGCAACAACAGGAAGCCAAACCAGGGAGATCCAAACAGATCTCCAGGCTCCATGGAAGCCCAGCAGGGTGGTTATGGAGGAGCCTCCACAGTCAGTGTGCAGTGCTGAAGAACCCATGATTACTGAAATTACAACTTACCTGCTCTCCAGGCAACACAAACATTTACCTCCCTCACAGACCAGGCAGCTCCTCAGGAAGATTTGAGTGAGCCCAGCAAGGTGAATTACCTGGGTGAGGTCTTGAGAATGGTCCATCTTTAGCTTGTGTCACCCCGAAACACAAGAAAACCAAAATACTGGCGACGATTCCTCTGCAAGGAAAAACAGAACACTCTGGTTTATTGCCTCATCCTCCTCCCGAGACTGCAAATTATGTTCTCTGATCTCAGAAATGTCTGGAACTGGTTCTTTAACTGCTGAATGTGTCCCTCTTAAATGCATCCAGACAGCATCCAGAAAAAACAGCCAAAAAAAGGCTGAGGATCACAGCAAGTCAAACACTTCCCTGTGTCTGGGAGCAGCTTTTATTCCCACTGGCTCACAAACACACACAGGATTTAGCAATGAGGCAGCTCTCACTGCTCCACTACATTTCCATGGAATTTAAAAAAGAGCTGTCAGACTTGTCACCACTCCAAAACAGCTTCTTAACCTATTAAAGACAAGCAGGAGCTTTCCAGACCACCCCAGCACTGCTGCTATTTCAAGAGCTGGAACCATAACACAGAGTCTAAGGAACATAACAGAGGTTTTAAATAAAAATAAATTACCAGACCAGAAGCCCAAATATACCAAAGACCTACGACCCTGGGCATGTTCCTTTAGTTGTAATGGATTAAATGGCATAAATCAATCCAAAAGTGCTCTTTTTACTGCACCTCAACTCCCACTGGATCCTGCTTGCTGCCTCATATCACCTGCTTAAGAGCTGGCTGAAAGGATGGACAACTGGGAAAGAGCTCATTCCCTGTTTGCAGAAAATGATGCAACCCCTGACGGCAAATAAAATGGCTCAGTCTGCAGAAGTCACACAAAATACCCAGCAATTTTGTTGCCAAAGAGAAAATTTCGTTGTCAGAAGCAACAGGAGACTGTGCTTTAAACATGTCAAAAAACCTTTCAAAATAGAAGACTAAAGGATTTACAGAAACTATTTTGTAACATTCACCTCTGAGCATAAATGTTTGTGCTTCCTGAAAATAAAAATGGGGTTTAGTTAACAGATGTAACTCAGTAATTTTGCTTGCTTTAAACACTGGGAAGCACACCAGAATTAGGTGCTGAATGGATCTGTGAATAGACAGTTCCATGGGAATTTCCAAAGATCTGGAGGGCAAAACCCTTTCAGCTGACCTCCAATAATGAGAATATTCTGCATTTTGAGTCCCTGGCTGCATCTGGAAGCTTCAGTCCCATGTGGTGTGACAACTCCACCCCAGCTCAGCCATGAACTGAGGGGTCCAAACCACTGCTCTGGGCTTGGGAGGGCTGTCTTCCCAAAGGTGGAATTCAAATCCTGCATCCAAATCACCACAGGAGCTTAGCTGTGCTCCTTCCTCGAAAACCCACTCTTGCCATTATTACTTTTTTCTCCTCGGTGATAACTAACTTTTATCTCTTATCCTCATTAATCCACCTCCTTAGGAAGCTTCCAATGCCTAAGCTGCAGCCTGGCCTGAGGCAGGAATGCTCCAACACCTGAGAGAGGCTCTCCTCTCCTCACCTGGCTGGACACAGCCAATGGATTTTCCTGAGCAGCAAATCAGGAAGGCACAAAATAGCATAGTGTGCCCTCAAAAATCATTTTAGCACTTAACCAAATTTTAAAAATTAAAAAAAAAAAAAAAAAAAAAAAAAAAGGAGAGGCTGGCAGCAGCTCCATCAGCACAAACAAACTCTTGTTTGTGCTGAGAGTCGATTCAGACTCACAGGACAATGAGGAGCTGTGTATGGCCCTCTGTCCTGGGATTCAAGAAGCCAGCTCCCACTCCCTGTCCCTTCCCGGGCTGGATCCATGCTGGCACAGCTGGTACAACCCCCTCGGGGCACCACAAGCCCTGGAAGAGGGCTCTGGCCTCCTGTTACCTCCATTTCCCTGCCACAGCAGCAGCAGATCAGTATGCAAACCCACAATATCCCTGGATGTGTCCCCATGGAAAGCAGAGATTGCCAAGAGCTGTGTAAAAAAGCATCTCAGGAGAGACATTTCCAGCTAGAAATTCAACGTACTACCCTGAATTACACCAGTGTTTTTAAATCTGAATGTGTTTTTATAGAAAAAAAATAACTTCCCCACCCTCCCCCCCCACCCCCCAAGACACGCTGCTCAGCATTCAAAATATTTGGGAGCTGTGGATTTCTCCCATGGTATGCAGAGGAGGTGCTCAGTGTTTATTGGGCTACATTCAGAGCTGGAGCTCAGTGCAGGCTGAACAGAGGAGAATGTCACAGCTGTCAGGATGAGCTATCCCATGGCTGGAAGGAATAAAGCTCTCATGGATCAGACAAGTTCACTGCACAATCTCTCCTTGCCTAACAAAGAAAATGCTCCAGTGTTCTTACATCAGGGGCAGTGGGACCACGTGTGTGATCCCAATGAATTCTTACTACATTTACATTCCAGCAACCTTATCTTAAAAAAACCCCAAACAATCCTTTAATTGTTTCATTGCCCTGCCCTATTGCAGGGCAGAAGAAGTCCTCTAACAGATGCAAACACCAGCCTCAGCCACAGAGACCACACCCCGTGAGCTCAGAGGTTCCTGCTCTCACCTGAGTCTTGTCCATAACTCCTCCTGTGAGTGATTCCACAAATCCACCTCTCACCCTGCTCCTGCCAGGGACTGGATAGAGCATGTTATAAGGTGACATAATCCTGATTTTATAGGGGGGAAGGTGGGACCATCCCATGACTCCAGTCCAGGAAACACAGAGCCAGAAAATTTGGGAAGTTCACCTCAATTTACCACTGAGCACCTACTGCAGCTCACAAGGACACCTCAGTCAGGGCATGGAAACAAAGGAGGCTGGAGCCTTTGGAAGTGTCTAGTTAGGCTTTGCACCTACCCCAGACACTGCTCCACTGTCAGTGTGCAGGAGGTGGAAATAAAACCCCATGACAGCTCCAGACTCTGCTCCCTGGTGACAAAACCTCTCCTGGTCATTAGGCACCAAGTGTTCCCAAGGAATACCAGCACACAGGGACAGCCTCATGCTGGGTGGGGCTTGGAACCGCAGGACAACACTGCTCCACACCAGGACTGACAAAGATCTTGGGGCAGGATAAGCGATTTAAAATTATGGATGCAGAAATACAAAATCTGTGATAATCTGGGCTATAGATACACTGATGCACATTGTGCCCATCTTACACTGCTCTTGACAAAATGCCTCCTTTTGTTCAGAAATACATGAAACCTGGAATATTTGGAAGATCATGTCCAAGCCTCAGGATGCTGCTTTTCAAGGATTTTTGTGCCAAGACCTTGCAGAGCTGCAGGAGTGAGCAAAGCCCATTTGCTGTCCCTTCCCTGGCATGATGCTGTAAATTGATTTTAACAACTGCATACTGGATAAGCACACAAAACTCTTGTTTCCTCAGAGAAAGATCCACCTGCTGACTAATCTCCCCTGGGTTTGTTTTGATTAAGGCAGCCGAGGCTCTAAGCTCAATAATAAGATATTCCACTGAGTCACCTTAGCTCTGTATTACTCGCTAAGGATCCATCATCACTTCTCTTTCAGCTTTTCCCCTTCCCAATTCTGACTCCACAGCAGTGCCAGGCCACAGCACCCTTCCAGCCTGGCCTCCCTCATTATGACTGGGAATAAAAGGCATTTGTTCACACAGCAGCCTTCCAGAACCTTTCCCAGCTCCAGACACCTTCCAGCTTGTCCCATGTCACCCCCACATGTGAAATCCCAGCTCTCAGTGGGGCACATTACCCCCTGACATCGTGTAACTGCCAGAACAACAGCCAAAATTATCTCAGGAAATACCCCAATTCCTGTATCTCCAAGACAATGGCTGCTATATCCTGAGTCACTTCAGAAATATACAAAAAGAGGGGAAAAAAACCCCTTCAACAGCAAGGGGAAAAATGTCATTATACTGAAGAAACCAGACTGGTAGAAAACGATTATTTTCCTCAGTCTAGCAATGATGCTTTGCAGCATATCTTTAAAACACCACATTCCTACCTCCTTTTTCTTCCCTGTTGTATTTTAAAAAGGGAAGAAAATCAACCACATTGGATCAGTCTAAATTACAGTAGGAATCGACCACAAATGTAAGATTCATTCTTATTTCCCCAGAGCTTCCCCCTGGGCTACATGTTCTCACAGCAATTTTCAACAACAAACAAGGATTTGTATTGAAATCTTGAACAGAATTTGACAAAAAGCATTTGAGCCAGAAAAATTTAGTCACAGCTCACCGCATTTTAAAATTATGGCTATTTTAAGGAAAGGTTATTTTTAAGAAAAGGCTATTTTAAGAAAAAGCAGCAGAACCCTTGCCAAAGAAACCCAGCCAGGAGGCTTTAGCATGCTTTTTGTATTTTGCTTTAAATCACATCACAGAGCAGCCACAGGCCTGACAGTGACACTAAACTGATCAGAAATTGAATTCAATGATCAGCATCAGAGAAGCTTACAGACCAATGACTGGTTTTGTAACTTCCTAAGGGAACAGGAACTTCCACAAGGGAGTGCAGGGGGTCACTGGAGGTCCCTTTTCCAAAACACACCTGGGAATATTCAGATAATCCTCAGATATTCACCTCTTTGTGTTGTAGGCTGTGTCCTGGGGAGTCTCTTCCAGCAGGGTTACGTAGCCCAGTGCACACGTGAGGATGAACAGGACTGTCAGGGTATGAGCTCTCCTGAAATTCAGAACAGAGAAAACTGACATTAAGAAGCAGGAAAACACACATCTCACCCTGCCAGTGCAGCCTCAGGAGGCCAAAACCACGGCCAGCAGTCAGAAATATTGAGGTTTTCTGTATTGCAGAGCACAGAGAGCAGAACTTACAGTGGCACTGCATGTGATCAGCAGCAGCTTGGAAAAAAACAGCACCCAGTGCAAACTCCCGGATCTAAACAGCTCCAGGTGTCTCCCCAGGTTTGGCAGGGCCACACCTGACAGTGCTGCTCTATTTCACAGCCTACTAATCAAAATTGCAGCTGAGGGAACAGGCCCTTGAGAGCAACCAAAGGGAATTCACTCCAGACATGGGAATTACACAAGAAAAACTAGTCATTAAAATTTAAAAAAAAAAAAAAATCTCTGAAGGACAACAGTTGCTGCTGCAAGAACTCTGATGCCACCTCAAGATGTCGGATTTCCAGGGATATTCCTACAGTTTCAGTGCACTTAGCACAAGGGGTTTCTGTGGGAACAGCTACGTCAGCGAAGCTGGGTGGCTGTTCCATAGCAGTAAAACATCCTCATCCGTGGGAGCCCAGAGGTTTATATGGATTTTGGTGAAATTCTTCTGGCACAGGTTGCCCAGAGAAGCTGTGGCTGCCCCATCCCTGGAAGTGTCCAAGACCAGGTTGGACTGGGCTTGGAGAAACCTGAGTCAGTGGAAGGTGTCCCTGCCCTTGGGACGGGATGAACTTTAAGGTCCTTTCCAGTCCAAACCATTCCAGGATTCTGTGGTTCTATAGAAGGAGAGCACACCCAGCCAAGGTGACACCCACACCCTACACCCACTGATCACCACACAGAGAATATTCTTACAATGTCTACATCTCTTCTTACTTCAAGTTGAAGACTTCTTTCCTAATGAAAAGTTACTTACTGTTTTCATTGGAAAACTCCTCTGGCCCCAGATGGGAAGCATGGGAACTCAAATAAGGTCAAAGGACACGCCATGAGTTTTGGTTTAGAGGACAACATTCCTTAACACAGACTAATAAAAAAACCCATGTATAAAGAGGAAGCTTAAGGGAAGAGAAAACTTGTAAAATAAGTGTATGTATGTGGCATATTTGGCTCTATTTCCATTTTCTTTATATATTCCTTTGTAACAGCAGCTCACATCCCATCTCCAAGTCATTCCAAGGTTTGTATATTCAGGTAGGGTGGTGCACAATAAACCTTGGAATTTCCAAACCATCCACTGATTTCCCTTTAAACAACCCCCCAGTAACCCACCTAAAGCTGCTCTGAAAGCCCAAGAAAGGGTGCTAGTGAACAAAAATTCCATCCTACTGAAAACCCCACATTCTCCACAGCATCTCTGCAATCCCACACACCCAATACCTCATAAGCAGACACAATCCTCTTCTGCCCCTGCCAGAACAGAGTTTGGCATTGAAGGCTCTCCTTCCTCGTGGTCCCAAGGACACGGACCACCAGCTCCAGCAGGAAAACACAAGAACCCACAAGTACTTCCAGAATCAGCAAGGAATCAGCGTGCCAAAATCCAGGGAAAAGCTTGGGAGCCACAAGCTCCTGCTCGGCAGCTGCATCTTCCGAGGTGCCAGGACAGGTGATTCAGCCATCAAAGCTCACGTGGGGCCTGCCCTGGATCCTGCAGGAGCTGGAGAACTAAACCCAGCCTCTCCCAGGAGGCAGGAAAGCAGCAGGGAACAGCTCAAATCACACCTCGCTCCTGCTCGCTGCATTTACATGTGGATGTAATGAATGGATTCTACAGCCAAAACCAGAAAGGTTGCATGAACTCCAGGCTATTTTAATATCTCAGGCCTTCTTTTGTTGTTTGGTTTTGAAATTTATCATTGTATTGCTATATTGTTACATAGTTATACATATTGTTGTAGAGTTATGGATATTATGTATGATATATAATTGTTACATTGTTGTTGCTGTATTTTTGAAGAAGCTACAAAAACAAATCTAGGAATCCCACCTTGCTTTTTCACCACTTGAAGACCCTCACCAAGTCAGCTGCTTTTTCAATGCACTGAGATCCCATAAATTGCCAAAAAATCAGTTATTACACATCCTCCCTTGGACAAACACCTCGAGAACCCCTCTACCAGCACAAGGGTGATTGAGTTGTGTTCCTCCCTGTGAGGATCTTGTAGGACAGTGAAGAGTCGGTGTTGGGGAGCCCCATGCATCCCATTTCCCATTTATTTTTGGTGCCACAGCCGCCAGCCTGAAATCCAAGTAGCTGCCCTGTTTAAGGAGAAACAAGAGGCTGCTCTCATCACTTCCCCTGTAGCACAGCTTTCATCTCCAGATGCTGCCAGATTCCCTCCTAGCATGGTTTTCAAGGTAAAGGTGCTTCCAGCACAGCATGAATTCCAGGAGCTGGGATGAAAAATTCTGGAGATGGGCTTGACTTCTGGAAAGAGCAAGTTGGCAGCCCTGCCAGAGAGCTGTGAGCAGTGACAAAGCAATGAGAGGGAGCATAGCATCACACAAATCCACTTCAGAGAGGAAAACAAGCCAGGAAATGTGGATGCACACCATGTCTTCTCACAGCTCAGGAGTTTAAAAATAAAATAAAATTCCACAAAAAGGAACAATTCTCCTTAAGGAAGGGCTCATCTGAGAGATCAGGATGAATTTAATGGCACAAGGGGATTGTTTTCATCTCCACACACACTTTAAAATAACACACCAGGGGAAGGCAAGCTAAGAACACCCCAGCAAGGTAAGCAAGGCAAGAATTACATGGAAAGGCTTATGTTCTCCTGGCCTGGAGCCTGGGAGGCTGGAAAGAGCTAAGCTGGAATCTTCCCCTTAGAATTATACACAGGAGCTTGAGCAACATGCCCGAAGCAAAGGGGGTACAAACTGCAGCCAGATCTGGGAGGTTTAACATCAAAAACTCTGCAAAGCAGCACCTGACATACCTGAGAACAAAAAAATCTAAGGCCAGGGAGAGAACTCACAACAAATCCCAAGCTGTTAAAAAGCTGGAATATTAAGTGGCTTATTTTTTGCCTTTCTGCACCACACATTTGGCTCTTTCCCCACTCAAGCCCTGGGAGATTGAAATGAAATAAATCAGGTTTGTTTTCACGCAAGCCCTTGCCCTGCTAATTCAAACACCAAGTGAGAGCAAGTGAAGCTCTCCCGCATTGCAGATCACAAAGAAGTGGGTTTTTTCCTAGCTAACAGGATTAAGTTTGAACCCAACTTCTCTTTTTCATGCAAGGTCATTCTCTTGTCACAATTGAGACACTGCAAGTCTGTCAAGGAAATGACAAGTGCTTTTATTTTCCAGCTGAGGTCTATGACAGAAATGATGTAAGGAAATTGTTTAAACATGTCATTTTTTGGGAGATTCTGGCAGATCCTTGGGTGAAAAGGAAAGAGTAACACCCAGGAGCAGGCAGCCCATGGCCTCATTCAATCTCCCACAAATTAAACTCAGTTTAAGCACGGACCGCACCCTTGTTGTCCATGGTTTGTTTGTCACCAGTGATGCAACAACTCCATTAAGCACAATAACAATCACTAGAACACAATGCAAAGAATTTATTTATTAATATTTTGGTCAGTACTCTTAAGTGGAACAAAATTCCAAGGGAGAGCCAGTCCAGTTTGCCCCTTGGGTTAAAAAAGTTGCATTAATTGTAGCTGCTGGTGAAAGGATTTGTCAGCAAACCAAATTAGTCCCATCAGTGACTTTTTTATTATTTAATTCTTTATTCCAAAAAATTCATTAAAAATGGAAAAGTCATTAAACCGTTCCTGAAAGAGATTTTTAAATGGATGTCAAAGCTCTGTACCCTCCATAAACCAACACATCATCTGGAAATGCTAAGAAAATATGGTAAATAGTACAACAAACCCCTTCCTCCAAAAGCAGCAGGGGGCTGTGTGAAGAATAGGACACAAGAAAATGCAACAAAAATTAATACTAATTTAAAACCAACCACATTTGAAATAAAAATTGTAACTAACAGGCAATCTGTTGGGGATAGACAGACTGTTTGGAAAACTTCAAGTCAAACCAAACCATACAAATATGCTTTGGTTTTAAGCTCTAAGTTATGTTTTAAAATCTGTTTAAACTCTCAGAGTCAATAAAAAACAGTCCCTATTCTTAGAGCAGTCGCACATCTTCGGCACATCCCTGAAGTCACCCGACGCCGATTAAATTTCTGTACAGACTTGTGACACTCCAAAATAGCAACGTGCCTTTTCCTCGCCATCTCCTCAAAGAAGCCCAGGAGCACAGACCTCCAGGGACTCAGAACCACAGGTCAACAGCAAAACTTTGGCAAATCTGGGGTTTTCCTTCCCATCAGGAGGAAAGACCGAGTTTCCAAAGTTCCTGAAGTGTCCATCAGTTCCACAGAGCTTGCAAGTTCCACAAATGCCTTATTTTGATAATTAAATATAGAGACCTGATATCCAGGCAGGGCATTGAACTCTGACAGGCCCTCTCCACAAAGATATTCCTTCTGCATTTCAAGCTTACTTGGCAGAACTATGCAGCCCCTTCCTTTGAGGGAAGGGCAATGCCATTCCCACAGCGCAATTCCCAAGGCACAGGCCCTCTCATCCATGACCAGCTGGCAAATGTGGCTTAGTGGGATTGCACAAGGCCTGGATGTCCTTGCTCCCTGCTCAGGGCATTCCCACAGGCTGGAAAAGCATGGCAGAGTGACCCAGGACTCTGGAGCAACGTTCCTTTTCTCCAACATGGTGAATCCTGAGCGGGCAGCGTGGCTCAGCATGGCACCATTAAGGCAGGGAAAAATCCCACGTTCAGCTCCCAGCAAACTCCAGGAACGCTGCCTTGGAAGTGCCACAGCCATCCCTCAGGAGAGGGCACAGAGAGCAGCTCTGGCCAGCCTGTGGATATTCCATCTCCCTGATCTCTCTTCTGCATAAATCCCCACCTCTTCCTGCAGACTGCCCTTAGCAAATCTCAAGTATTTCAGAGGTAAGAGCAATCTCCACAAGGAACGGGTAAGGAATGTTTTGGGTTGAGTAGCAATCCTTTCTTTCCAACACCAGCTGGTTTGCCCACACACATCCTCATTTCCCAGGCCATCTGGGAAGAGTCACAACACTGAACACACAGAGAAGAACATGCCAGTAGGGACTGCCTCTTCCTTAGCTGCAAATTCCACGCCTTTTGCACAAAAAGGTGGAAATAATTCCTACAAACACTGCTATTAGCCTATAGAGTCACTGCCATTCCCTCTTTTTTAGTTCTTTTCTTATTAATTTTAATGTCCTGAGCTCCACAGATCTCTTCTGCCACACCACGACTTCGGGAATTAATATCACATCCACATGCTGGCAGCGTGAGAGATAAAACACGCTAATAATCAAAAGGTGACAGTAAAGCTAATGAAATCCAAATTAAAGTAAGGCTTTGAAAAACCAATTAAGCCACTGAGTCACAATGTGGTGGCAAGAGTGCATCTGGCACCTCCCAACACCCTCAAATCAAGACTGGATGGATGTTTTCCTGGACAATCTAATTTGGTTAAAGACAAGCTATGAAATACCTGCAGAAATTTTAGGAGGAGATCATACACAATATCCAACTAAAAGACCCCAGAACAAGCAGGGCTTTGTGTGAAAGCTCCTGCTGAGAGCACACAGACAAGAAAAAGGTGCTGGAAACAACAGGGAACATGTTCCAGTGGCTTGCCAGGACAGCTTGGCATTCCCAGCTCTCCGCTAGGAAATTAGTTCAGGGATAAATGATACAGAAACCACAGATCTGCCTCAGAAAGTTTCCTCCTGTTCCCTTCCCTTGGCATTTCCTAACGGCAAAGGGAGCTGCCAGGTTACGCTGACTGAGCAGGTTCCCACAAGGGAGTATTTTCCAGTTCCAAGTCATTTATATGGAATAAGACCAGAGATATTAGCACACAAGTGGTTTTCCAAATTTCCAAACAGATTTTAAAGAGGAGGAAGCCAGCTAGGAAGCTCCACCTTTCCCAAGGACCACATTTATAGCAGGAAAATCACCTCTGCAAATTAAACTACTCCTAGAATGATTTGTGTGTCCACAGATCCCAAATCCTCTCATTTTCCCAAAAGGAGCAAGCAAGAAGAGTAACCTTATCCCTAATTCCTGAACTCCAAAGAGAAGGTGCATTCTGTGTTTTTCCAAAATCATAGGGCAGCCACTCTTAAAAATTTCCCTTTCCTGTGGCCACCTCCACAGCGTGAGAGAAGTCCCAAGGGTCACAGGAAGAAAATCATTCCTCTGGATAATCTTTATTCTTGGACACAGTAGGAACTGAGTCATTGCCAAAGGATACTCTAACACATACAGGGCAAAAGTAACACGAGGAAAAACACTGGGACTTTTCCAGATGGTTAAACTCCTGGTTGCCAGTACAAGCTACTACAGAAAAGAAAATTAGAAAAAAAAAAAAAAAAAAGAAAAAGAAAGCTAGGGAAGTTAAGAAACACACTTGTCCACGATGCCCTCCTGGAAGGGACCACTTGACACAGTGAAACTCCTGAGAGAAAAACGCACATCCAGATTTCCAAAGGAACAATCCACATGGCCACACTAACTGCACTTCAGCATTTATTCTGGGGTGACAGCCAGGTCACCGCCACCAAAAGCTGAAACGAGGCAAGATTCTACAGCAAAAACAGGTGTTTTAAGGCCTCACAAAACAGCTGGCAAGAGCCACCTTAGCGAGGGAGTAAGGAAAGGACAGCTTTACCCATTTTCCATTTAAAACCGGGATCCCGCGATTAGCTCAGCCTGCACGTGGTGTGCCCGCCAGGAAAGGTCCTTTTGTCCCCGAGACCACAGCGTCCCTCGGCTACACCCGCACTGTGCCAGGGATCCAGCAGCATCCCAGTGTTCCTCCGCAGCTTGCACTGGCAGGAATGTCACCTCCTTCATCGGGATCAACACCCTCGGCTCCGCTGCTGCCCAGATTGGCAGGGTGAGAGCCAAGTGCCCTCCCCTCACACTCCTCCATGCCAGGCTCCAGCCAAATCCCATCGCCCTCGGCTCGGATTCCAAACGCGAGTCTTCAGTGTCGGCTTGGTTTTCTTCATGGAAAGGGACGTATGTTTAACCCATGGAAAAACACCTCTGCCTACACACATGCCTGCTGCTGAGGGGATTTATGGAACACTTTTCCAGGTGCGAACACACCTCTTCCTGCAAGGACTGGATTTAAGAAAAAGCTGATTTTCTCCGCTGGCCCAACACCAGCAGACATGGGTTCCTGCCCCGTTTTATGGACTGAGACATTCAAAAATATTCAACACCTGCCCAGCAGCAGTGGGGTACAACAATTTCAGCTTTCTTCCAGGATCACTGGGAGGAAAAGAGGAAAAAGCCTCTTCCAAGATTAAGGGAGAGGCTAGAAGGAGGTGGAGTCCATATAAAGCATGCTGATAACTGGAATCAGGCAGGAATGCTTGCCCGAACACCGTGGGCTCCCAAGCTATTGGAAAACACCTCCAAAGCACCCACCAGGCAGAACAAGCCGCCGGGCCCAGCCCTAAGGGTCCTGCTCCTGGAAAAGTGGGGACCAGAACTGGGAAAAGAGGTGCCACCGCCAGAAGCCAGCCCTGAATTCCCGATACATTGCCAGGAAACAATTAGCAGTAGAGCCACACCAGGGAAACACTTGCAGCGGATTCCACCACAGGTATCGGTGACAGAAGACACACGTGAAGAGCAGATAACGGGGAGCAGATAACTCGGGTACCCCATTGCTTGGGGCGCCCTCCATATCCCATTCCTTAGGGACCCCCACATCCCATTCCCCAGCCCCTCCACATCCCATTCCTTAGGGACGCCCCCGGCCCACGCGGAGCCCCGCAGGTAACGGATGGGGCCCACGCCCGGCGCCTCTCACCAGAAGAACGTGTTGGTGCCGTCGTCGTACACTTCGGACTCGGTGCTGCGGCGGGGTCCGGCGCCGTCCCGCTCGGCCCCGGGGGCGCCGCCGTTGGGTTGCGCGGGGGGCGGCGGCGGCGCCGGCTGCTCCTCCAGCGCGGCCTTGCCCACGTTCCCGCCGTGCGCCCGCCGCTCGCCGCGCCTCATGGCGGCGGGAGGGGTGGTGGGGAACCGGCGGCGGGGGCGCACCGGGGATGGGCGGGGGACGCGCCCGGGGGGACGCGGGGCCGGGGCCGCGGCGGGAGGAGCGGGCGGGGCGGGGGGCGTGACGCGGCGTGCGCGCGCCACCGGGCGTCGGCGCGTGCGCGGGGCGGTCGGGCCAGGGGAGGGCGGGGCCGAGCGGGGCGGCGGCGTCCCCCCCCCGTTGCCGTGGCAACCGCGCGGCCTCCGGTACACACGGTACACACCCCCCCCTTCCCGCCACGTGACCGCCGGGCGGCGCCGTGAGGAGCAGCGCGAGCCCCTCAGGGCGGGAGCAGCGCGAGCCCCTCAGGGCGGGAGCGCGAGCCCCCTCAGGGCGGCCGAAGAGCGATAATTGAACAAAACGTCTCCACAAAAGTGCCCTTTGCCAGGCTGCCTTGCGGCTCTCGAGTGCCCCACGTTGTGTAACCCATCCCCGATTCCCGTGTCTTGGTGCGACGAGATGTTCAATATTTGTGAAATATTGTGCGTTTTGCTGGCGAAATAAAATGTGTTTTGTTCCCACCCGGAGGGTCTGGCCAAGGGTGCTCGCAGGGTGACCCCTGTGCCCTTGGATTTGAAGAATTCTAAAATTCCTCAGTCTTTCCCAAATTACCTTGGTCAGGCTCCTCATCTGGAATGTGCCATGCTGATCCCGGACGGCGGGCAGGGAGCTCCAGCTTTCTGGAAAGATTTTGCATGGCAGCAAGCTCCAGAAATATTGTGTGGAGGGAAGGCAAAGTCCTGTGGGAGCAGAGAAATTAAACAGGGAAGGAAATTAGAGGAATCATTTACAGGACCGCAAATAATCAATATGACCTTTAGAGGTCCCTTCCCACCCAAAGCTATTCCATGGTTCTGTGAAATACTGAAGGGGAGCAGGGCTAGATGGGACATTGGGAAGAAATCCTTTCCTGTGAGGGTGAGGCCCTGGCACAGGGTGCCCAGAGAAGCTGTGGCTGCCCCTGGATCCCTGGAAGTGTCCAAGGTCAGGCTGGACAAGGTTTGGAGCAACCTGGGATAGTGAAAGTGTCAGGGCCCATGACAGGGGGTGGCACTGGACAGGCTTTGACGTCTCTTCCAATGCCAACCACTCCAGGATTTTCGGATTCTGTGGAATTACGGAGCTGGCCACAGGAGGGCAGGAGCGGGCTGGGCGAGGAGCGGGCAAAAACAGGACAGAGCTCTGGGATAGATAAAGGACGTTTCTGTCTGCTGCACAATCCCCTCTCCAGCCTAAAACACTCTCCTGCACATCCCACGATGCTCTATGAGAGCTGGAGGTACTCACCTTGTTCCACGAGATCGCAGAATATCCCGAGCTGGAAGGGATCCGTAAGGATCAGCCAGTCCAGCTCCTGCCCTGCCCAGACACCACAACAATCCCACTCCGTGCCTGAGAGCACTGCCAAACCCTCCTTGAGCTCCAGCAGCCTTGGGACTGTGACCATTCCCTGAGGAGCCTGTTCCAGTGCCCAACCACCCTCTGGGGATAGAACCTTCTCCTAATATCAAGCCTTTCCTGCTTGGAATCAGCAGCCAGTACTTTCATTACAAGCAGAGATTCACCCCAAACCACATCCTCTGCTCTAACATATTGACCGTAGCTCCAGGGATACCCATGGATCCAAACAGACCAGGATTTGGGTGAAAACACCCCCAGCTTTGAGAGAACACAGACATCTACTGCCATTTTAGCACCATCCTGAATCACCCTCAGAAGAGGAGCTCCCTGTCCAAAAGCATTGCTGCCAGGCAGGAGGTGGACAGGCAGCCTCCATCCAGCCACAGGGGTTTCACACACAAAACCCTTCAGCAGTCTCCTCTGGTGGGAATTACCATCTCCACATCCAGCCAGGACTAACAGCTCAGGGAATGCTCCTGGAGCTTCCCTGCCAACACTCAGTGCAGGTCAAATCACTGCCCAAAGCGGCTGGAATTCAGTGGGTTCAGGTGTGACCAACCCAGCAGCCACAAAGCTGATCACATCCTAAAAGTGATTTCCTCTGCTCTCAAAGGGTCTGTGTGGCTTCCTCCCCAGTTTCAGCTCCTCTGCTGCCATACTCGGCCCTAGTCACCCGAGAGCAGCAAACACAGGATGAGAGGGAAGCACTGGAAGAGGGACAGCATCAACTTGTTCACCTGCCTTGCTGCAAATACAGCTAAATCCTGCCCAAGCAAAACCAAATTTCTCCTAAACAGGAGCAGCAGCAGCATGGTCTCCTCCAAGTGCCATGAAAGATCCTGCAGGGGCTGGAGATAACTCAGCCAAAGCCAACCTGCAGGCACAGACTTACCTTCCCCACTGGCTGTGACATCCATGGGCTTTGGGAACTGCTGCTGGGTGCATGACCTCCTGGGCTGGAGGTCTCCTCTGGACTGGAGGTCTCCTCCGGAGAGCTCAGCCCTTCTCAGGAAGGAGAAGCAGGAGCATGGGAGGAGTGCCACAGCTGTTCCTCCCACAGATAACCCCATTTCCCCGGAACACGGCAGCACTCCCATTGCAAAGGCCTTTGCCCTGGCGTCGGGTGGAAAGCACTGCCTGGCAGGGCTTCACTCTCTCTGGGTAAACACACACTTTCTCCCAGAGACACAGCCTGTTCTCCGCTCCCAGCAGGTGGATCAACCCTGGAAGGCTAAAGGTCTGCCCACACCTTGGTTTCACACACAGCAGGATATTGGGAAGATAACTCTGTTTTTCCCCCCGATAATACCCAGGTCAGGTTTGCCACCTGTTCAAGGTACTTGGCAGAGCCACAGGATGATGGGGGTTTAACTGGGAGCACCACTCTGGAAATGCTGGCTTCCTTTCCTAGCAGAACGCAACTGGATCACCAACCCCAGGACCTGGTTTATTTTATAGCAGCCCACAGAAATGCTGTTGGAGGGCACAAGGGAATCCAGAGCAGTTATTAACCCTCCTGTTATCCCAGGAAACACTCTTCTTATTTGTAAATGAAACCAACAACCCCTCCCCTTGAAAACAGATCTGGCTTACACATAACATTTTCACTCACTTTTTATAATAAGAGTTATTCCCTGTTCCAAGCCATGGGTCCAGATGGGAGTTGATTCAGGTGAGACCTGAACTTCTGCATCCAGCTCCAGGGTCCCCAGCACAGGAAGGACATCAACCTGTTGGAGATAGTCCAGAGGAGGGACACCAAGTTGATCAGAGGGATGGAGCAGCCCTGCCATGAGGAAAGGCTGAGAGGATTGGCATTGCTCAGCCTGGAGAAGAGAAGGCTTTGGGGTAACCTGATTGCCCCGTCCAGTATCTGAAGGGAGCCTGCAAGGAAGCTGGAAAGGGGCTTTGGACAAGGGCCTGGAGTGACAGGATAAGGAGGAATTACTTATTACTTCCCACTGCCAGAGGGCAGAGTTAGATGGGATATTGGGAAGAAATTCTTCCTGTAAGGGTGGTGAGGCCCTGGCACAGGTTGCCCAGAGAAGCCGTGGAAGTGTTCAAGTCCAGGCTGACAGCACTGTTAGACATGGGAAGAACACAGCACACAACTCCCACAGCTGTTTTACCAACCAGTGAGGTGTCAAGAGGAGATTTCTAGAGCTTTCCAGAGCTTCTATTAATAGCTCCTTGTGGCCATTTTATGGCACCTCTTGGGGATGTCACAGGGCACCACACAAAGCCCTGGCACCAGGAGGGGTAGAGGGGAAAGCAGCGCCCTGGAGCTGGCAGGAGGAGCTCAGCACTGTTACCTGCATGGGGCGGTTCTGGGCTTGCCACTCCTCTGGGCGAGGGTGAAGGGCAGCTCCCTCACCTCCTCCTGATATCTGCCCACTGCTTGGCAGAGGCTGCTCCCTCCCAAGGCAGGCACGAGTGCCACACGGAAGTCACAGCACCACTCGGTTCACATGAGACCTCTGAGACCTCGGGCGAAGGAGCTGGGGAAGGAAACCACAGCGTGAGAGAGCCCAGGAGCCTCCAGCCCATCCTGCACACCAGCCCTCTCCTTAGGGATCTGCTCCGAGGGGCACAAAGGAAGGCTCTCCGCTTCACCATGCAGGTAGGAACAGAAACTGCCCCAATATTCCCAAGATGCTGCTTTTCAGCACCTCTGAGCACCTGTGGCTTGGAAACACAGGCTACACTAACTTCCAATCTCTACCACTCACAGGCTTTCAGCCTTTAAGGTACAAAATTCCTACAAAGTGTATGACAGGGAAAGCAGGATTGTGCTGCCAGTCCCATGCACCATCCCAAGGTGCAGTGGAGTCACACTGGCCCCATATGTTGGTCCCAGAGTTCAAAGATGCCAGAGCACAGAGCAGAGAAGGATGGCATGGATGGAGCTTATGTAAACCTAGGAATGAGCACTGCAGAGGTGACAGCCTCAGGTGTTCCAGGAGCACCTGGACTACAGCAAGGGGAGCTGTGATCTTTTTCTTTTATAATTTGGAAGAAAAGATGTGGGTTTTTTCCCTGGGAAAAGCCAGGCAAACTCTCCAAATTCAGGGCAGGTAGTAATGGTACATGTCTGCCTCTCCAAGTAGAGGCTGTCCCACTTCTCAGGAAGCCACGGGCTAAGGTGGAAGTGCTCCAAGGGAAGCTGTGTAAGAAACATCCTGGAGATAAGATCAATTTGATCATTTCAGTGTGGGTGACGGGAACAACCCAACCCCACACCAATCCATGACTGAAAAGGAAAACAAGGATGCCAGATCCTATCCAGGGCCTTTTCCTGAGTTACTCACATGGTGACTCTGCACACAGCCCAGTGGTGCCTGTGGCCATTTCCCAGAAGGAACACTCAGGGCAGTGGGTTACCTGGCTGGGGACAAGGACCAAAGATACACCTTGGAGGCATGGAAACCCTTTTCAAACGTGGAAATTCCTGCTTCCCATTGTGCTGATCACTTTTACACCTTTGCACAGCAGCACCTCCACATCCTGTTCCAACCACAGGGCAGGAAGAAACTGAAACTGTCCTTCCTGAGAGCAGGGATAGAGCCCAGGGTTCATACAACCACTGCAGAGCCCAGGTGGCCTTACCTGCACCTGATCTCACTGTCAGCCACTGTCAGACAGCCTCCCTAATTCCCAGGAAAAAACAATTAGTTGTGAGAGTAGCAGTGATCCTAAGTCCCTGCCTGCTGCAGCTATCCTTGCCCACACATCCCTGCCTTCCATCAAGAACTGCAGCACCAGGACAAGGGGGATGGCTTCAAACTGCCAGAGGGCAGGATTAGATGGGATACTGGGAAGAAATCCTTCCTTGTGAGGGTGGTGGGGCCCTGGAATGGATTTCCTAGAGAAGCTGCGGCTGTCCCATCCCTGGAAGTGTCCAAGGCCAGTCTGGGAAGACTTGGAGCCATCTGGGCCAGTGGAAGATATCCATGCCCATGGAAGAAGGTGGAACTGGTCAGGATTTAAGGTCCCTTCCACCCAAGGCACTCTGGGATTCTATACACACTCCATGTGGCCCCAAAAGCAAGCTGGGCACCTGCATGGCAGCCTGAGCCCCAGCAGCCACACCTTGGTAACCTCTCAGCCTCTTCCCAAGGAAGGGGATGTGCTAGGTGGGATGCTCGGATGCTCAAGCAGGACTGTCCCTACAGGTGTTGGAGTTGGGAGCCACCTGGGAACAGAAGGTGTGATGCCAGCAGTCCCTTCACCTCATCTTAAGCTTTACTGGGGACAGCAGCAGCAGGAAAAGTGTGCCAAGATGGCACCAGGAACACCCTAAAACATTCCCATACCCAAAGGATGGCTTCCCCTCCACATCCATCCACAAGATCACAGGTGGCACTGGCAGGGAATTGCTGCAGGATGAGGCTAGTGCACATGGAGGCTGAGGAAAACCAGCCAGGCAGGAATGAGCCAACACAACAGCAGAGTGTGCCAGGCCAGACCCATGCCAGCATCAGAGCACTGGCAGTGGGCAGACCCCTGAGGGGTTCCCACTCCCCTCCCTGTGCCCAGAGAGGGGCTCAGACTGGGATACAGGGAACTCCTGCACCCAATCCTGCCCCCCAAACTAGATGACAGCACCAAAACTCTGCCTCTTGCTATAAACTGGGGCGCCTTTTATCCAAGAGAAGTTCTGGCTCTTGTTACAACAGCACCTCTGGGGGAGGGCATCCCTGTTCTCAAGCCTTCCTGCTTCTCATTCTTGTCAGTCAGTCTCCTCATGGCTCTTGTGCTTTGGCTGATCCATGTGAGCGAGCATCTGGCAGAATATTTCAGCCCTTTCCTCATCCCAGCTTCTCTGCTCCCATGGCCTCATTCTCCAGTGAAAGCTCGGGATGCAGATCTTACATCAGGGACAGTTGCACCACCATGGCTCTGCTGCCAAGATTACAGCCAGAGGAACTCGTCTGGCTGGCTGCTCTTTTAGGTCACAATGTCTCTGGTGACCCCAAGTGACAGTATTCCCATCCCTGGGAATTCCCATTCCCCTTCCTGCTGCTGTCCTGCGTCACCTTCCCTCAGGAACAGCGGCGTAACTGTTTGTGGGGACACACCATAAATAACACCAAAGGGTGGAAAATCCCCCAAACGGACAGCTGATGGCTTAAGCTGAAGGAGAGCAGGGTTAGATGGGATACTGGGAAGAAATCCTTCCCTTTGGGGGTGCTGAGGCCCTGGCACAGGGTGCACAGGGAAGCTGTGGCTGTCCCATCCCTGGAAGTGTTCAAGGCCAGGCTGGAGCAACCTGGTCTACTGCAAGGTGTCCCTGCGGGGGGGCTGGATGGGCATGAAGGGCCTTTCCAACACAAACCATTCCATGATGCTTGCTTTGTGCTCCCCCACACCTGCACCCTGGGATGTCTGAGTCTCATTACCTGTAACCAGGAAGGTGGGAGCTGCACAGCTGTTCTCTCCAGAGCCACTCACACACATGAGGGGAACAGGCAAAAGCCAGAGTTCGAGCAGTGTTTGGACAACACTGTTAGGCACATGGACGCTTGGGGTGGTCCTATGCAGGGCCAGGAGCTGGATTCAATTATCCTTGAGAGTCCCTTCCAACTTGGGATATTCTATGATTTTATGATCAGCAGCTCATCCTCCCCACTCTGTCCCTTGGCTGCAGCCTGAAGCATCCAACATGCTTTCCAAGGACTTTCTTCACCTGTTTTAGCGGGGTTGTTCCAGCCTCCAAGTGTCCATGCTCCACTCTCTTTTTACTGGAATTTAAAAGTACCTTCCCCACCCTCCCCAAAAAGCCAACAGTGCCCTGTCTGACAGGAACAACTGACAAATGGAAAAGGCTGATTAAAGGCTGTAAAATCCATTCTAGCATGAAGAGAGAGGGTGAAAGGTGAACACTTCCCCAGTACCGATGTCAGGGCGTCAGGTGAGAGAGCTGAGAAATGTTTTTTCTCCTGGTCCAGATCACTCACAGCCCCAGGGCACCCTTGGGCACAATGAGTTCTAGGGGAGGCTGCACACCCTCCCAGAGCAGCAGTCCCTGCAGCATTCCTAAACACAAACCCCTGGATGGCTTGGCAAGACCCCAAACTGGTGATCACGTGCATATGGGAGGAAGTTTCACACAAGCCTGCTCTTACCTTCCTCCCTGAGCAACTCTTGGAGGGTGCTGGAAGAGGAAAACACGGCATCTCCCAGGGAGCCTGCTGAAGCCTTCTCTCCACTGGTTTTCTTTTCACCAGGATGAAATTCTGCTGACTCCCTTCAGGGAATTTCCTGCTGAGGACACGGACTCCTTTGCCTCCCCGGTAAGCTCTGCTCCTTCTGCATCTGCAGCAAGTCCAGCCCAGCTCAGAGAGGGAGAAAAGCCCCATTTCCCTTGCTCATTCCCAGCTCCCCTCTACACAGCCACAATGAGGGTCCAAACCTCCAAGAGGCTGGAGCTGGGAAGGAGAGTCTTAGCTTTCCATCCCTAATAATTCCCTGCTGGTTTTGTGGGCAGAATGAAGAGAAGTGGGATTTTGTCCTGGTGAGTGATATCCACGAAATGGGCAGTGAGAAAGAGATCAAGAGGAAGAAGTTCCTGGATGAGCTGAGCAAGAAGGGCTTCACTATCAAGGTGAGAGGCTCTGGGAGGAAAAGGCAGCAAATACTTGGCCTGACTTGGGCTCCTGCATCCCAGGAAATGGGAGAGGTCTGAACCATTGAGCTGTTCACCACATCGGAGCAGGAAAATAACCAACTTGCTCAACCAGCAGAGAAATACCCCAGCCCCAGGACTCATAGAGCCCCCTGGCCTTCCAGCTCTGGCCCTTCCCTGCCTCTCTGGCACTGTTTTAACAACCTTTCTCTTCCTCTCACCAGAAAATTGAGGACACAAAGCTCTTTTATGGAGTCCATGCCCCGCAGCACATCTTCTGGAAATACCAGTGTGTCCTGAAGAACCCCAACAGCAGGCAGCAAAACTCCAGTGCCTACCATGACATCCCAGTGACCACCAGGTGGGTGCTGAGCTGATTTCCAGCCTCCTGCACTCACTGTTCTCCACACCAGCATCCATTTTCCAGCTCGGTTCACAACTGTGCCAGGATTTTCACTTTCCACAGAACCATTCTTCACCTCCCACGTGCAAAGCTGATGGCTTCTCACTGCCCACACTTCTCCCTCCCTTGCTTCCCTGGATCTTAGTGCACACTTCTCCCTCCTCTGCCCTGTTTTCCTGAGCCACACAACACAAGTCTGTATCCCAGAGCAGGCTTTAAGCAGAGTTTCTCCTTGTTCAGGATACGGATCGTGCACTTCATCCTGCAGAACACTGTGACGTCCGACTTAGGTAAGGGAATGAGGATCACGGGGGTGATGTTCAGCCTGGACCTGCAGGAAGGATCCTGCCCAAAAATCCTGGTCATTGGCATCCCAGCTGCCTTGCCATCCTGGGGAGAATAGAAAAGGGGGGAGCTCAGACAAGTCAATTTGCTGCTGCATCCAGAGGCTGGGAGATTTGGACAGCAGGAACCACCAGTTCCTCTGCTCTGTCTCCCCAAAATCCTACGTCTAACCCTGTCTCTTCTGCTCTGCTCCCAGAGAAGCTGCATGACCTGATGAAGAAGAAGGTGTTTGAGGCAGCATTTCCCCTGCACAAGGTGAGGCTGAGCACACAGTGCCTGGGAGGAAAATCCAGGAGAGATGGAAAAGGAGGATGGGGTGGGGGAGACCTGTGGGTGACTGGGGCTGCACCAGGAGCTCACTGGGTGAAGGACATAGCAAAGCTCCTGGCAGCTGTTTTGGAGCTGGGCAGGGCATTAAGGGTGCCCTGGTGTTCCTGCATCCAACCAACTTCTCTGCTCTCCAGAAAGAAGAGATAAGGGAAATACTAAAGAAGAAGTGGGCTCGCTGGAGAGTTCTATTTAAGGAACAGCCAATTGAGGAGATCAGGTAATACAGGCAACAAGAGGCAGATCTTTCTAACCTAGAGGTCCCACCTGAAACCCAGAGAGCTCGATGCCCTTTGCCAGGCTCCTGCATTGTCTTAAAAATCATTAGTTTGAACCTGGCTCTTCTCACAAGCACTGGGCTGCCTCTGCAGCATCCAAAGCTCTTAGCCTGAGGGTTATCCCTGTGGCTCCAAATTCCATCTGCTAATCCTGCAGCATGAAACAACCCCCATGTCTGTGAGGACTGTAATGAACCTGTTTGGTTTTCAGCCACATTCAGAAGGCAGGAGAGGTGGGAATGGAGCATCAGTGCTGCATAGCCAGCCTGAGGCTGAACTCGGGGCGGTAAAGGCAACATGGGGCTCCTACAACCACATGAAATCCCAGGAGAGAGCACGGCTCTTGTTTTTGCAAACTAACTCTGTGGGCAGGGGCGGGAAGGCAAAAAGAACGTGTTACTTCATAAACCTGCCAGGGGGCTCTGGGAGAGAGGGAAGATCTTAAAATACAGGTGCACCTCTGACAGCTGGCACAGGATACAGGGCCCCCAGTCCCTCAGTCAGTAGGTAATTCCTTATCCATGACTCCAACCTACTCCCCACACCATAAAAACTGAGATACTGCCACCACGGGCATTTTCTAGTGACTCCCAAAATCTGATCTCCTTTCTGACTGCAACTCCCACCTCACCTTTTCTCCTAGGTGCTATTTTGGAGAGAAGGTGGCCTTGTACTTCGCCTGGCTGGGCTGGTACACCTACCTGCTGATTTTTGCTGCCCTGGCTGGGCTGGCAACCGTCGCAGCTGGGGCTACTGTTTTCAGTTCCAGCCAGGTGAGGTAAGACCCTTGGGAATGCCAAATGCACGTCCCATCCAGCTCTGCAGGTGGCTCTGAGGCACCCTTGTCCCCCTTGCCTTCTCTTCTCCTTTCTTCCAGCAAGGAGATCTGTGATGCCAACAACACCATCATGTGCCCGCTCTGTGACCAGAATTGCTCGTTTTGGGTCCTCGCTGACACCTGCACCTATGCCAAGGTAGGGAACCCCCTTTCCAGGGCAGGCTCAAGGTAAAGGATGGGCAAACACTCCCAGCTCATGCTGCTCCTGCACCACTAAAAAGAAGCCCCACCCCAGATCACCATCTCCATCACCACCATGGAATATTTTACCAGTTACAAACCCCAGTGTCCATCACCTTCCTGTGTTTTGCCCTCCTGTAGCACCTTTACCTGTGTCAGGGGAGACAAAAATGCCAAGACCCCGAGGTACCACAGCCCCTGCACCTCAGTGCCCCATCACACTCTTCCTTCATCTCTTCCAGGTCACTCACATGATTGATAATGAGGCCACAGTGGTGTTTGCCATGTTCATGGCCATCTGGGGTAGGTGTCCATGCCTGGGTGCCCAGCACATGTGGTTGGGAGAGGGAGCAGAAGGTAGAAAAAGGAACGCCAACATAGCTTCACCCTTTGGGATGGGTTTACATCTCCTCTGCTTCCACAGCCTACAGCTCCCCTTCCAGATACTGCAAGAGACAAAACCACTCTGGTGATATCCTCCAGCTCCCCAAATATTCCTTACCTAAAGCTTGTCCTACCTGAAGCTTCTGCTCAGCATAGCCTCCCCAAAGGCACCCAGCAATTTTCTGGCAGCTGCCTATAAATGGCCACAACCACAGGAAGGAGTGGCCTCCAGCCTCCTCCTCCACCTTCCCAAATTGCAGGTCCTCGTGGGTGGGATTTGCTGTGGGATGATGGGATGCCATCACTGCCTTAGTTACACACTCATCTGGTGTTTCCACAGCCCATTCCCTGACCAGCCACCTCCGGAGCAGGCCAGGTGTCCCACCTGTGAAGCCACGGCACAGTCCTGAGTGTGTCCCTGGGCTGGGTCACACAGGGACACAGTCAGGAGTGTCCATCCAATTTACATAAGGGGTGGGTAGAATTGGGTTGGAGAGGTGTAGCCTTGCCAGGGTGCAGTGTAGGACACCCATTCCACCTGAAAGTGACTTATCCCAAATTCACTATGGACACACTAGACCAGGCCAGTGAAAGCTCACCTGCACCATTCCTGCTCCCTCACCGCTGCCTGTCCAGGGCCCTTCCAGGTCACCAAGACACAGAAGGGACTGCCTGTCCATGGGCCAAGGGCAGCCCAGGCTGCTTTGCCATCAGGTTGGATGTGATGTCACTCTCTGGGAAACAGAGGAGTGGCATTCAGAGCCATTCCTAAGTGTCACTGCACTTTCTCCTTCCCAATCCAGCCACTGTATTCCTGGAGCTGTGGAAGAGGGAGAGAGCCAATGTGGCCACCAGCTGGGACCTGTACGGGTGGGATGAGGAAGAGGTGAGGACATAATCTTTAGTGCTTGGTGCTTCCCCTTTCAGGGCAGGAGTCACTTGGGTGTATAAAAGACATATCAGAGAGGTTCCTTGCCCAGACTGAACTCAATCAGGCTTGGGCATGCTCTTGTGGATTGAGTGCTCACCCCTGTCCTCCTCCAGCACTGCTCATCCCATATGTCCACTGACACAAGGGGCACAAAGCACTGCTGGGGCCTTTCTTTCCCATTTTTAACTTTAATATATATTTTTTAAGGAGGAGCTGGCTCTTCAGCTGATCAATAACCCACAGCACGAACCCCGGCTGTACCAGCACTCCTACTTCCGCAGCACCATCGTCCTCATCTTGGCCCTGCTGATGGTACGTGCCAGGTGACAACGGGAATGTTTGGTTTGAGGGCACATGGACCAAAGGAGCAAAGGCACAGATCAGTTCCATGCCCATCACAATGATCCTGGGGCTTCCTCATGCTCACCCTGTGCTGATGGCAGGGGCCACCCACCCTTTGGGGACATGGGCTGAAGGCTCTGCTCTTGCAGTGAGGATCAAGGCAGTGACACGGAGAGCAGGAAGAGGCAAATCCCAATGCACTAGTGCCTGCTGTGTGTCAGTGGAGACTGGTTTAGGTGGAGATATAGAATCCTGGAATCACAGAATGTTAAGGGTTGGAAGGGACCTTATTTGGTCCCAAGCCCCATGCCATGGGCAGGGACACCTCCCACTACTCCAGGTTGTTCAAGACCTTGTCCCACCTGGCCTTGAACACTGCCAACGTTGGGGCATTCGCAACATCTCTGGGGAGCCTGTTCCAGTATCTCCCCACCTTCACAGGGAAGAATTCTTCCTAGTATCCAGCCTAAATTTCCCCTCTTTCAGTTTGTACCTGTTACTCCCTGTCCCATCACTACACCCACCTCACAAACTTGTCGGCCTCCACCGAGGGGTGCTGGTTTGCCTTTGAGGCCACCTCCAAGGCCCTCCTGAGGGGACCATCAGGAGCGATGGAGCAGTGCCCTCGGTGGCTTCTGACCCCTCGTCTCCCTCTCCACAGATCATGGTGCTGATCGGCATTGCCCATGCCCTCGTCATCTACCGGGCGGTGGCCATGGCTCTGTTCACGCAGAGCAAAGTGAGCCTGCTGAGCAAGCACGCCGACATCGTCGCCGTGCTGACGGGGGCCGTGCTGCACTACATCACCATCGTCATCATGACCAAGGTGAGGAGCCACGCGGCGTGCATGGCAGGATTTCTCCATGGCCAACCGCCCCCTCTCATCGTATCCCTCTGTCCTGCAGGTCAACTGGCATGTGGCCCTCTTCCTCTGTGACCTGGGTAAGGGAAATGGGCTGTGTCTCACCTGCAGCACCCTTTTGTCTCTGGGCACAGCCAGCCTCCCATCCCCTTCCCTCCCTACACCAGCACAAGGCAGTTCCCAGGCAGCTCCAGACAGGGAGGCCAGCAGCGCCCCGGCACACACTCACCTGTGGCCCACATGCTGTCCTACAGCCAGCTTTGCAGGGACAGGTCTAGGACAGGTCACAACATGTATTTCCTCTCAGCTCTAAGGCCCCTTCTCCCTCAGCTCATGGCTCTGAGGGACCTCCCTGCTTGGGTGGCCTCACCACCATCAGAAGGCTCAGGTGGAGGGCAGAGCCTTCATGAGTGGCAGATTCCCTTTGGACCTTCAGAGCTGAGGTGGCACCCATGGGGGAGAAGGGCAAAGTCCCACTGCTCTATGACCAAGCCCCTGGGCATTGCTCCCTTTCCTAGAGAAACCACGGACCTTCTCCCAGCGGGAGAACAACTTCACCGTGAAGATCTTCCTCTTTCAGTTCTTCACAAACTTCTCCTCGCTCATCTACATTGCCTTCTTCCTGGGACGGTGAGTAGAGAACACAGGGCAGCCAGGGCTTGGGATGGGTGTTCCTGGCTTTCCTCAGGGTGTATGGACAGCCCAGCCCCTCTGCCCTCCCCACCAGGCACAGGGACCCCATTTGGGACTCAGAAGGGCCGTGATCCCAGGGGTATCACTGTTGCTTCCTTTCTCAGGATCAATGGCCACCCAGGGCACTACGTGCGCATCGCTGGTCACTGGAGGCTGGAGGAGGTGAGGCACCCACTCTCTGACCCCACAAACAACTCCTTCTGTTCCCTTCCCTACTGCCCAGGGAGCCTCTGGGAAGCTCAGCTTTCTCCCATAGCACCTGCCAAAGGGGCCCTGAGGCCCATCCACCCTGCTTGCAGGGCACAACCCCTGTCTTGTTGTCCCCTCCAGTGCCACCCTAGCGGCTGCATCACCGACCTCTTCATCCAGATGGCTGTCATCATGGTGCTCAAGCAGACCATCAGCAACATCATGGAGTATCTCATCCCGTAAGCTTCCCACACTGACCATGACAGGGAGAGGAATCCTGGTCTTCTTCCTTTTCCCCTTCCTCTAGGGATGTGCTGGAAGCAGCCCAGCCCTGCAGGCAGCCACACAAATCCCTCTCTCCCACTGCAGCTTGATATCCCATCAGCTACGGAAGAAGAAAAAGCGCCCCAAGAAGAGAAGTGTGATGTTAGGAGAGGAGGAGGAGGCAGAGGACCCATGCAAAAGGCAGTGGCTGAATAACTATGAACTCAACGAGGTCAACGTCTTCAGCTTGTTCAACGAGTACTTGGAGATAGGTACGTGGGGCAGATCCATGTGCACTCCTTGGCTGGGGAGTGATGGATGCTAGGGAGTCCATACAGGCAAGCAGCCACAGCTCCACACCCAGCCCCACTCTGAGAGCCCTGGGACACCAAGATCATTCAAAAACTGAGGGCAAGCAACTGTGCTAGCCTTTGGCCCTGCCTCAGACCTTCCTCTCCTTCCTGGGCCCCAGCTGTAACCCCAGGGTGTGCCTGTGCCTGGCTGGCTCAACTATCCCCACAGATCCCACTCTCTGACAGCCCTGTGCGAGCTGGGCATCCCCAAGATGTGGCTCTCCCCCCTTCCACCCCTGCAAATCCCTCTGACCCAAACCACAAAGCAGGACAAACCCAAGCAGAGAGAGATGTCCCCTCTGCCGTGGCTTCACACCAGCACCTGGTGTTTGCTCCTCCACAGTGATCCAGTACAGCTTCACCACCATCTTCGTGGCAGCCTTTCCCCTGGCCCCGCTGCTGGCCCTCATCAACAACGTCATCGAGATCCACATGGACGCCATCAAGATGATGCGGCTGCGCCGGCGCATGGTGCCCAGGAAGGCCAAGGACATTGGTGAGAGGGGTCCTGCCAGCACCAGGCTGAGCCCCTAAGCATGGCCGTGGGACAAGGCACAGGGAGAGCCATCAGTCAGAGAAGGACAAGCTGCTTCAGACTCTGCCAGAGGCCAAAATGCAGCTTGGAGGCTCCTTCCTTGACCTGGCCATGCTAAAGCTGTCCCTGAGCTGGAATGGTAGCAGTGAGCTGCCAGAGGGACCTCACTGGCTGCTCCTCTTCCACAGGGATCTGGCTGCAGGTCCTAGAGGCCATTGGCATCCTGGCTGTCATTGGGAACGGGCTGGTGATCGCCATCACCTCCGACTTCATCCCTGTGCAGGTCTACAAGTACATGTACAGCCCCTGCATGAGGGAGAACCACACCAGCATGGAGTGAGTTCAGTTCTGAGACAGTTCCTGCCCACAGCATCCTCACAGCCCTGTCCCCACAGCCGTGTCCTCTTCTGCCTCAGTGCCACCACTGCAGGAGCACAAGACAGTTGAGCTGTCCCCCAAAGCAGGGTGGGGGGGAAAGGGGAACAGGGGAACATTCCCAAATGGCATCATCACATCATCCCTGTGGTGAAGGGCAGCGTGTAACATTGGAGAGCTACAGGATTCCCAGGATGCAGACATATGCTCTCTCCTGCCCTCCCTGTTTCTCCAAGCCTTGGCTGGCTGACCCAGTTCACTCAAACTGGACAGAAGCCTCTGAGCCCTCCACTTCCACCAGGCTTTGTGAAAGTGGGCAGTGAGAGCCCCAGGTGGGTTCTGCTTTCCCCAGAACAGGAGGTACAATCCGTGCTCAACCCGGTCCTTCCCCACAGCTGCTCCACCGGGTACATCAACAACAGCCTCTCCGTATTCCACATCCAGGACTTCGAGCCCCACACCAAGGTGCTGCCAGAATTTAGAGGGGAGCAGATCAAGGAGTGCAGGTAAGAGCAGCCCCCTGTCCCTCACCATGACATACAGGCCAGAATGGCATGGCTTGGGTTGGCAGCGATGGAGCTGTGCTGCAGGTACCGGGATTACCGGAATGCTGACGACTACACCTACACCGTCCAGTTCTGGCACATCTTCGCAGCCCGGCTCGCCTTCCTCATCCTCTTCGAGGTGAGCACACAGGGAGGCAGGAGAGGGCTGGGAAAGGGGTTAGATCTGTGCCTCGTGCCCTGACTGCCTTGGCTTCCCACAGCACGTGGCTCTGTGCGTGAAGCTGATCGCAGCCTGGTACATCCCCGATGTCCCCCAGAAGGTCAAGAATAAAATTCTGACAGAAAAACACAGCAATCTCCGTAATGAACTCAGGTGGGTGATGCCCTGGAAGGGGCCAGGGGTTGTCAGGTTTCAGGATCTGTCTGCTCTGAAGCCTCTTTTCCTTTAGAAAAAAAAGAAAAGCACCAAGTTAACACAAGAAGTGATTTTGCCCAGGGAAGGACTTGGTCCAGGTTTTCCGTCTAAACTTTGTTTAAAGAAAAAGGATTAAGTATTTCAGTAGGAAACAGAACCATTGTAGCTGCCCCAGTGCTGCTGTCCCATACTGACTAAGCCCTGCTCTGGGGAGGGCTCAGCCTGACCCCTCTCCATGGCCACTCTGTCCCAGCTGCCACCCATAATCCTGATGGGAGCAGATTGCAGGGTTCAGGAAATACCCGTGTCTTGGTTTGAAAAGACAGGTGTCTGCTAAGGAATGCAGGAGCCTTCCTTGAAATGGAATACGTAAACCCCTTCCCTCTGAATTATTATGGTTTTGAAATTAAATGGCTCGCAGGCAAAGATATTGGAATAGGAATAAAAGTTCTTTACTAGGAAAATTAAAAATACAAATGCAATAGTACAAACAAGAAAACAAACCACTTACAGAGTCCAAATACAACCTGACACCCTGTGGGTCAGGGTGGAGTTTTCCTCTGAAGGTTCAGTGGTGGTGTAAATAGGCATGGTCTTCCTCTGGGAATCCAGTGGAGAAGACAGCTGCTCCTCTGGGAATCCAGAGGGAAAAAGTTTCTGTGGTGTTCTAAATCTCAGATTATATCCAGGGAGGAATGGTTGGCTCCTCCCTCTGGGCAGAGCTTCTCACAATGGGATGCTGTAATTTTATCAGTCATGCAGTGAGATTCAATGACCCATGAACAGAAGATATCTCCTGGAGGGAGGATTGGTTGTGGAAGAGATAAAGGAAACTGCCCAATTAACAGAAGATAACTGCCCCACCTCCAACAGATGGCAAATAGAATACACACCCCCACTAACATCTTTCAACCAGTGTCGTGGTTTAACACCGGCCAAACTCCAGGCACCCACAAAAGCCACTCACTCACCCTCCCCCTGCCATAGCTGTGCAGAGGAGAGAAAAAATTAACAAAGGGTTCATGAGTTCAGATAAGGACCAGGAGAAAACACTCCAAGGGCAAAACAGGCTCAACTTAGAAGTACAAAGTGAATTTATTATTAACAAAATCAGAGGACCATAATGAGAAGTAAAAGCTCTTAAAAACACCTTTGCTTCCCCCAACCATTCCCTCCTTCCCACGGACAATGCAGGGGACAGAGCATGGGGGTTTTGGTCAGTTCATCACCCAAGGTTTTCTTCCACTGCTCAGGGCGAGGAGTCCTTCCTCTGCTACACCATGGGGTCCCTTCCCACAGGAGAGAGTTCTCTGCAATCCTCTCCACCATGGCTCAAAACTCACGAGCAGGAATCCTCCCAAAACTGCTGCAACGTGAGTCCCTCCCTTGGGCACACAGTCCGAAAGCTGCTGCAGTGTGGGTCACTCTTTCACAGGGTCAGTCCTTCAAGGACAGGCTGCTCCAGCCAGGAAGCAGGGCCCCCTCTCTCCAACAGGTCTCCCACTGGATCACAGCCTCCTCCAGGCACCCACCTGCTCATCTCCCCCACAGGCTTCAGGTGGCTTTCTGCATCCCCCGAGGATCGCCATGGGCTGCAGGGGCACAGCTGCTTCACCATGGTCTCACCACGGCCTGCAGAGGAATCTCAGCTCCAGCACCTGGAGCAGCTTTTCCCCCTCCTGCACTGACCTTGGTGTCTGCATCTTGTTTCCCTCAAATGTTCTCACCTCCTCCTCTTCTGTGGCTAGCAAAAAAAAACCTGTGCCCCTTTTTTGTTTTGATTTTCTTCTTAAATACATTATCAACATCTCCATCTCTAATTGGCCCAGCCTTGGCCAGCAGCATGTCCATTGTCAGAGCCATCCTGGAACTGGCTCTGCCAGACACGGTTGAAGCTTCCAGCAGCTTCTCACAGAAGCCACCTCTGTGCCCCCACAGTACCAAAAACCAGGCCATGCAAAACCAACACAACACCACACTGCCACAGCTTTCCATCTCTGCCTTCCTACTGACTGGGATTTCCCACAAGCAGGGCTTTCCCACAAACAGCCTGTCATTCTTTCTCAGTCTATTTTGGGGAAGAGGCCCTGTTCCTACTTGCAGTGTTTTTCCACACCTCCCAACTCAGACAGTTCCCTTCCCAACACCTCTCTCCTCTCTCCCCAGCACGACAGAATACTCCACCGAGGTGTAGCCACCGCTCTCCAAGGAGAAGGAGAACATGGACTCGAGCCCCTTTCCCAGCCTGGCAGTGCTAGGGGTGCTGGATGAACCCCACGACACAGTGCCACATGTCCCACCTGGGACCGAGCTGGACTTGAACTGGGAAGTGATGACAAGACAGTGGCTTCACAGGAGCAGCTGCTTTCTGACTCGGGAAGGAAGGATGCTGTGGCAGGGCCGGGATGTGCCTCCCCGGCATGGGGAGCGGCTGGGACAGAGCCCGGCGCTGGGGACAAACTCAGGGGCAGCACCCAGATGCTGTGCTGCAGGAGATCACCTGGGTCCTTGTCACTCACTTCCTTAAGCACAGGAAACACCACTTACCTCGTTCCAGCCTCCCTCTCCAGCCCTTTTGTTGCACTTTGGTCTCTTTTTCCACTGCCTTCCGTGACCTCCTCCCTGCCGCACCCCTGGGGAACTTGAGTCCCTCTTCCACCGACCTCCTCCCCGGCACGACTCCCACACGGCTGCAGCTCTGCCCTGCTGTCTCCATGGACACAGCTCCATGGTCTTTGGGGAAATGCCGTTGTTATCTCACGTTTAGCTCCAGGCCCAGCCAGGTCTCAGAGCTGTTCCTGGCTCAGCCTCCGCCAGCCATTGGTATATAAATACAACACCCACGTGGACACGCTGCCTGGTATTGCTCCTGCCTTCCTCCTCTGCCATCCCCAATCATCCCCCAAAACCTTTCCTTGTCTTAGCGGGGACAATCACAGCAGGTGGCAGCTGCAGTGCCCACTCAGAGCTGTGTGGGAGCTGGCTGGTGGGACACCGGGACTTGGCCATGCACAGTGGGAACACAGCCTGGTAAACGTGCCAGGATAATGGAAATATGTGGGGGAAATGGGAAAAACACAGCAAATCCCAAATGATAGGGTTATCCCACCTTTTCCTTTAGAGACATCACGACTGGCTGGCTGCCCTGCTCCAGACAGAATGAGTTTGTCTGCAGCAGGAATGGGCACTGGACAGGTGCCACAGCTCAAGGGTCTCTGACAGGGGATCCCAGAGGCAGAACTGAGGGACAGCCCCCTCCTTTCCTACCCATAGTAACCCCAACCTGGCTGGACAGCACCCTGGCACTGCCTGTGTCCTATGAGGATCCCGCCACAGACGCTTCCCAAGGTGTCATTCCTGGGGGCTGTGCCCTGGAGGTGACACATTCCAGTCAGGACTGCAATGAAAGGCACCAGGGTTAGCTCAGCCTCAGAACTTTGTTCCCAAGAGCACGGAAAGCCGCTAACAACCCCATAGGGAATGGTAAGGAGCTTGCTGAGCCCTCAGGCTTGTCCTGTTTTTGCACCATTGTGGCAAAAACTGGATCTGCTCCTCCATGTAACTTACCACAGGGATAACCTTGATGGACAAGAAAGATCTTATCGGCTCCTGGTTTGCTCCCAAGCCTTCCCACACCCCTACCATCCCCAGGACCTGGGCTTCTTCCATGCAATCCTTCACCATCCCGCAAATACAACACATTTACACTGGATTTTCACAGTGTCCATGAGAAGTGTGCAGCCCTAAAAAAGGCTGCTCCAAAACACACACAGCCAGTGGCTGTGGGACCCAGGAGTAGAGGATTCTCCCCAGAGATGCCAACAGGGATCTGTCTCTTTCCCTCCCACAACAAGCCAACAGCACTGGTAGCTCATATCCTAAACAACAAGGAGTCAGAGTGAGGGTGTTTCTCCATGGGAACAGGCTCAGAGGCCTATCTATGACCTGTACCTATTTATTTATCTATACATAGTTATTCAATATAAATCTACATATAGTTATGTGTTATTAAATATAATACTATCGATATATAGATATATTTGAAAATACATAAATACATATACTGCACCCGTGGCCCTCTTCTTCCCTTTTTTGGCCTCAAATCACGTGCTGGTTGATGCTTTTGCAGCTCAGGCTGGTGTTTGTCCAGGGGCTGCCGGTGCTGCTGTAACCACGTCCATGCCTGGGGCGTGCCGAGGCTGTAATCACCTCCATGGTAATTAGCACAGGGGATATCTGCTCTCCACCAGTGGCCACGGCTGGATCTGGCTCCCCACAGCCAGCGCCAGCTGGAGCAACCACCTCCAGCACCAGCTTGATCTGGCAAAAAGGCTCTAAAGGCACAGAGAGGAGGAAAGGGAGGAGAAGGAAACAAACAGGAGACCCCACAGCTGATGGCAGGATTCTTCTCGCCCTGATACCTCTGTGGGTGCTTCCAGCCTGGAAAACCAGGGAGCTCCACCTTGACCCCGAAGCCTTGTGACACCTGCTGGATGTGCTGCTGTCCCCCTCCTCTTTTCCTTTCTCTTTTCCCCTCCCCTGAAGCCGGAGTTGTTGAACTCTTCCCCCGCAGGTTCAGGTGGAGGTGGAGCAGTGGGAGGGAGGCACAGCCAGCCCTTCCCACGGGCCTGGCGCCCGGGGATTGGGGCAGCGGGAGCGCCTGGCCGAGGGCAGGGGCTGAACTGGGAGGAGAAATAGATAAACTATTAAAAGAGAAAGGGGAAAAAAAAAAAGAGAGAGAGAAATTCCAAGCCCTGATCCGGCCAGTCGGGTCTGCTCAAGCGGGAGGCGACGAGCAGGAAGCCTGCGGCTGGGGAAGCTCTAAAGGTAAATGCAGCTCTGTTCTGCTTTTCTTTCCGTGCTGAAGCCGCCTCAGATGAGGTCAGCAGGGTTTCACCTTCACCCCGTTCCCTGCGCATTCCCGTTCTGGCTCTCCTTCGTTCTCCATCCTGCCCGCTGCCTCGGCACACCCACCCCACAACTCCCTGGCCACGGTGCCTCCCTGCCCTGCTCGCTTTCCCCATGGCCGTGCTCCAGGGAACGCTTCTCCCAGCCATCATTCACCACCCCACAACCTCCACATGGTCCTCTGCCTCAAATCCTCTGCCTCAAATCCCACACCAGGATGTGGGAAATGGGAGCCACTGCTGCCCGTTAGCCACTGCTCCTCCCTCCCTGGCCCTAGGCAGCCCCAGCACCCCCTTCCTGCCATCCAGCACTGTCCTTCCCTGGAGCAAAGGCTCCGGGGATTTTGGGGCCTCCACACAGCCCCTGGCCAGGCTGCAGCTTGTCAGAGCTTCCTTATTCCGGCCGTCAGAGGAAATGGCTTAGGAGTGACCCATCCAGGAGCAAAGCTGGAGCATCACACCAGGCAGAGACAGCCCCATGCCATGCTCAGGAGCATCTCCTACCCTTTCTCCCTGTGAAATCCAGGTGGGCTGGCTTGTCTCCATCCCATTCTCTTCCTTCCCTGGCCATGGAGAAACTCAGTTAATCTTTTAGGTATAAATCACTTCCAGCTGGTCAAGCTGAACATGTACTGGGCGTCTCTCGCGTACCTTGATCCCTGGTTTCACCCACGCCTGGCACTAGGCTGCTCCAGAGGGAAGCACCGTGCCTGCATCCCTGCTCCAAGCCAGGCAGCACCACAGACCTCCCCTTCCACTCCACACCAACCAACACGAGGGGACCAGCCCTGCTCCCACCCACAATCAGGGCGCAGCCAGGAGTGCTGAAGCTCCACAGCAAAGAGGAGCCCTGGGAGAGGCTTTCACCCCTCCTGACTCCCAGAGTTAGGCCGAGTGTTTACCATGGAAACACAGGCACCGTGATGTCCCAGAGACTCCCACCTCAGCCCTGGCACCCGCATCACCCGCATCAGGCGTGTGGGAATAGAGGAGCCCGGCCTTGCTGGGCTCTGCTCTCAGTATCTGCCTCTTTCCACGGGGCCATCGCAGTGACACCACCGGTGATGCCAACTAGGAGAGGTCCCTGTGTGCCATCCCTGTGCTCCCTGCTTGCCTGGAATGCTGTGCAGCTGTGCCAGTCCCTGGGCACAGCCACGGGGTAGCAACGCGCCGAGGCTCCCAACACGCCGGGAACGTGGCACCCACCAGGGAGCTCTCCAGGTGGGAGGCTGCATTTCCATAAACAAACCACACCGCTGGTAATTAGCAGGTTTAAGGGCATGTCAGGCTGGAGGCAGCTCTGCAGCCCAGGCAGGGGGCTTGGCAGGCGAAGGAGGTACCACTGAGACCCCCAAAGCTGTGGTTTCCCACAGCTGAGCTCATTTCCCCACCTTGGTTTTGGATTTGGGCTGAAGCTACATTTTTTTAAATCCTGCAACCCCCAGCTGGTCATTAATCACCTCCCACGCAAAAATTCACGGTTGGGAAAGCCAGGCTGGGAGTCAGTGCAGGGAGGGCAGGTGACACAGTGGCCACCAGGCTGTGGGTGGGACGTGGCTTCGGCTTTACCGCAGAGCAGCACCCACCACCCCCAGTCAGAATCGCTGCGGGGGCCGATGGGGGTGGCCAGGCCCTCCCTGTGCCAGCACTCACGGAGCTACTCCCGGTCTGTCCCAGGCCCAGCCCGCCCTGTGGCAGCGGCAGGCGGACTTTGTCCGCCCCGGAAGACGCTGGTGTGAGATGCTGGCAGCGCCCGCGCCTGTCACCTGAGCGCGCCATGGCAGGTAGGAGAAATCCCAATTCTCCCCCTGTGCGAGCTCAGCTTGGGGTCCTGCTCTGGTACCACCTCTTAGGATGCCAAGGGTCCTTCCCAGCCCCCAAACCGGCTCAGTATGTTGCTAAAGAGCCACGAACACCACTCACTGCCAGACCCCCAAGGCAGAGCTTGTTTTTCCGGGATGGCTACAGCAGTCATGTGCCCTGGGGGGAGCTGGATCAGCTTTCCCATCCAAACCTGCTCCCCTCTGTGCCCCCAGACCTTTGCAGCGTACCCCCTGAAATCCTGGTGCCGGCTGCCAATGAGACACTGGAGCTGGTGCTGGGGAGCCGAGTCGAGCTGAACTGCACCGTGCGCTGGGCGGGCACCGAGCGCTGCCAGCCCATTCCCACCTGGAGCAAGGATGGGCAGTGGCTGGGCAGTGGGAGCAGCCAGGACACTGTCTGGTAAGGAGCCTGACCTGGGGACAGCTGTCCATCTGCTTTTGGTGGGTGTCACCGCACGGCCCAACCCACAGCACCCTCCATGTCCTGTCAGGTCTGGCCAAAACTCCTCAGAGCAGCTCCTGGCCAGTGTCCTGCAGCTCAACCTCACCCACGATGCCGATTTCGGGGTGTTCGCCTGCTGGATCAGCAATGCCACGGCCACCTTCACCCTGCGGCAGGCAGGTAGGGACCTGCTGGTGACAGGGAGGGGGCATCCCACGGAGAGCCCGGGTGCATGGGGGGATTGAGGAGAGTGCAGCTCTGCTGCTTCTCCCACACCGAGGTGCAAACCTGCACCAAACCCAGGTATGATGCTCACCGTGCCCTCCCCTGTCCTGGCAGAGGCGGTGGGGCACGTGCCGGCGGTACTGGCAGCCCTCCTGGTCCTGGTGCTCCTGGTGCTCCTGGCTGTGCTCTACGTCCAGTGCCGCCTGAATGTGCTCCTCTGGTACCGGGACCGCTACGGAGAGCTGGAGATCAACGGTGAGCCAGAGGTGTTCCCACTGGGAACAGCCTCCCACAGTCTGGGGGCTCACACAGCCCTTCCCATGTTATCCCTGCTCTGTGGATCTCCCCAGATGGGAAGCTCTACGATGCCTACGTCTCCCACGCCACTGCCCCCGATGACCGAAAGTTCATCCACTTCATTGTGAAGCCGCAGCTGGAAAACCGCCACGGCTACAAGCTCTTCCTGGACGAGCAGAACATCCTGCCCAACTCAGGTAGGCACCAGGCAGGGCTGGGCAGGGGGTGCCACAGGGCCTGGGGGCTTGACAGCCTTTTTACCCACAGAGCCATCAGCTGACCTCATCATGAATGTCAGCCGGTGCCGGCGCCTCATCGTGGTGCTCTCCGTTGCATACCTGGAGCAGGAATGGTGCAACAGCAGTTTCAGGTAGGAGAGCAGCAGCTCCCACAGGAGAGAAGAGGGGCTGGCAAGTCCCTCACCATCCTGTCACCCATTTGTCTCACAGGGAAGGGCTCTGGAGGCTGCTGGAGCTTTCCAGGAAACCTATCTTCATTGTCTTTGAGAGCCAGTACCGGGAGATCACTCACCCTGCCATCACCCTGCTGAAGCAGCACCGAAGCGCAGTGACCCTGCTGGTGTGGAGAGCCGGCTCCATGGTGAGTGCCGAGCAGGATCTGACCCCCCCTGAGCCCCTTTCCCTCCCCAGCACCCCACAGGGCCAGCCTCCCTGCTGCCCTTTGGAGCTGCCCCATAGTGAGAGCTGCGCAGGACCCATCCCACCAGCACCCCCTTCCATTCCCAGCTCCCCATTTTGGGTCAACCTCCCTGCTGCCCTCTGGGGCTGTGCCCTGGGCTGCAGTAAAAGAGCAGGTTGGGGCACTCACCTTTTGGAGGACATTTAAAAACTCAACCAGAAGAGCCCTGCATCTGGGAGCTCACTCCCCAAACCTGCGTGGTCAGGACCCCATGACACTCCAGGGCCTCCCCGGCCTCAGCTCCCTGAGCGGAGCTTTGGCCCAGGGCCACTCCGGCCATTTCGGGGCCAGGCTGGGAGCTGAAGCCCTGGGGAGCGTTCCAGCAGGTCGGGCCGGTTTCTCCGCCGGCGCGTGGGCACCGTGCCATGCCGGAGCACAGCCCTCACCTTGGCCGAGCTCCCAGCGCCGGGGAGAGCGAGCCGAGCTCCTGGAACCCTGCGGGGCCGTGCTCCGGTGGTCCTGGCCCAGCTCATCCCCTGTGGACTCCTGCAGACCCCATCGTCGGACTTCTGGAAGGAGCTGTGCCTGGCCCTGCCGCGCAAGGTGTCCTTCCCGGGCAGCGTGGGGGACCCGCAGACCCAGCTGCAGGAGGACAAGGACCCCATGCTGATCCTGCACAGCAGCTACCTGGACAGCCCAGGAGACCTGGATCCGGACGGGGACCTGGGCACAGGTCCGTGTCCCTGCTGCTTCTCCCAAGGGGACAGATGGGCGCTGGAGGTCACTCCCGGGGTGGGTCCAGCCCCTTTCCCCTCCACATAAACCCATCTCCCTGCTCCTGCCAGGCCTCCGAGGGCGCGTCTTCGGGAGCCCCCTGCCCCCCCGCCTCGGTGGGCACAGCGCTCCCAGGAATCCAGCAGCCAGCGGGATGGAGGACGCACAGCTGCGGGACGGGCAGCGCTCCGAGATCGACGTCTCAGATCTGGGATCGCGCAACTACGGTGCCCGCACGGACTTCTACTGCCTGGTGACAGAGGATGACATCTGAGCAGGACCACGGGTGTCCCCCGGCCCTGTGGGGCACATGGACCAGGTCAGGGCCGAGGAGCCCGGGAGTTATGATGGGATCAGAGCCACGGCTGTGCTGGGAAAGCAGGAGCTGGCTCCGAAGTGGAAAACTGGAAAACCATCACCAGGAGCACCCTGCCTATAATACCTCAGTGCCACCCCTGGGTGCCACCCAGGTGGCTGGGCCCTCTCCCTTGCCGTGGGTGGCAGGGACATTCTTCCTACATGATGGACAAATGCTGGGATGGGTGATGCTCTCCAAGGAACAATGTGCCCCAGCCCCAGGGAGTGCCTGAGAGGAGTGGTGGCAGCACCTTTGTCCCTTATGGAAACCCCCGTGACAATAAAAGGCTGCTGCACCCACTGGGTCTGTCCATGATGGGGACACAGGTGACACGGGGGAGGTCTCCTCACCACAGGCAGTGCTCTGGTCTGTCCCTCCCACACCAGTGTCCCTGTCACGCTAACTCTTGAGCCATGCCAGGCACGGAACCTCACCCTGTGCTGGTGTCACCAGGACACTGTCCCACTCTCCCAGGTGCCATCCAAACACAGGTGCAGGTGGGCATCACTCAAGGCCTTTATTTCAGGGCTACACAGGGCAGGGGGGTTGTACACAGAGAGCAGCACAGCCAAACACCCCCTGACCCCGAGCCTGGAGCACGCCGGTGCCGCTCACCATGGGGCTGCTCCAGCCCCTCCACCCGCTCCCCCCATCCTCCCACCCCTCTACCTACTCTATATCATGCCCCCCAAGGGGTGCCCTGTGCCCCCCAAGCGTGGGGGCTCCCCCAGCCCCAAAGCCATCCCCAGCCCACCCGTGTGTCCCCTCCTGGCCACCGCTGTGGCACAGAGAGCTTTGGACCCGAGAGCTTTTGCACCCAGCACCGGGGACACCTCCCCACCCACAGGGCCACGCTGCTCAGCAAACACAACCCGGGCAGCCCTGCCCGGATCCTGCTGCACCAGCAGGGCCCAGCCCTGGCAGCAGCTGGTGAGGAGAGACTCTGCCACACTGGGACAGTCCCCACAGGGTGACAGATGGGCCTGAGGCCCTCCCAGGCTTCCTGCAGTGAGGGCACAGAGCCCCATCAGACACCGCCCCCTGCCCACCCTCCACAGCAAAGGGGAATGCAGCGCTGTCACAGTGTCACTTCCCAGCTCCCTGCAGCCACTGTGCCACCCCATAAACTGTGGGAAGCCACCTCAGAGCCTACCAAGCCCCCAAGCCATGCAAAGCTCTATCCCCACCCAGCCAGGGCAGAACAAAAGTGTAACCCACAGCACATCCCACACTGGCACAGGGCACAGACACCCCCAGCTCAGGGAGCTGGGATGAAGCACCCCCAGAAGCCCCCTTGCCCAAGAATTGTTCTACAGGAACCTTCCCAACTCCCTACAGCTCCTGCCCCCCTGTCAAGCCAGGACAAGCCAAGTTTTGCAGAAGCTGCCTGAGTGTGGGGAGGGCCCCCAAGAGGTGCCATGGGGCAGCCCCCTCTAACTGGGGTCCCAGTGGGGCCCCACAGCAGAGCCAAAAGCAGCTGCTGGGTGTAGGGCTGGGCAGGAGGGAGGACAAGTGTCCCCCAACCAGGAAAGGGGAGCTGGCAGAGGGGGGATGCACGTGGAATGTAGGGATTACGCTACAGAGCGGGGGTCTGGCGGCGAGCAGCCTCCCCACAGCATGGCTGGCAGCACGGAGCATCCCAGCGAGGCATTCCAGCTCCCAGGGTGTCCTCAGAGGCTGAGGAAGTCCTCCTTCCGGTACCCCTTCTGCAAGGAGACAGCCCCATCAGGCACATGGAGCCCCTCTGCTGCAGCACCAATGGGCCACACCGTCCCCACCCCACCCGCACAGGGACAACGCGCTGGGATTGTCCCCACACCTGAAGAAAAGCAGGGATGGAGTGGGACCCCACCATATCCTGGGAAGCATTTGGGTGGTGTGGCTCTCTAGGATGAATCCCCTGGCCTTGATTCCCTAGGGATCCTCCCACTGGCTGTGGGAGGCTGTGGAATTGGTACGTACCATCTTGAAGTCCCGGTGGAGCTTGGTGTACTGCCACATGTTTCCCAGGAGGCTGGCGGCAGCTCGGGAGGACTTCTCGTTGTCCGAGCTGGGAAAGGGACAGGAAGCAATGAGGTTTTGGGGACACTGAGCATGGGAGGGTGCCCATCAGCACAAGGAGATCACCCCAGAGGGGCCTGGAGGGACTGGGGGCTTAGTGCGGGTGGGGAGAGGCAGGAGGTGAATGGCTGGATCCCACAATAACAGGCAAGAGCAGGGAGAGGCTCCCTGATGGGAACAGGCAGCATTGGTGATGGTGGGGTGTCCTGAGGGGGTGACAAAGGGCTGGCAGGTGGCCACTCTGAGCTAGTGTGGGTACTCCCAACACTAAGGCTTGCGAAGGGGAACTTGTGACCCTCTTCCACTGTGCTGGAGCAGAGAGGGAGAGGAGAGCAGGACAGGAGCCCGGGTGTGAGCTGGGACACACAGCTCCCACCTGTCCCGTCGCTTCTTGATGAAGAAGAGCTTCCTCAGGCCGTCGAAGTAGACAATGTCGCGGGCGGCCATGGGGCTCTCCACCACCAGGTTGTTGAGCACCGCGATGATGTTCACAATGACGTCAGCAGGAGGGGCCTTGTCCCCGACGCTCCCTGGCAGCTTCTCGATCAGGTGGCTGACCACCTTGGTGGCTGTGGGCAAAGGGGACATCAGGGCTGGTGGCCAGAGCCAGAGGGGACACAGCCGTGTCTGGGAACAGCCCGCAAACTCAGCTGCAAGCAGGGATGCAGCAGGCAGGATGGGGTTGGGATGTGGCTGGAGATAACGGGAGGCAAAGGAAAAGGTTGGGAAGAACCCCCCAGCCCTGATTCACGCCCAGCACTCACACATCTCGTCCTTGTTACGGGCGTGGCGGGACAGGTTGCGGATGAGGCCGGTGAGGGAGCGCAGCTGGTGGTGGTCGGCAGTGCGGACACGGTCCAGCACGGGATTCAGGATGCGCTCCTGCTCCAGCGCCAGCCGGCTCAGCACGCCTGCCCACTGCAAGGCAAACACCCCCTTGGAGACTCCGCCAGCTCCCTGCTCCTGCTCCTCCCGCTCACTGGGAGCGGCTCGGGGTGAGCCCTGCCCAGGTGCCCCCTCCCAGCACGGCTGTGGGACCCCCGCTGCTCCCCGGGCCTCACCCTGCGGTCCCCGGCCGTGATGTTCTGCAGGGCACCCGAGGCCGCCTCCGTCGTGTGCTTGTTGAGCTCGCAGCGCTGCAGCAGCCGGTTGTAGATGCCCACGATCTGCGGGTTCCAGAGCCACTCCATGCCCTTGGGGTCCTTGGAGACCTCCGTGAAGGTGACGATGTCCGCGTTCAGGTAGTGCTGAGGGACAGGGGCATTGTTAGACTCACAGTGTCCCTCCCTGCCGGTGTTGCCTTTCCCTACCTGCCTGGCCTGAACTGCTGGGCAGGTCACCCTGGCTACATCATGCCCCATGTCATGGAAAAGCAGGGCTTCAGCTCCCTGATTCACCCCAAACACCTGATTCACCCTCCTCTGAGCTCACCCGTGTGTCCCACCCACCAGCTGAGGCCGGCATCCACCTCCACCCTGGCATCACTTCTGCTGCCAGCGCTTCCCAGTGGCAGCCCCACCCCGGTGACACGGCCAGGATGTGCCCCCACTGACCTCCCGGGCTTTCTTGCTCTGGGGGCTGAAGCAGCCCACCAGCTCCCCTGTCATCGTGCCGCCGGCATTCCTCCGGTGGCCCTCGAGGCGCTGGAGCGAGGATGGGGGCATCTCGTCGTACAAGCGGTAGGAGAGGTTGCGCAGGACACAGACAGCGTTCTCCACACTCTGGGAGGGCACAGGGGACATGAAGGTGTCATCCCTGGGCCACCTGCAGCGTGTGTCCAGCGGGCACAGGGGCTCCACAGCAGAGTCATAACATTGGCCGTGCCCAGTGAGCCCAGCTGGTGGACTCTGTGGGGCTGGACTGGTTCTCCCAGCATCACAAGACGGGCCTTTGCACAACAGGGTGGGGGAGCAGCACCTCAGCCCCTCCACCACCAGCTTTGGGGCTCACCTTATCCTCCGACTTCCCCACCTCCAGGGAGCTGTTCACATAGTGGATCATGGAGTCCACCAGCCCATGGCACTCACGCATCTTCTGCCGGGTCTGCTGGCTGGCAGAGCTCAGGTTCCTGCATGGGAACGGGGTTCTGTTATGGAGAGAAGGGGATCCCCCACAACCACCCCTTCCTGAGCCCAAAAAAGAGCCCTGCAGACAGTGTTCCTGTCTCTTCCTCCCTCCAAAACTTTGCTCCCAGTGGGAGGACCTGGAGGAGATACCTGAGGAAGCCCGTGGAGTTATAAAAGATCTCTGCCTCTGAGGGGTTCTGCTGGATGACACCCGAGGCCCCCAGCCCAGAGAGAGGGACCAGGACCAGGTCTGTGAGCTGCTCCAGTGTGTCCCGGGCCAGGCGATCCTTCAGGTTGTCACTGGAGGACAGATTCCACAGGATCCCTGCACAGAGGGGGACCCTCAGTACTGGAACAGCTGGAGAGCACACCCACCCCAACTCCCCCACCGGGGGAGCTTCTGCTGGTGACAACCAAGCAAAGAGACCATCCCCGTGGAGCTCCATTCACATGAGGGGAGTAGAGGCCACCCTCAGGGGAGGGGGACCCCCGCCCACCCCACTGTTGTCCCCAACCTGTGACGTTCTTGCGGAGCTCATCGTCGGGCTCCCGCAGGGTGCGCATGAGCTCGTAGATGCCGTTCTCCTCCACCAGCGCCAGCTTGTTCTCGGCGTTGTCGTAGATGAGGTTGCGCATGGCGCCGGTGGCGTGGCGCTGCACCTCCTGGTTCGGGCTGTTGAACAGCTTCACCAGCTTGGGCATGGCCTGCAGGCTGCGGGCCTGGGGGACAGCCCGGGGGGGTCAGACATGCTGCGTTCCCAGGGCTCCCTCCATCCCTTGCACCTGCCTGCAGTGTCAGAGGGGCTGGGAAACCCCCTGCTCCCACTGGGAAAATCTCTTCTCCCACCTTTCCGGGGACTCACCTGCTTCTTGGCGCTGCTGTCACTGTAGCACTTGTGCTGCAGGTAGGCAGCGCCCAGCACCTGCAGGTTGGGGTCACTGGCGATCAGGTACTTCACTGCTGAGGGCAGGTCGATGTCGTCAAACCTGGAACCACAGCTGGGTGAGTCCCAGCAGAGCATCCCACAGGATCCTCCACCTCTGCACCCCACCATGTCCCCCATGTCCAAGGAGTCCCATGAACCCATCTCCTTCCCACTGCGCTCTGGGCATGGGACTCCATTCCCAGTGGGATGAGCATCATCCTCCTGCCATGTCTCAGGATGTGTCCATGGAGAAGCCAGGGGCAACACACACTTGGAGGTCAGCCTGTGCTGTGGTGCATCACCACAGGACCACGCTGCACCCACCATCCCACCCCTCTTCCCAACATCCCTGGTGCCCAGGGGGAGCTGGAGGGGTTCACCCTCCTCCAGCAGGGTGGGACACACTCCTCCCACAGTGGGGACAAGGACCAAGACACCCCGGAGCAGCCCCCGGCCCTCACCCGCCGGCGTGGTGGCCGAGCAGCGTGCTGTGCCCGTTGTACATCTCCATGGTGCGTGGCTCCGCGAGGTGGTGGCCGGACTCGGCCAGGCTGCGCACAGAGGGGGCGCGGGAGCTATGCTCCCCCAGCCCCAGGAAGGCGCCGCCGCCTCCCGCCGGCACCGTGCCGAAGGAGCCGGCGCTGAGCCGCGAGCGGTTGTTGCTCTGGAAGCGCTGCAGCGTGCGCATGGCGGGCGCGCGGATGGTGCGGCTCGGCGGCCCCTCGGCGCCGTCCAGCCAGTCACAGGCGGCCTTGGCGGCCGTGCCGGCGCTCAGCTGCCGCTCGAAGGCGAAGGAGCGGCCGAAGCCACCGCCGGCCTGGCTCTTGTAGAGCTGCCGGTGCCCCGGCGCGTCCAGCTGCTCCGACAGGACGCTGTAGCGGTCGTCGGCGAGCGGGAGGGGCCTGTCGGCCAGGCGCAGGGAGCGCAGTGACAGCGTGTCCAGGTTCTGCCGGCAGCGGAAGTTGCGCTCGTGGAAGGAGCTGGGCCGCGGCGAGGCGGTGGCCGCCTGCGAGGCCGCGTAGCCGGCGACGTAGGCGCGGCCCTTGGCCAGGCCCCCGTTGCTGATGGTGGCCATGCGCTTGTGCGGGGTGAGGTCCACGGCCGAGCGCGAGGACCAGCCGCTGCCCCGCAGCGTGCCGAAATCCTTCTTGGCCAGCGGCTGGTACAGCTGCAGGGGGGAAGATGGAAGGTTGGGAGTCCGTCCCTCCACCCCCACCAGGGGAGCGCAGAGGGAGCCCTGGTACGTACCGAGGCCTTGGGGTCCACCCCATTGCTCTGGGAGCGGGAGCTGAAGGAGGAGCGCAGGGTCGAGCTGTACTGATCACCTGCAGCACAGAGGAGGCAGAGTAAGCACGGGCAGGGCGGGGAGGGATCTGGAGATCAAAGATCGCCCCAGCTCATCCCAGGGGGACCTGCTGCGGGAACCGGGGCACCGCAAGCAGAGCTGGGGGGACAAAGGGGTGGAAAGAGGCCGCCTTCACCTGCCCGCTGGCCACGGGGAGCAGAAGTGGCCTCCCCGGCCTGCCTCGTGCCCCGACGGCGAGGGCACTAATTGCCACCTTGGCGGGGACACCGCGGCTCAGCCCGGTCCCCCCCTGCCGCGGCTGGATCAGCAGCCCAGGCATCCCCCACAGCCAGTCCCGGCTCCCCCGCCCTGGGAACGGCACCTGGAACCCCAGGTCCCCCCCATGGCACCTCACGCTGCCCACCTGCCCTGCCACCGCCCCAGGGCTGCCGGCGGGACACGACAGGGACGGGACAGGGACGCCGCCAGTGCTGGTGGTGCCAGCAGCGTGACTCACGCCTGGGGCAGCCCTCGAGGTGTCAGAGGGGTCTGTCCCCACCACTGGGGTCCCTAGCGCGGGGGTCGGGGCTCGGGGGATCCCGGCGGTGCCGGGCGGGGCGGCAGGGCGGAGGCCGCCGGCGCAGACGTTAAATGGAGGAGCTGGAGCCCGGCCAGCGCCGGCGCTCAAGGCTGGTGGGGGCTCTGCCAGGGCGGGAAAATCCTCCCCCCTGCCAGCCCAATGCGGGGTGTGGGACCCCACCAGCGCAAAGCCCTCCAAGGATAGGTGGGGGAACTGAGGCAGGACCCCGAGTGGGATAAAACGAGCCCACGCTGGGGCTGAGCTACCCTTGATCCCAGCGCTGGGGATGCTCGAGGGCGTTCGAGGGACTCGGTCAGGGTGGGGGGCACCCCCCAACCCGCAGTCAGTGTGCGCCCAGAGCCCCAGCGCCGGCCGAGGGGCTCCCACCACCCGTCCCACCGCGTGTTCCCGGGGGCTCCCGGGGGTCTCCCACCTCTGGTGCCGTCGGTGAGCTCCTCGGGGCGGGCGGGCGCTTGCCCCCGTAGCATCATGCGGATACGGACCTGCTCCTGGACACGGGCGCTGCGCAGCCGCTGGGCCTCGGCCGCCTCCCGGCCACGCTCGTCCAGCTGCCGGTCCGAGGGCAAGGCCAGGGAGCAGACACCGGCCTCGGGCTGCAGGGCCGACAGCAGGAAGGCATTAGTCTCCTGCATGGTGCCGAGGGGCCGCGGCCAGCCCGGCCGCCCTGCGCAGGTGAGCGGCGGCAGTGGCGGCGTTCCGGCGTTCCCCAGCCGTAGGGAGGCTCCGTCCCGGCCCGTCCGTCCCGCCCCGCCGCCACGCCTCGCCGCGAAAAGGAGGGGGCCCCACCGGGGCCACTGTCACCATTGACACCATCACCATCGTCACCGCCACAGGTGGAGGTGCCCAGGGGTGACCTCGGGGATGGGGTGGTCCAGGGGTCTGGGGGTCCTACCTTGGGAAATGCCAGGATCCCTTCAGTCACCCCCTGACTCCTGGGCAGCCACACCAGTGAGCCCCAGACCCCCAGACTGTCCCAGCGATGAGCTCAAGACCCCCAGGAAACCCCCCAGAACAGCCCTGAGCCCCAACAAAGCCTCCCCATTCATCTCTGCCACTGCAGCCTGGACAACCACATTTTGTTCCTCCAGTGAGCCCTGGAGTCTCACATGGTCTCCAAGAAGAGCCCCAGACCTTTGGAGAACCTTCCCATTGACCTCCAGAGACTCGCATGGCCCTGCCACTGAGGCCCAGACCCCTACAATGTCCCTTCAATGAGCTCAAGACCCCCAGGAAACCTCTGAGGACAGTGCTCTGGACCCCTATACGAATTCTCTGTCCAGCTCTGGACCCCCAGATTGTCACTCCAGTGAGCCCCAGACCCCCACATGGGGTCCCAGAGGCATCGCAGACCACCAGGGAGACCTCTCAACCAGCCCTGACCACAAAGCCCCAGGCCACCTCCACAGGGACCCCCAGATCACTCAAGTCACTTTCCAGAAGCACTCTGGACCCCCATCTGGCACAGGGGTCCAGCCTGGAGTGGGGGCTCCTTGCAGTAATTCCTGGCTGAGCCCTCCCTGCTTTGCTTTTCAAATCAGCCGGGGAATGAAGAAACAACAATAATAAAAAAGGGGCGGCTGAGCGCCGCGGGCCCGCGGTGACGAATGCGGTGACTCAGGCCCTGCTGCCACCACAGGTACTAATTAGCCTCGCCCCAGCTGCCGAGCCACCCCATGGCAACCAGACTGGGGACACCACGTCCCCCTGGCCCGCTGTGCTCGGGGTCAGCTCCCGAAATCGCCCCGCTGCCAGGCCACGCCACTGTCCCACAGCCCAGCTCGTGGACTGAGCAGCTCATCCCTGACCCAAGTTGTGGCCGTTCTCAGCCCCTGCTCGGGGTCACGGTGGCTCGGTGTCACCAGGCGGGTGGTTTGGGGCGAGCGTGGCCACGCGGGCCTGGCTCTGTGGCCAGCCCTGGCTCAGCGCTTGGCGTCACCGCTCCGGCAGCGACAGCAGCGTCGCTGGGCCAGGTTTACAACACCCGGCGGTGACACCGTGCGCGCTTCGGTCGGGGGTGAAAAGGGCGGCTGTGCCCGAGGAATGTGCCGCCGTCAGCAGGAGCCGCGGCAGGGGCGGGGTGTGAGACCTGCGGGCCGGCACTTTGGGGTGTCAGTCCCCCGGTGGCCGCCCCAAACACCCCTTGGTGGCACCATCTCGATGGGCTGAGGAATAACGTGGGGTAACCCACCTCCCCAAATCTGGGGGCTTGTGGGAGCCCCCTTTTGCCCAGGGCCCCCCCCGTGTCTTTTGGGGTACAGCACCCAGGAAAACCCCCGAGGCCCCCCCTGTTCTCCCACCGCGGCACCACCCCACGGGCGCACCGAGTTTGGCAGAGCTCGGCGGGCGCTCCCAAGCCTCGGAGCCCGGATGAATCACGGGTTCCCCCCGCAGCGGGCGGAGCGGGTGGATCGCTCCCTCAGCAAGCCAACACTTGCCCTCCGTCCCTGTGCCAGGATCCCGGGGGATCGGGGCCATCCCAGCAGCCCCCCAGCTCCGGGGGACAGAGGGGCTGCGGGGACAACCCTGAGCCCACTGGCACCCCCACCTTCCCCCAGCTCTGTCTCCCTCCCAAACCCACATTCCCCCACCATAACACTGCCCTGCAGCTGACAACAGGAAATTCAGGGCTCCGGGGGGATTCAAGGACTGCTTAGAGCTGGAATGGGCAGCGCTTGCCTCATCAAGCAGTTCGTTAATTAGGGAAGGTCGGATAGGAGGGGGATACACCAGGGGCCTTAGAAACAGCAAATCAGCACAAAGTTAACTTTTGAAGCAAAATTGAGGGATTCCCGAGGGGATCGGAGCACAGCTGGAATGACACAGGGTGAAATAAACCCAGTCCGGGGTCTCTAAAGCAGCCGCTGACCCCCCCCCAGCCTGGAGGCACCTCTGTCACTCCCCTGCGGGGTGACAGAACCACATTCCCGGGAAGCCCCGGCTCCCGGGAGAGCCGCGTCCTCTCCCACCCCCCGAGCAGCAGCGAGTGCCCATCCCCACGCCCGGGTCCCGGCGCTGGCCGTGCCCGCCGGGGCCATCGGTGCTGGGGCGGGGAGTGGCCGCCGTGGCTCCGCGCAGCCCGGACACCGCGCACACGTGCCAGGAGCCGCTGGGGACACCGAGGCACAGGGAGGGAAAAGCCTCCTGGCCAGAGCTGGCCGCTGTTGGGCAGCCACCAAACCCACGTGTTGGAGCCCCAAACCCCCGGCAGCACCCTGGTCAGTGGAAGGGGACAGGCTGCGTGGCAGGGCGAGTGACACCGGCTCTCCCCAGGGACCGTGGGGACAGTGGCGATGGTGGCCGTGGGAGTGGCCGGCACGTACCTGGCTGGGTGGCCCCGGAGGGCCGTTGTCCTGCAGCATCCTCGGGCGGGCAGGTGCACCCCTGGGTGCTGCGGGGTGCGGGTGGGCACTGGCGTCTGCGGCGGGCGTGGGGCGCTCAGGCCCGCCCCGCACCTCGCCCAACCAGTCTCCTCGCCGGGGTTTTGCATGGAACACGCTCGCCTCCCCGCCAAGGCTGGGATCTCGGGGCTCACTGGGGCTCCTCAAAATCTTCAGCACAGCCAGGGGTCCGGGGGGGGGCAGCCCCCACAGCAGAGTCACATCTTGGCCACCTTCACGATGCTGCAAAGAGTCCCCAGGGATCCCCACCGCCACCATGGCCATGATCCAATGTGTCGTTCCCACCACATCCCCCTGAACAGCCAGCTCAGGGCACCCATGGGTGTAACAGGGAGGGTTTGGAGGTGTCAGAAGGAGAAGATGGAGAGGCAGAGTTTGGGGGGCACAGACATTTTTTGGGATGCAGGGGGCTCCCCCTGGTTCACAGGGAGCGTGTTTGTGTGCGTGGGATGGAGCAGCAGCCCTTTGAAGCCAGATAAGCTGAGAGGGAGCGTTTGAAACGGGCCAAACCAGTTTGGGGGGGTCACCGCTTAGCTCCTACCACCACTAACCCAGGCCCCCCACCACACCCCACACTCTCCAGGGAACGCCAGGAGGGAGCCCCCCAGTGCAGAACCCAGTGCAGGGCAGGAGGTGCCAGGACCCTCCACGTGGCCACTGCTGTCACGCGTGGCCCGTTCTCAGCCCGGGGGTGTCAGGAGGTCCCTGTGCTCCCCCCAGCCTCCAGGACCTCCCCTCTCAGGCCCATGGCTGGGGCAGCCCCTCAGCGAGGGAACTCCAGGCTGGAGTTCATCTCCACCGCCCTGACAAGCCCCAACACCTTCGCCGTGTCCCCGCGGGGCAGGGAGGGCCAGGGCTGATCCTCCAGGAGTGGGGACCTGCCTGCACCTCGCTGTCACCTGGGGCTCCAACACCTGGCCAGGGAGAGAGGCTCCCTGTGGCTCCTGCAATCCCCGTGATCCCTGTCTGAACCCGTGGCCACAGCTTAGCCACCACTGGAGAAACAAACCCTCCAGCACTGTGCTGCTGGCCCTGTCCCAAAACTGTCCCCAGCACCAGAGGGGATGGCACTGCTGGCACCAGTCCCTCCCAGCACCAGCTCTGGATTTGGCTGGTGCCCACTCCAATGGTGGTGGCTTTTGGAGCTCTCCCGGCTGGGAAGCTGCTGGAAAAGCTGTGCCTAAGGCCAGGCTGGTTTTGGGATAGGACTGGTGGCCCGGGGGCCATGGGGCCACCCGCTCTGCCCAGCCACAGAGCAGCTCCCAGCGCAGCGGGCACAGCCCTCACCCACAACAAAGCGTTCCCAAAGTGCTGCAAAAGAAACAGGGAGCAGGGCAAGGAGAGGGGAGAAACAACTCCTGCCTGCCAGGATGGTCCCTTCCCAACAGAGCCTGAGGCCACAGGTACCGAATTTGGGACAACAAGCCCCTGGCTGTGGCTGTTTCTGATGGCACATGGGTGGCTGAGCCCTCACCTCAAACTCGGGATGCTCGGAGTGAGCCTGGGGGATACAAATGCAGAATGAAACACCTGGAGGGAAACTCCAAGACTGTTTCAGGGAGGAGCCCAGGGGATTTGAGACATGGGACCTGGCTGAGGAGCAGGAGCCCATAGTGGGTGGGACACGACAGAACCCTTGAGACACCCACCACAAACAGACACAGGTGAGGGGAAGCACCAGCACAGGGCTGGGACGGGGGTGGGCAGGGACAAGTGTGCCAGGACATGCAGGAGCACAGGGAACCGGCACAGCCCTCCCTGGAGCTGGGTGGAGCCCAGGTGTGGGGCGGAGGCTCAGCAAGCCCGGGCGTGTGGCCGGGCATCAAACAGGGTGCTGCCTCCTCCTCCTCCTCCTCCCTGCATGGAAACAGCACGGAACGCTTCTGCCCATCCCACCACAGAGAGGAGAACCTCGGGGCCAGGGCACAAAGACCAACCTGGCTCCCATGCCCTGCATCCCTGTCCAGCTGTGGGGGTGATGGAGAAGAGGGAAATCTCAGCCAAGACATTGATTTTAATTTTTTAAGAATAAAAAAAAGACCAAACCAAACAGACAAAAACTTCCTGAAAACAGCTTCCTACCTCATAATTTCACAGAAATTAGCTTGGAAATGTCATCTGCCCGTACCTGCTCCAGGCTCTGCCTGTCCCCCCCAGCCCAGCCCCCCCCGGCACGGGCAGTGCCAGCCTCAGGGCTCTGCCCCCCACCCACAGCGTGTCCCGAGTGCCAGACCCCCCTTCCCTTCATGGGTCCTGGAAGGGGAACAGGAGGGTTTGGGCAGCCTCAGTGGGTTCTTAGCCCCTCCCCAAAGCTCAGCTCCCCAGCCTGACACCAGGACAAGGTACTGGGTATTTTAGGGAAGGGCAATGCAGGAAAGGGACTTGCAAAGGGATCCTGGATGCCACAATTCCACCTCCGGTATCCCCAGCCCGGCACAGACCCCCAGGACCCACCGGCACTAAGGAGTTACGAATTCATTGCTGACTAAATGAGACCCTTGAGAACCAAACCACCACCACCCCACCCGCTCCCCCTCCCCAGGAAAACCGCAGCGGGCATTGCGTGGCCCCCGTGGTGGCACGGTGACCGTGGTGGTGGGGGACAGGCAGGTGCCAGGGGTCGGGCACTAGTCCTTGGAGGGCTTCTTGCTGCGGGTGTTCCACATGCCACGCTTGGAGTGGTAGTAGTGGTAAAAGTTCCTGAGGCGCAAGCGCTCCACCTCCAGCCCGCTCTGGAGCACCCTGCGGATGGAGGGAAAGGGCTCAGGGGATGGAGGGACGGACAAGGGTCAGGGATGGAAGGAGAGGGCTCCCTGCAGATAGAGGAAAGAGGGATGGGGCTCAAGGGATGGAGGGATAAAGAGACAGGGCTCGGGGGATGGAGGAAGGGAAGGGATGGGGCTCAAGAGATGGATGGACAAATGGACGTGGCCTTCCCAAAGGGAAGTTTTCCCTTTCGCTGCCCCAACATCCAGCCCCCAGCCAGCTTGATGGATGTGCCCAAATCCACGTGGCTGACCCTGCTCCTGGGGGTTTGCAGGCTGCAGGAATCCTGGCTCACCTGTCCAGGAGCTCCCAATCCTCCCCGCCCCAGCGGTCCCGGAACTCCTCCGTGTTCATCCCTCCCACGCGGTCGAAGTCCGACTTGTAGATGCCGAAGAGGCCGAAGCCATTCACCTCCCAGTAGCCTGGAGCAGGGGGAGCAATGAGGTTGAGGGGTGGGGGGACCCCCAAATGCCCATCTCATCCCCTCTGTGCTCTCCCCACCACCTGGGACACATGAGGATTCCCCATCCCAACCCCCAGCACGGGTCCAGCCCCATCCGTGCCACCTCCTGCAGAGGTGCACCAGGTGATGGCCTGGTTTTGGGGTGTGCCCAGCTGGAAAGAGGTCCCTGCTCACCGTTGGGCTCCCGGGGGGAGCTGCCACAGCTCAGCCTCATGACGATGGGAGCGTAGGCCAGCTTCCCCTCCACGCAGTGCTTCCGGATGCTGTCCAGGATGTTGGCAGGGAAATGGATGTGCAGGTCGCACAGGAACACGATGCTGTGCTCGTCCTGGGAGGGGACAGACGTGGGTCAGGGGAATCAGAGAGGAAGAGCCCCAGGAGAGAAGCCACAGCCAGAGCTGTCCCTGTCCCCACTCACCTCCACCATGTCCACACCGGCCTGGAGCCCAGCAGAGCGCTCGAAATTCCCCGTGCGCCGCAGGTATTGGAACCTGGGGAGAGAGGACAGGAGAGGTAGCACTGGGGACAGACAGCAGGAACACAGCCAGGAGGGGACACCACAAGGGGAAAGATGCCTTCTCAGGGAGGCCCAGGTGCTACAGCCTAAGATAAGGATCCTCCTATAGCGTCAAGTTTCTGCACCCCCAAATCCACAAGGAAAAGTAGTTTAATCCCCCAAAAAGGAGGGGGGGGGGCAGCGAGGCAGGGATTGCGCAGGTGGGGAAGGAGCAGCAGGTTGTCCCTGAGCACCTGTCCCACCACAGGGAGCCCCCCAGACCCCAAAGCTGCAGGCTGGGAGTTACCGGGGCAGCCGGGCATCCCGCAGGGCCTTCTCCACATCCATGTCCTCGCTGTCAAAGTCCACCAGGATGACGTTGAAGTTGGCATCTCCCGTGGCCCCGTAGAGGCCGGCCATGTCCGAGATGAACTGCTGCACCCAGCGGGCCTGGTTCTTCACTGCCAAAAACACATCCCTCAGGCTCGCAGCGGGGACCCACAGCACCTCCCCCCAGTCAAACCAACCCCTTCTGAGAGGAGGCGACACCCTCATCCCGCTGGAGGACGCTGAGGGAGCAGCACAGACCTCGGAGAGCCGTGTCCTGCTGTCACCTACCCGGCACCACAAAGTGCACCATGACGTCCTGCCTCCAGCTGAGCCGCAGTGGCCGGCATAGGACAGATTTTCCATAGAGGATGCTCCAGGTACTGGGCTGGGGCTCGGTGGCCCCCAGGGTCAGCCCGTTGGGGTTGGCCTCGGTGCTGTCATCCTGCTTGCCCTGGTGCAGGAGGACGTAGACGTACTCGGAGAGCCGCACCGTGCGCTGGCCCCGCTCCGCCAGCTCCAGCTCCAGCAGGTACCGGTTCCCCCGCGCCGTGTCCCGCCGCTTCTCCACGTTGATGATCCTCAGGAGGGTGTAGATCCTGCTGGGAAAAGAGAAGCCTTGAAATCGCCATCATCCTGAGCTCTGCTTCTCACGATCCAGGACTCAACCCCCTGAATTCCCACCGGCGTCCCACTCCCTCCGTACCCCCCGTTCTTCTCGTTGAGCCTCTCCATGTACTGGGCCACCACGTCCACCACCTCGCTCTCGCTCAGCTGCAGGTTTCCCGACACATTGCAGCGCAGGTCGTTCCAGTCGGAGCGCAGCAGCTCGAAGTCCACAGAGCTGACGCTGAACGTCCGCTGCCAGTTGATGGAGTCCTCCAGCCAGGCCTGCTGCAGCTCCCCCGCCTCGTAAGAATAATCCGACACCTCTTCCTCCTCATCCTCCTCCTCCTGGCCCTTCCCCTCCTCCTGCTGCGACGCTGTGGTTTCCGACACCTTCAGAAAGGACGTCACCCTCCTCCCCTCGGAGCGGGCGGCCTCGGACGAGTTGTAGTCGGCAGTGGCGGCTGTCCTGCCCGGAGCAGGGGTCGTGTCCTCGTGGCTGAAGATTCCCTCGGTCCCCAGGGCGAGGAGGCCGGGCAGCACCCGCTGCTTGGGCGGCCGGTCCCACCTCCTGCCGCTCTTCCGCCTGGCAGGGTCCCTCTCCTTGGAGATGTTGCTCAGGAGCCAGGGGCCACGGCGGCCAGGGACGGCCCGGAGCTTGCTGGGGGTGATGGGATGCTTCTGCGGGGTCCTGGAGCGGAGGTGGACTCTCTTCACGGGCTTTGGATACAGGAAAATGCCTGGGAAGGCCGGCTCCTGGGCCGGGGCTTTGCGTTTCCCAGGCTGCAGCCGGGTCACGTAGACCTTCTCCGGGGTTTTCCGGGGCTTCTTGTCCTCGCTGGGAGCTGCTGGCCTGCCGGGACCCGGCGTTTTGGCTTTGCCACCAAAGATGGGCACGGAGAGGTGGGGCTGGAGGTCCAGGTGCTTTGGAGACGCCGGCAGCCCCAGCTCATCCTCCTCGCCCTCATCCTGGGGCAGCCAACGGAGTGCCCGGGCCGGGCCCCGCTCCAGCGTGGGATCCCCCTGGAGAGCGGCCGGGGGGCTGGACGTGCCCCACGTCCCCAGCTGCCCAGGGGTGCCCGCCTCGGCCTGCGCCCGGCCCCGCTGCCGGCGGAAGCTGTAATAGTCCAGGTCATCTCCGTAATCCCCGGTGAGCGGCGTGGGATCCTTCCCTTTGGCTCTGGGTGCCGGCCCAAAGCTCTGCTCCTTGGCCTTGGGAGGGGTGTCTGTGGGCTCAGGCCTGTCCACTCCTTCCTCTTCCTCCTCCTCATCCTCCAGGAAATCTAGGCAGCGAAGGCAGAGATTAATACCCTGAGGCCAAGACGAGGAGGCAGAGTCTGATCCCAGCAGGAGGAACCTGTGAGTGGCTGAGGTGAGGGAGCAGAGCTGGGGCACCAGGGGATACCCACACAGGGCTGGCAGCTCCAGTTGCTGCCATTTATCCCCACCTCAAATCTTAGCACCAATCCCACTCCATCCAGGAGCAGACCCGACCTGCCAGGGCTTTGCCAAGCTGCAAATTGACCAAGACAGGCTCTGAACAGCCTCTGGTTCCCCAGGAGCAGCCCCAAGCTCCACGGACATCCTCAGACTCCACGCTGGGTCTGGTTCCTGCTGCCCACTGCCAAGACCAACTCAAGAGGTGTTGAAGGGAGAGCAAATCCCAATCCAGTGTCCTGCTTCACACACCCCACACCGCCCTGTTGTCGTGCCAAGCAGAACGCTTGGAGGGGTGCTCTGAGGGATGCTGCTCGGCACAGCCCAGGCCTCCTGCAGCCTCTGGCACTGCTGGAGTCATCCCAAGGAGCCACAGCTCCGAGGGGATGAGCTGCCAGCAGTGAGGATGCCGGGAGCTCGGCCCCGTGCCCAGCGGTGCCGGTGACTCACTGTCAGGGCCAAGGAAGAGAAACGCTCGCTGCCGCGGATCCTCCTCCTCCTCATCCATCTTCATGTACTTGTAGAACCCAAACCTGGGGGTGGAGAGGGAGGGTGAGGGCCCGGGAGAAGGGAGGTGCGAGGGGATTTGTGCGGGGAGGTTCCCAAATGCAGGAGCACTGCCAGCCCTCAAGCTGCTGCATGCCTGGGAGATGGGGCGAGTGCCAGCCTGGGGTGGCTCTTCCATGGGGGACAGGGACACGTGGCTGAAGATGCATCATTTCAGCACTGCTGACATCAGCCCCCTCTGCGCAGCACCCCAAGATCCCAGCCCCCAGTACCTACTTCTCCAGGTAGAGGGGGGACTCCCTGTAGAAGCACTTGTTCTCTGTCTCCATGTGAGTGAGGCGTGTGAAATCGTTGGGATACACGAACGAGAGGTAGACCTGGCAGGTAAATGGTGCCATGTCACCCTGAGGAGCTGGGGACCCGAGGCCACCACCAACACCAAAGTGACCCCCAGCACCTTAAACACAGCTATTTAACCCCAACCTTCTCAGGCTGAGCCGTGCAAGCTCAGCCCAACCCTCCAGCAAGGGATGCTTCCTGCTGGATTTTACCCGGGCAACATCCCTGCCCAGGGCTCTGCCATGTCCCCGTGGGAGCGTGGCCCTGTCCCCAGGGAGTCACTTACGAACTGCAGGCCCTGGTAGCGGGCGATGGGGAAATCCTTCACCACGTAGGTGGGGCTGTAGGCACAGGGCACCAGCACGTTCTCCACGCGGGACGCCTCGATGGCAGGGGCTGCGGAGAAGCCCAAAGCATCCCAACGTGTTCCCACAGACCCCAGCAGAGATGCCTCCACTCAAGAGATGGGCAGAGGGTGGCAGGGATGAGCCAGGTGCCCACAGAAGCCTTTTTTCCTCCCCCAAAGCCCACCAGGGATCTGCATGGATGCATCCTCAGGCACTTACTGAGGAAGAACGTGTCCCTGGGGTCGGCCTTGAGCATGTCGGCCCCGTGCTCGTCCTGCTGGGCCTCCCAGAGGTGGCTCCCGCTGTGGCTGGCCAAGGTCTGTGGGATGTGCTCCACGTGGTTCATCTTCAGGGACGACTCATCTGCGGGACAGGGCCAGGCTGAACCCCCGGGCACACCGGGAGCATCCTCCAAGGGGCCTTTCCCAATCCCTCCTGCTGCTGGGGAAGGCAGTGTTGCCCTCCCAGCCATCTCTGAGACCCTGTGACTAATCAGCCTAATGATTACTGCATCCACTAATGAGGATGACGGCACGGCTGATCCCAGCCAGGCCTCCTGCTCTGATTACCACGGCCTCAAAAACGAGGGGATGCTCAGGGATGTAGCTCCTAAGGACAGAGGGGTTAAACCTTGGATGTCCTTCCTGCAACACGAGCTGGTTTGCCTCCTACCCAGGGATGAGGGTGGCATGTGTCACCCTTGGCCACCAACCAGCCCCCAGGCTCCCACAGGAGGTCACCCTGCTCCCATCACCTCGGCCATGCTCCAAGTTGCCTCCCACGGGTGTTCCCTTCCCTGCTGCAGAGCCACAGAAAAGCAGGATCCCCCTTCCCAAGCCCCAAATTCTTCTCCTTGTGGCAGGGAAAGGCTTCCCAAATGTGTCCCTGCAGCTGGCTGGGTTTAGGCTGAAGCCCCTGGAAAAGTCCAGAAGGAGGAAGGAAGGATGGAAAGAAGGAAGGAAGGAAGGAGCTCTGCCTGCTGTTGGCAGCCCCCAGCAGGGATGGGCTCCCCAAGGGTGACATGGCTTTGCCTCAGGGTGCTGCTGGGTCTGAGGGAGCTAGGAAGCAGGAAAGAGGAGCAGGAATAGCTAGTGCTGAGGGACAGGGATTTATCTGCACATCATCCATCTCATGGGCACCTGCATCAGCAGCACTGGCACCCCTCATCCCTCTTCTCCCCACGGATCCTGCCTGCCGCCTGCCCCCTCCTCCTTTTCGACACCTCCCAGAGCAGGAATGATGGCTGCTCCCGCTCCGTGCGGAGCGCCAGGGCAGGACCCATCCATCAAGGCCTTTCCTGCTGCCAGGGCAGGGGCAGGAAGCAGAAGATCTATAGATTTAATTAAACCTTGTGCCATCCATCCCCACTTCCACGACAGCTCCTCGTAACTCAGGGCCAGGCCCTGGAGCCAGAGGGGTCTTGGCAGGCAGGACGAGGCTGGAGCACCAGCAGAGCTGTGCTTCCATGGTGTGCTAACTCCACATCCCATTTTTAGCAGCATCTCATCTTGCTCCCAGCATCACTCCTACCCACTGCAGCCCCTGCATCCCTCCTTACACAAGGCAGAAACCCAGTGGGGGGATTCAGAGGCTGAGATGTGCCCCCAGGACCCAATTTGCCAGGTTCTGCTTTCCTTCCCATCTCTCCCAGCACATGCAGCCCCTAGAGAACCTGCTGGCTGTGGCTGCAGGAGGCACCTGGCCCTTACCTGTGTACAGGGAGATGTAGGAGGAGTCAATCACCTCAAACTTCAGGCTAGGGAGGAAAACTCGCCACTGGGAAAACAAATAAAAGGAGATGGTGAATGAGCAGGGGGGTGGCAGGGGTCAGGATGCAGCTGCCCAACCTCAGCACCCCAGGACAGGTCCTCCCTGCCCACAGCTCCCAGAAACTTCCCTGCAGAAGCAGAGCAAGAGAGAGGGCTGATCCTGCCCCATTTCCTGCAGGGTTTGGGATTATCAGGGATTCCTGCAGGGTTAGAGAGGAAAAGGCTCCTGTGAGAAGGATAGAGACTCATGCTGGCTCCCTCTGGGACTGTCACAAGTCCTGTGACCAAAGGGCTCCTTTCCTCACTCCAGTGCTTTATAAAGAAGACTTTGCCTTGATTTAAGAGGGTCTCCAGAGCTGCCTGCCCTGATTTAACTCCAGCATTTTAAAAGCCAGTCTAGCCCTTGTCGGGACAAGCCCTTCAATGCCCCCGGGGTGAGGCACATCAGGGTCCTGCTTTTGTTGTGGATGTTGTTGTTGTTGTCTCTCCCTGCACAGCTGAGAGGTTTTTCTGCATGGCTGAAAGGCTTTGCTGCCTCCCTCCAGCAAAAACAGCCCATCTCAGAAACATCTCCCCCATCTATTTATTTTCCCCACTATTTGTTTTTGCCCAAAGAAATGCAGATTTTATCGGGACAGAGGGGCTGGAGAGGAGGGAGGAGGGAGGCAGCCAGCGAGGAAGGGGTGCTGCCAGCCTCCCTGATGCTTTGTTGGCACCAGTTTGATTCCAGTGATTAATGAGTTCTTGGGAGAAAGGAAACCTTTGCTAATGAGCCAACATCTTCCCCTCAGCCAGCCTGAGCCCCTGACACACACTCCAGGCTTTGCCAGGGCTGTGCTGCCAAGGCAGGCAAGTTCAGATTCGAAACCCATGGTAATTCCAAGGGGGGAAAAGAAGAAAACAAGAGAATTGCTCCATCGCCTCGTCCACCTCTCTCCCACTGCTGGGATGCAGCCAGCAAGGTGGGACCTGCCTGTCTGGGCTCTTCTTGCCCATGGGAGTCCATAGCAGGACCTTCAGCTGCCCAAAGACCACCAGCAGGAAAGGAGAACAGCACTCCATGCATCCCAGTGCTGGAATGACCAGTGACACTGACTTGTCCCTACTGGCAGCCGTGGAGGGGGAAACCTGGCTTTGCTCCAGGACAAAGCCCTTGGGGGACACACATGGGAAAAGCCCTGGCACTGCCTCTCTGGTCCTGGGAGGAGCCTGGCATGGGGGGTGGGCATTTACTCACCCCAACTTCCACGTGGTCCGAGCCCCGGTCATCCTGCTTGTGGAGCAGCTCGAAGTAGTACCGTCGGGAGGACATGAGGCTGCAGGGGAGGGGACACAGCCGTCAGAGCCCAGGGCCAGCCTGGGAAAGCCTCCCTGTCCTGCCCACGGGTGGGTAAAACCTTCCTGAGGCAAGGAAACAGGGAGTGGGGAGGGTGTCTGCTCCCCCATCCACTGCTGAGGGCTTTTATGGGATTGAGGGGACATTGTGACATCCCCGTCCCCACCTCATCACCTGCCCTTTCAAACCATGGATCCGGGGTGCAGCCCAGCCCCAGGTGCCTTTAGGGAAAGGACCATGGTGCAGGGAGGTCAGAGGCAGCAAGTCCTGGACTCCATCCCCACGGGATGGTCCCCACGGAGACACTCACCGCAGGGGCTTGGAGACCTGGGAGCTGAACTTGGTGAACTCTCCCGGCGCCGTCCACTCCGTGCCCAGCTGGGAAGGAAGGAGGAGCATGAGAGCAGCAGGACACCACACCAAAGCCCACCAGCTTCCCATTACAGGAATTAACCCCAAGAAAATCTGGGAGTAAGTATTAAATCTCCTGGTCTTTGGCAGCTCCAACCAAGAAGGGACCAAGGGGCTCCTCTGGAAGCCAAGCCAGGCCTGGCCAGGGATGGGAGCAGGCTGAAACAGCCTGGCTTTCCCAAAGGAGCAGAGAGGCAGGAGAGCTGCCCCCAGCACAGCCACAAATGCATCCTTCCCCCTGGAGCAGAGGTATTGCCATACCTTGCCCACAAATGCGGCCAGTCGGGAATTGGAGGGACTGTCATCGGAGCTGAGCCAGAACTCTGAGTTGTCGTCTGACGCCACAGAAAACTGGAAATCCCCTGCAGAGAGACACGGAGAGGGTCACCACGAGGGACACAGAGACCTTGGTGGCGTGGGCTCGGTCCTGCTGCCTCGTGGTGAGATGGGGAACAGGGATGGGACCATCACCCCAGACCTCATGTCATGTCTCTGTCCTGGAAGGGATCAGGGCTTTGCTTCCCTTCAAAGCCACAGGAAAAAGGGGCTTTGCTCCAGAAGGACCCTCCTGCCCAGGAGCCAGGATTTGGAGACCACCTCCAAAAGCCTTTCTGTCCTCCTGTGGCCAGGAAGGGGAAGGACACAGCGTCTCCACATTGCTGCAGGGGGGAAAAGGCCACGCTCCATCACTCACCATCCTTGAAGGGATGGATGTAGCCAAAAATCCTCAGCCCATAGTTCTTCCACTTGGGAGACACAGCCAGCTTCTTCACCGTGGTGCGGGTCTGCCGAGGAGACGGGTGTGGATCACCTCCTCCACGTTACCCACGGAGGGTACCCATCACCACCCACCTCTCCTCCAGCTGGGAATCACCTCCCCAAGCCAAACCCTGCAAGCCAAGGCCCTGAGCAGCAGTGGAGACCCAGGGAGGGACGGGTGGACCCTCCCACCAACTCCTGAGCACCGGTCCTGGAACTCACGTGTGGGAAGAGCGGGAAGTGGAGGTTCTTCCTCAGGTGCCTCACGGCCCCGCCACACCAGTCCTCGAAGACGTGCAGGTTTGCCTTCCCTTTGTACTGTGGGAGAAGAGAGGGAGCTGAGTGGGGCTCCTCCTCCTCCTCCATCCCCTCCCAGGCTGCTGCCCACACCCACCTGCTCGTTCCAGGGCAAGGCCTGCTTGGTCAGGTTGAGTTTGGGATGGGTGCTGGCTCGGTTGGAACGCTGGCCTCTGGAAAACCAGCCATCCACGTCCTGCCCGTCGCTCTGTGGAGGCACAGAGGGAGAGGTGGCGTGGGTGAGCAGGGCCAGCACCTCCTGTGCTCGTGGGATGTCTGTGCATCCCTGGCACAGGCTGCCCAGAGAAGCTGTGGCTGTCCCATCCCTGGAAAAGTTCAATGCCAGGTTGGAAAGGGCTCGGAGCAACCTGGGCTAGGGGAAGGTTTCCTTGCCCATGGCAGGGGCTAGAACTGGATGGGCTTTAAGATCCCTTCCAACCCAAACCATTGCAGGATTCCACGATCTGAACACCTCAGCTGAGCCTTGCCAAACCAAGGTGAAAGATTTCACGGCTCACGGCAAAGGAAAGCAGGAGGAGGCACAAAAATATTGGCAAGGTGTCCCAGGCAGCAGTTTCAAAATGTTCCAGCTAAACTTGTTTCCCTTCCTTTGCCAAAACTGCTCCAAAACAGTGAGTTTTCTGTTCATACAAAATGTTTGGCCAGTCTTGGGGGCTGCTGGAATTTTGGGCTCTCTCTCTAAAAGCACAGAGGTGATCTCTACATCCTGAACAAAGGCAGCTGGATGCCTCTCCACTTTCCCTCTTCCTTTAAAGGGGATTAGGTTAATCCCATTACTTGTATCTCGGTAAATTAGAGATTAAGTGAGCATTTACCTGCCTCCAGCTTGCTGATGGGTGACAAGGAACAGCCAGGTACTTCTGGGGCCCCTCCAGAGCATTCCCCTCTTTCTCAGCTTCCCCACAGCATCACCTCCCTCTTCCTCCACCCCATAGGGCAGGCACAGCACTGTCACCACAGCACAGCCCTTTTGGGTGCACAGTGCCAGGGAAATAATTAGCAAACTGCCTAAACAAACTAATTAGAGCCCTGGAGGAGGGAGCAGTGCCCTTGGAAGACCTCGTGAGGGAGGGTTTTGTGCCAGGCTCACTGGAAGTATTCTCCCTCCTGCCAGGAAAAGCCAGGATGCAATTCCTGCTGTGACCTCTGTCCTTACCAGCCTGTGCCTCCTCTGGGAACCTGAGGTTCCTCCTTGGTCCATCTGTCCCTTATTTCTGAGGAGTGACCCACTGTTGGGATAGGGCAGGGAACACCCCGTGGGTTCCCCTTCCTGCCATCCCACCTGGCTGCCCTGCTGTGAGGCCTCTTGGTGACAACAGGTTGGACAGGGACAGCAGGGCCTTGGTGACCTGCTGGACAGGGGACAGCAGGGTGTCCTCTTGGCTGCAATTCCCAGTGCCTCCTGCTTGGAGGCTCCACCTGGGGTGTAGTGGCTCTCCACTCCAGGACAGAGCAGGACACACAAGAGCAGCTGGCTTTGCACAGAAAAGCAGGAATTGCAGAGCAGATGAAGCTGGGCCCTTCCCAGGGAAGCTGTGACAGGGCATATGTGGGATATTGGGGGGGATATCCCACACAGCTTCAATGGGATACGAGAGGGTTTATCCACTGTGAGAGCTGCTGGGCAGAACCAGAGCTTCTGATGTATCCCCCAAATCCTTGGATCCCCTCTCTGGACAAGACTTGGAGCACTCTGCTCTGAGAGCAGAGACCACCACAGGCCCCTTCCCGCCCCGTTACCATCGGATCTTCCTCGCGGCTCTCGCTGGAATCCTCGGCTTTCCTGCGCCGCGCCGCCGCCGGCCGCCTCCCGCCATCCGTCACCTCCCCCGGCCTCTCTCCATCTGCCAGGGGAGCAGAGGGGGGTCACACCACAGCCCCCCACCCCAGCACCTCTTTTGGGGACACCCCTCTCCCCAGCACCGGGAAGGGGAGGTGCTGGCACTGGGGGACAGGGACATGGAAAGGGGGGTGACACAGGGGGACCCCGGCTGCAATTTCCCTCATTCCATTTGCACTAAGCAGCTTTGCACCAGCTCGTCAGCAGCAGGTTTAATTACACCCCCCCACAGCTCCCAGCCCTTTACATAGGAGATGCTGGGAGAAGCTGTTGGGGTCTTGCACCCCTTCCATCCTCAGGGATGCATCCCTGCTTCCTGCACCTCCAAATCCCAGCTCTCCCAGAGCTCTGCCAAGAGCACACCAGCCCCAAACCCTCCCAGATATCATCCCCTCAAACCATGTCCCACTTCAAAATCAGTCACATCAAAACCTTGCTCCCAGACCCATCAGCTCAGTTACTGTGCTGAGTTAATTATTCCAAACTTTTGACTCCCCTCTGCACTCCTTTTCCTTGGGCAGGGAATTTTAACCTACTCCCACTTCCTCAAAAAGAACAGTGCAGACTTGGAAAATGTTATTGGGGGGGGGGACATCCTCTTTTTCTGCCACCCCCAAAACCCAGGGGAATCCACAGTTCAATCCAGAGTCAAGGGAAGCTCAAGGCAGTGCTTGGAAAGGTGGGTGTCCAAGAGCCACCTCCACAAACACCTGTGGCTCCCCAAAAACCAGCCACCCCCACGTGACAATGAGGGTGCGCCGAGCAGCGACCCCCCACCATGGGAATTGCAGGAAAGGGGTCACACCCTGTCCCTCCACACCCTCCTTCCCACCACCAGCTAGCTCTGGGGGCTCCCACTCCCCAAAATAGAAGAACCTCAGCAGCTGCCAGAGCGAGGGAGGGGTTTGGGGTGCCTGGAGCCCCCCACCACACGCTTCCTGCACCATTGGTATTCCAGCGGCCGCGCAGCCGGCGTCTCCTTGGAGATGGCAGCACAAATCCCATCCCCACGGCAGGGACAGGAAATTAAGCTCTAAAGCCCCTTCTTCTGCTCTCGGCCATTCTTCAGCCCCTGGCAGCCCCAGCTCACTCCTGGCAGCTCCCCAGGCTGCTCCCTCCCCTCATTCCCGCAGCCATCCCTCTTCCCTGGGCAGGAGGGTGATGGGGAGTGGGACTGGAGCCAGTGCAGCGCACACGGACAGCGGCATTCCCACCATTCCTACCAGTCCCACCGTGCTGATCCAGCACGGGCACGAGGAGCTCAGCGCTCCCAGAAGACCTGGGAGGTGGGAGTGGCTCCGTGGTACCCGCTCAGGGAATCTCTCCCAGCCTTGGAGGAGATAAACCTGCCTCCCGTGGGATCCTGTGGGATTTGCCAGGCACAAAATTCCCTGCATGGCAACCTGAGCCAGCAGCATCCCTGCAGCATCCACAGGGATGGCTGGATGAGGCCATCCTGCTTCACCCTCCTCCATGTCAGGGCTGCGAACTGGTGGGAGATTATTCTATATAAAGTGGGTAAAAAACAGGAGTTAATCCAGGCTGGGCAGGCTCATCCTTGGAGCTCTCAGGTCCCAAAGCCACGAGCCCCCTGCTTGCTCCCCATCCCTTCTGAGGGGCTCCCACATCCAGGGAGGGACAAAAGCACCAACAACGCTCCAGAAAAGACTTCTGGGCTTCCATGCAATTCCCTGGCAATTTAAATTTTGGAAAGTGACTTCTGGTCAGGCTGTGGGGACCTGGGAACCAGTGCCATGGGGATAAAGGGTGGGGATGGGCAGTGTGTTGTGCCAATGAGCATCACTGCTCCCAAAAATCCAGAGTTCCTTTGGTCCCAACCACAGCCCTGTGGGAGGAGCAGCTCAGAGGTAGGAGAAGAAGAGGAGGAAGAAGGATTCCAGCTCCTCCCAGCATCCCACCGGGATGCAGAGCAGCACTGCTGTGTCCATTCCCTCGGGCAGCCTTTCTCAAGGACCAGAGAGGGAAGGACAGGGACCAGGAAGGTCTGAGGACAAGCAGGGCCCACTGCCTGTGGGATGGGGATGCTCAGGGAAGGGATGGAAGCACTAAAAGCTCTTCCCTGGAGTGATGCTGATGCTTTGGGAGCAGCGAGGAGGGGGCAGGAAGCACAAACCATGGCACAAAGCAGCTCTGAGTCACAGCAGCCTCCAGACAGGGAGGCAGGATCCTCATCCTGGGGATGTGAGGGACCCAGGCAGGGCATGGAGCGATGCCTCCCGTGGGAGAAGCGCATCCCGTTATCCCAGCCCTGTAACTCTGCTGGGAAGCACAGAGAGCCTTTCACATCCCTCCTCCTGGCCAGCTCCAAACACAGCCCTTTTCTTCCAGGCCGGGGTTTCTCCTGGCCCTTTTCCAAGCCCTGCCATGTGGAGGGGGGGAGGTGACATTTAAACCCCGACACAGCTGCAGCAGAGGTGGTGGTGGCGCCTTCCTTAAACCCAGAGGTTCCATTCCCAAATTTTCCCCCTCGGAGCAGGAGCATCCCTGCAGGAGCCTCCTAAGAGGGTGTTAAGTAATTATAATTAGCCAGAAAGGAATCAATACCACAAATCCCACACGGGACAGAAATCCCAGCCACAACCCCTGGACAGAGGAGGGTGGCACGGGCTGGGTGACAGCTGGTGGCACCCCTGGGGCCGAGGGGAATGGGGTTTGTGACCACCATGGGGGCACAGGACCAATCCCTGGACACCCCTGCCCTGCCTCCCTCGGGCACCGCTGCCTGCTGGCACCTGTCACTGCCTTGCTGAGGGAACTGGAGGAGCGAGGGGGATTTTTGCTGCCTCCTCCATTCCCACTCCGTGGCAGCCCTCTCAGCTGGAGCCATGGAAATCGATGCGGAATCGCTGTGGCTGGCAATGGAGCTGCCATGAGACCACTCCAGCTGACAAACACCCACCGGGAGAGGCAGCTCCGACACTTCCATGCTCACAATCAGCATCTGAAATCCCTCCTGGGATTGGACAGCTCCCAGACCTCCCCCATTTCCCTCGCTGTGCATCCAATGCCCCTCAGTCCCACCTGCTTCAGCCCCAGAGAGAGCTGGAGCAGCTCCCACGAGACCCTGCTCCCATCCCAACAGGGATGATGCTCAACCCACAGCCCTCAGCACAAAGATTTGGCTTCCTGGGATGCAGCCTCTGGAGAAGGTCACCGTGAAATGCTGGGAATTTTAGGGTGCATTTCACCCCAGAAACGTTCCAGCCTCTGAAGTCCACATTGCCTGTGGGGTCACCGTCCCAGATCCAGCTTCCCAGCCTCTTCCAGCAGCTGGCTCCCACCTGGCTCCTCACCCAGCCAAAATCCCTGTGTCCTGCCAGTGCCAAGGCCACTGACACCCCAGGGGGCTGTTCAGCCCTTCCCAAGGAGCAGCTCTGGAGAGCCCCAGCTGCAGGCACAGGGAAGGGACAGAAGGGAGATCCAGGGCAGTGCTGGGAGGGATAAAGATTCCAAACACCAATGCAAAGAGCTCCTGGTGCTTGGGAAAAGCCATCCCTCACCTCCCCTGGCTTCCAGGGACAGTTTTGGGGACCCTCTGGGTGCCAAGGGGGCTGGGTCACAGCCAGGCTGGGTGCAGGTGCCACTCTGGGGTGGCTCAAAGCCATTGGTGCCTCTGAAGAGGCACATTTTTGCCCTTGAAAAACCCAAACCAGGCAGTTGCCAAATTCTTCCCATTGGGCACCTCAGAGGAGCAGGGAATGGAGCCTGGGGCAGTCTGGGAAGGGATTCCCATGTGGAAAAAGGAGCCCAGTGACACCCAAACCAGCCCATTCCCCCAGCTCCAAAATTCCCTTTCAGCAGCAGGGATGGGACTTGCTTTCCCTGGCACTGGGACCCCACGTGGGTTCATCCAGGGAAACCAGCCCTGCCCAGCAGGGATAGGAGAGTGGGGTGATGCCAGCAGAAGAAAAAGCAGCTCCCAGCCCAAATCCCACTGCCCTTCATCTTCACAGGGCTCTCCTCATCCCCTTCCCTCCCTGCTCCCGGCATCCCCGACAAAAAGGATGAGCCCCACAGGAGGCTGCAGCATCCCAGGCTCCCAACTCAAATCAAAGGATCTGCAGAGATGGATCGCGGAGGGGACACATTATCCCAAACCTTCTCCCTCCTGCTCTCCCCAAAGACGGGTCCCTGGGGGGAGAACAGCCAAGGGCAGGACACAGAGCATCCATCCCACCACTTTTCAGAATCAGGGGGTTTGGGAGCCCTCTGGACCATGGCACAGGGGTGCCCCAGGCCTTGCCATGTGCAGCAGGCAGACAGAGCCCCATTTCATCCCTGAACTGCCTTTAGCACCCCTGAGCACCCATCCCGTGCTCCCCCAATCCCCCAAAACTTCACGCCATGCTAAATCCCAAACCCCACAGCCCCACTGCGAGCCCCTTTAGGGCTTTATTATCATTTTTTCCCAGTTCTTTTTTCCCTTTTCATCCTTTCCCTTCCCACCTGGCGCATCCCCGTTTCCAGCTGGGAGAGCACTGCAATGGCCTCATTATTTCCAGTGAGGAATCCGTGTGTTCAATTAGGCAGAGAAGGGTAATTATCTACTTGGAGAAGATGAGGAAGAGGAGGGGGTGTTTTATCAGGGACCAGCACAGCTCCAAGCCCAGCCCCTGGATGCTCCAAGGGCAAGGGGACACAGGGAGCCCTGGGATAATCCCAGTGTGCTCCCAGCCCACGTGGCTGGGTGTTCCCCACTTTACAGCCCTCAAAACTACCTAAAAGCCTCATGCCCTGCACCTGCAGCCTCCAGAGTGTCCAGCTGCTCACTGACATCATGTTTAATGAGTAATTAACCTATTTTCTTGTTAATTAACCAGGCAGCACCCTTGGCACAGACAGACAGGTCCTGGCTCATGGTGGCCAAATCTAAAAATCATCTCCAAACTCCTTTTGGTGCACAGAACCTTGGGGTGATGCTCTTCCCCCAGACCCTTGCAACAAGTTTTTTCCTTAACACAGTTTATTTCCTATGATCTATTGGGGTTTTTTGTTTGTTTGTTTTGGGGTTTTTTTTTTTTCACTCCATTCCATCTAAAACACTCCCTGCCTCTCCCACTCTGGCAGCAGCAGGATGAGGGTCCATCTGTGCATAGCCAAACCCTTCCCCAACCTCATTCCACCACCTCACGTCCAAAAAGGCCCAGTGGGACCTAAACTCTGCCTTTCCCACACCTTCACCCGGGCTTTAGGTGGCCACTGGAAAATCCCAGTGCAAGGAGCATCCCAGCTGGATCCAGCTTTCCCTGGAGGATCCCCCACCGCTCCACGGAAGGTGCCTGTGTTCCCCACGGCAAGGGGCAACATTTCCCCCACCCAACGTACTTTCCCATCTCTCTTCCCACCTCCCACCTCCAGCAAAGCCCAGCTCCCCTCATTCCCAGTTTGCAGCCATTGCACCCCCTCCCTTTCCACAGCAAAACCTCTGCCTTCCCTCTGGAGCATCCCGAGGAAGCGGCCGGGATGCAGGGAGAGCAGGGATAGGCACCTGGCAGCTCAGCACCTGGGACCATCCCTCCCTGTGCATCCTCCCCGCAGGAAGACACGGCTCACCCCCCCAACACCCGCGGGGACCCCGATCCGTGGTGTTCCCAGGGATGGGGACAGCGAGCCCAAGCCCTTTTCCCCCTGCCCGAGGCCAGACATGGCCGTCCCGAACACCGGGACAGCGGCGGGGCCAGGGGGAAGCGCCTCGGGATGATGGTGGGAACACAGGGAAAAACCCCCCGGGAACACCGGGCAGAACCTGCGGCTTTCCCAGCACGGAGGATCCCGGAGGGAACCGGCGGCCCCCGGCGCCCCCCCTCCCTCAGCAGCCTCATTTCCTGTCTCGCTCATTCGCATTATCCCGATTTTACCATAAGGCCCAAAAATTTGCAGGATCATGCTGCTGCTCGGCTCGGAAACTTTGGGTTTTCCAGCCTAGAGGCTTTGCCAGCCTCCGGCACCGCTCCGACCCCCTCGGGAAAGCCTTTCCCTCCCTCCACGGACGCCGAATCTTATCCCCTCCGCATTTTTTAGGACAAAACGGGCTGGGCGAGGTCGGTCCCAGCGAGAACGCCACGGCTCGAGTTTCACCCGGCAAATATTCCGAGTGGCTTTGTGTGTCCCCGGGCAGCCCAGGGACATCTGCCACGGGAAAACCGGGAGCGACTGGACACGAACCGAGCCTCAGGGCACCTGTCCCTCCGGAGCATCCCGGAATCCATCCCAGCCGTTATCCGAGGGAGGGAGAAGAAAGGAATTTTGTTTTCTTTACAGTAGAGAAGTACAGGCTGAGAAAGTGTTGGGATGGGGAGGGTTGGGAAAGGATGAGAACCGTTGGGAAGGGATGGGAAAGAAGAGATTGTCCCTTCCAGCAGCGGCGAGCGCCTATAAATGGCCTCTTTGTCATCTCAGCCAAGGCAGCGGGTGGAAAAATGAGGACGGAGCGGCTCGAGGGGGGCGACAAACGCCCCGGCCGGTTTGGGGGCCCTCCTGGGTGTCCCCTCCTGCCGAAGGTCCAACGCCGGGGCGCGGAGCCCACGGAGGGGTCCCGCTCGCGCCAAACCCACGCGGGTGACGCGGGACAGAAACCCAGCGCTGGAAAGGGGGGGTTGCTCCGGGTCCGCAGCGTGGCAGGGGGACCCTCAAACCCCTCGGGGACCCCCAAACCTCAGGTGCTCTGAGAGCACAGTGCGGGGGAGAGCCCTGGCACACCCTGGGGACCACCAAACCCCAGATGCTTCGGTACCCCGGAGTGGCGGAGGAGACCCACCACCCACCAGGGACCCCCGAAGTCCCCCGAGGCCCCGCTCCGAGCGCTGCCGGGGACACCCCCCGCCCCGTTACCTTTGCCGTAGGCGAAGGGGAGGCGCAGGGCGCGGCCCTGGCGCACCAGGCTGATGTGCAGGTAGGTGAACCAGGCGGCCGAGGTGAGCAGCGCCAGCAGCAGCAGCAGCTTCAGCTGCTTCCGGAGCTTCTTCACCGGGAGCCGCGGCATCCTGCCGCCCGCATCGCCCCCGCCGCCGCCACCACCGCCACCGCCGGGCTAACCCCGGCCCATGGGGCCCCCCGCCCGTCCAGCCGGCGCGCTCCGGGCCGGCCGCGGGGCGGCTGCGGCTCGTGGGGCCGGGGCTCGGTGCGGGGCTCGGCGGCCCCGGGCCCGCCGGTGCATCGCCCCCCCCGCGCCGCGCCCGCGGGGGGAATGAATGAGCGGGCTCTGCGCGAGGCCACGCCCCCGCCGGGGAGCGACGGCCCCGCCGGCCAATCGCAGCGCGCCCGCCGCGGGCTCTCCGCCAATGGACGCGCCCCGGGGGCGGGGCCTGCCGAGGCGCCGCGCGTCTCCATGCCAACGCTCCGGCATCCCCGCGGGGCGCCGCGGGCGCGGCCATGCGGGGCGCGGGGGGGAGCCGCGCCCTCCGCCCTGCCCCCGGCCCTGCGCAGCGGGAGAGCGGGGCGGTGGCGAGGCGGAACCGAACGGGGTATCCGGGCCGGGAGGACGGAGGGGTCAGAGGGATTGCTGACGCGGGCCTCGGCGGAGCCGCCCCCCGACCTCTCCCCCCCCACTGCGAGGATGGTACGTTCCCGCCCGGCAGCGGCGGGGCTGCAGCGCCCGGCCCGGTCCGCAGGGGGGCGCTACCCGCAGGCACGGACCCCACGGGGATCCCTGGGATCAGGGGCGGGATCCCCGGGATCGTCCCGGGAAGATGAGCGCGGGCATCCCTGGGAGCATCCCCCTGCTGGGTGCGGGCACCCCATGGGGGCTGCGACCCCCCGATTCCCACTCGCTGCGAGTCTCATGTGTTATGAACAAAAGTGCCTTCCTGGTTCCCATGGTAATACTGGGACACTGCTGGCTTGAGCTAAGTACTGATATTGAAATGTTAATTAGCTAATTGCTCCTGGGAATCACCTACAACCCTACCCACACTAGGACCAGGATGCAAAATAAACCAGTGGAATCATGGGTGGGGGTTTTGGGGATGAAAACACCCCTAAAATGGAAGGCTGGGCACAGTGGAGGGGCTGGATGGGTGCGCTGGTTGGGGAAAAGGGAACCACATCCCTGGTCTGTGTCTAACCTGTCACCATAACCTGTAGAGGACCAGACTGGACTCGGCCTGGGAAGCAGAAACAAAGGAACAGCTTTTCCTGATGTCACCAAGAGGGAAGGAGAGGGACAGCTGCTGCTGGAGTTCAGCAGCAGGCCCTGCACATCCCCTCACCCTGCGGCTACCAGGGTGCCAGGAGGAAAGGTGAGAGGACGGTCTGCTGGGACTTCAGCAACAGACTGCACACCTTCTCACCTCCAGCTACCAGTGTGCAATGGAGTCTCCAGGGCCAGACTCTGCACACCTTCTGCCCAAGAGCTGAACATTAATAAAGGCACAAGCCCTGTTAATTTCAATTTGGGGGTTCATCTTCGAGGGACCCTCGGGATTTGCTGGCTACTTGGCCAAAGTTAAGAGTTTTCGACCTTATCGCGGCAGGGAGACCAAGCTTCCTAAGCCTAGTAAGAAGTTTGGGCAAAAGGCCAAGTAAGAATTGGGGAGAGACTTAGCAGGGGTCCAAGCCTAGAAAGTACAGCAAGAACTCCAAAAAAAAAACAAGCCTAGGCCAAAGAACAAGAGAACAGAAGACCATAGGTGTGAGTGTGATTAGTGGTTATCCCGGCCAAGAGACAATGTAAAGTGTCCTGAGAGTAGTACCAAGACTGGGAGTTTAGTTAAAGATTAAGTTCAGTCAAGATATTTAAAATACTCAGTTGTGAGAAAGAACCTGTTGAACTTTAGTTGCATGCCAGTATATTCCATTTTAGAGAGAGAGACCATTTAAGGTATATATTTTTTTCTTTTCTTTTTGAAGCCTGAAAATAAGAAGAAGGTATAGCAAAGGAGTGAATCCTTCAAAAGAGAAAGCAAAGAGAATTCCCCCTAACAGCCCCTTGGGGTAATTGTTAGACCAATGGGATTCTTGGGAGACCACAAAGGGTCTAGACAAGAGTAAGATGATACATTATAGTACAGAAGTATGGCTGAAGTTAAAATTACAGGGAGAGTGGCCATGGTATGGAACCCGAGATCAGTAGATGTGTAATCAGTTAAACCAACACCTAGAAGCCCTAAGAGTATATTTAAGGAAGGAAGAAGAAAAAGCCATAACTAAAGCTAGAATTATGGCCGCAGTTGCTCGAGAAAGTATAAGAGCAGGCAGGTCACCAGCACTGCTGACTAAGTCAAGTTGAAATAGACCGGGGCCATTACCAAAAAAAAAAAAAAAGACCAACCAGCACCATCATATGAAACAAATAAGAACTTTAATGAGTTGAGGAAACCTGAGGCTTCACAAAACAATAGGAGGTGCTATTACTGTAGTGAGATAGGACACCTTAAAAAGAAAAATAAAAAGTTTCAGTTTGATGAGGCAATGCATAAAGAACAAGAAGTCTTAGAAGAGATTTCAAGGGGAGATGACTAGGGGTGTCAGGGGCTCTATAAGTTAAGAAATCCAATGAACCATCAAGAAGAGCCCTTGGTAAACTTTGAAGTAAGTCCCCACTATGAAGATTTTGAGTTCTTAGTTGACACAGGGGCAGATAAGGCCAGCATAAACAAGTTACCAGTAATAGTCACCATTGGGAAGAAGGTCTGTGAGATTTTAGGGGCGGAGGGCAGACCATTTAAAGCATCTATAGCCAAAAATATAAAAATCAAGGGGAATTCTAGACAATTTTTGGCAGACTTTATCTGTCTGCCAAATTTAGGAAGTAATCTCTTAGGAAGAGACTTAGAAGTCAAATTAAAGGTAACGCTCACCTCACGAGATAGAAAGATAGTAGTCCAAGTCATGAATTGACCCACTGGGGAATCCAAGGTTGGTGTGACCACTTTTTACGGGAGAATTTATGTATTAGAGTGTATGACCTGGAAAAGGCAGTCACAGACGCATACCTCGATACGGGTTAGTCAATAACATTGACTCACACTGAAGTCCATATTTTGTTGCTCAAACTTTGCATCAAGTAACAAAAGCCCTGGAGATAAAGTAGAGATTGCACACCCCATGGCATCCTCAAAGCTTGGGAACGGTAGAAAGGATGAATAGAACTCTTAAAAATGTAATAACCAAATTAATTGAAGAGATAACAATGAATTAGCTCAAGTGTTTACCTCTCGCTCTCTTGCACATCAGAACAAGACCTTGGTATGACATAGGGGTTTCTCCTTATGAAATGATGTTTGGACTCCCTTTTCTAATCACCCCTTTCAGTACTGCAGATTATTTAGAAGGGGAGGCAGCAACTCAAAAATATTTAAAAATCATAAGAAAATCCCTAGGCCTCAGAAAGAAGGGGTATCTCCCCCCAAACCTCCCCTCTGGATACCAATGCCCACAACATCAGTCCGGAGGATTGGGTGCTAATAAAATCCTGGAACACCACCACTCCACTAACACCCAAATTTGAAGGACCTTTCCAGGTGTTACTCACCACACACACTGCAGTGCAAACCCAAGAAAAAGGACCAGTGCCACCCCCAGACACCAGACCAGACCCAACAGGGTCACCCACCTCCTCTTGTGCATGGACGGTAATTAAGGGACCAGAAGACATAAAATTGACTTTAAAGAAGACTTGCTAGAAGCTGATACACAGTAGGGTGTTAATAACTGTTTCTGAGTTATAGTACCATAGCGAACGTTTAAGTACTTTGTAACTGTTTAATAAGAATAAGTGTCCTTTAGCCAAAGAAGTCAACCGAAAACAAAAATTTTAGTTAGAATATTATTAAGTCTGCTGGGACTTCTGCAACAGACTGCACACCTCCTCACCTCCAGCTACCAGTGTGCCACTGAGACTCCAGGGACAGACTCTGCATGCCTTCACACCCTCCGGCTACCAGGAAAAAGCTACAACAGCGGGGGTGAGCTCCATGTTGGAAATTTATTATTAAGAGAAAAAATACACTCACAGCTGTGAAAACTAGAGGGCAACAATGCTCTGGGCTGCGACTCCCAGAAAGCAAATCCCAATTTCCAGGGCGGGGCTCTACTTGTTCCGTTTATTTAATCAGAAACATTCCCGGAGTTGCCAGGAAAAAGTTCCAGGACAACATATCCTGCGGATTGCAATGCATTAACACAGTTTAATCACTCTCACACCGAGAAGCCTGAGAGGGGGATTCCTTTAAGGGCGTGCAGCCCTCAGCACCAACTGGAGCTTTCCAGGGATCCCAAATGGCATCCCCAAAAAGTGGCACCAACTGGCCTCAACCCAGTATTTGTGCTAGATAGAGGTGAGCTTGAGGGTCTAGCAGGATTTGGGGATTTCACAGGGATTAGGGACAGAGAAAGAGGGAAGAGTGGGAAAGAAAAAGGGGATAAAAAAGGGGCAATGAAGGGGGCAAAAAAGGGGGGAAAAGTGAGGAAAAAAAGAAAGGGGAAGGAAAGAACAAGGCAAGGAAAGAAGAAGGCAAAGAAGAGACAAAACAGGAAAAGGGAAGCAAGGGACAACACAGGTGTTAAAAAAAAAGGGGGGGGGAAAGAATGGGTTAAAGGATGAAGGGAGGATGGGGGGCAGAAAAGGTGACAAGGAAAGGGACAGGGAATCAAGGGGCTGAAGAAAGAAAAGTTAAGCAAAAAGAGGGCAAAGAACAGGTAAAGATGGAGACAAGGAAGGAAGCGGGGACAGGGAGGGGTAAAGAGAGGGAAAGGGAGCCCGGGGTTTTCCCGCTGCCGAGGAGGAGTCTCCTCTGCCCTTACAGGGGCGTCCGGAGGGCGGTCTATTCCCGCTCCGTGTCCTAAATCTCGAGGAAACGAAACCGCCACAGCTGCGCCCGCCCTGCGGTGCCTCCACCTCCCGAAACACTACACTACACTACACGGCTCCCCCAGGTGTCTTTGCCACTGTCCCCAAGACTGCGACATGCAGCAGGATCTCCCGCCGTACCAGATGCTGCCGACAGAGGTGAAGATGGAGGAGATGCCCCGGAGCACGACGGTGGTGGTGGAGGAGACACAGCAGCAGCAGCAGACACCGCCCCGGGACCACCTGGTGTGGTCCCTCTTCACCACCCTGTACGGCAATTTCTGCTGCCTCGGCCTCCTGGCGTTCGTCTTCTCTGTCAAGGTGTGGAGCCCGGGGGGACACGGGGGGTGGGGGCAGCCCCGGGGACCCCACTGAGTCCCAGACCGCAGGGACACCGACTGAGCCCCCAGCCCGGGATGCCCCATGGACCCCACAGAGCCCCCGTGGACCCCACTGAGCTCCCGGTGCCAGCGTGACCCAGGGACCCCACAGAGCCTCAGCTGAGGGGTGTCCCGTGGACCCCACAAACCCCAGACCAGAGGGTGCCCCACAGAGCCCACAGAGTCCCCTCTTCATGGACCACTGACCCCACAGAGTCCCGGCTGGAAGCTCTGGAGATGACAGGGGTTTGGGGTGGGCAGTGGGCACCTCATGGTATCCCCGGTGTTTTGGGGGGGGGGGGGTCAACCCAGTCTGGCACCTCCAGGACCTCTCCCACAGCCCTGAGCCCCGTGGGGTGTCCCCCTCCAGCCCCCTGACCCTGGCTCTGCCTGTCCCCAGTCCAGGGACCGCAAAGTTCTGGGTGACTACAGCGGGGCCCTGAGCTACGGCTCCACGGCCAAGTACCTGAACATCACGGCCCTGGTGATCAACATCGTCATCGTCGTCGTCGTCATCACCGTCATTGCCACCGTGGTCCTCCCCAGCATCTTCAGAGCCTACCGACAGCCGTAAGGGTAATGGCCGCCCTTAGTGCCATCCTTGCCCCACGGGCTCTGCTTCCCTCCCCGCCCGGGGTTGGAGCCGGGCATGCCTGGGGAGTGCCCTCCTGCACCGAAACTGCAAAATGACAATCCATGTGCCTCACCCGGCGGCTGCTGCTGTCTGTCCTGCCCCTCTTCCCTCCCTGCCCCTCTTCCCTCCCCACTCGGAGCTTTTATGGAGCCCTTGCTGATGGCTGCCCTCGCTGGAGGTGTCCTGAAGTTGACTCTGCTCCCCAGAACAGCTGAGCACCCCCAACCCTGCCACGGCCTGCTTGCTGCTTTGCTCTGGGAATGGAACCCCAGCTGCCTCAAAACAATTCTGAGAAGGGGCACCCGGCTCAGAGAAACCCTGAAAATAAAGTTTTTTTTCACTTTTGCCCTGTCTTGGTTTCATATAATGGAGGATGTGGTTTGAGGTTTGTTCTACAGCAGCTTGACAGGATGGGAAACAATGTCAGCACGTGGAATGTGCCTCAAGGCAGTGGAAACTGCCCCTCATCACAGAAACAATGCTCAGGGGCCACCTCAGACATCATGAACCTGGATAAGGTCATGGTGAGGATGAGGGTGGAATGTGATCCTTGCTGGGATGTCACCAGGAGCACCCCCATCCTCACCAGCCCTCAGGAAGGGTCGGCAGCAAGCAGAGCTGAGGGCAAGGTGGTTTTGGTGGGGCGGGATGTGCAAAGGGCTTGAGCAGGATGAGCTGGAATGGGATTGAGCAGGGTCAGCAGCGCTGGAGAGGCTCCCAGAGGGAAGGGGCCAGTGGGTTCTGTGGCTCCATTCCCCATTGCCCCAGCAGGGCTGGATTCCACATCTCCCCCTGCAGCCAGGTGAGCTGGGATTCTGCTGTGGGATCCTCACAGCCCCCATCCCAGTTAGAACCCGATTTTCCTGGGCACAGCTGCCAGAAAGTACCGGGACTGCATTCCGCGTCTCGCTCTGCTGGCACGCACAGCCGTTACTTTTGTTATCAAACACATCCCAGCCCAGCAGTTTCCTCATATTTCTGCTCTGGATTCTCTCCCCATCCCACAGGGGAGGGAACTCTGGCTGCAGAAAGCCACACCAAGCCCCAGCGGTACCTGTCACCTGCTGGAAAGAGTGGCAGGACCGATCCTCCCACCTCGCGCCTCGGGGCTGCCGCTCCCTGCCCGGGCCCCGGCAGAGCCAGGAGCGATCCCGGTGGGGACATGGAAGATCCTGGCCCCAGCCCATCTGGCAAAGCCTCAATTCTGCAGCTGGCCTGGCTTCCCCCTTCCCCTCTGCACTCGCCCTCGGCAGGGCCCAGTCCTCGGGGCTGGGGCCCCACAAGAATGGGAACAAAACCGTGGCTTTTTCTCTCCCCATGAACATCGTCCTGGCAAGACACCACACTCGTAAGATGTCAGAAATCCCACTCACAAACACAGTGGTTATTTGTTGCAGGATTTCTGGCAATGAGCCTCTGGTGAATCATTTTCTGCTCTGCTTTTTTCCTGGAAAACACGGGCTTCTCGCTGCACGGGCTCCTCCTCCATGGAATCTGCTGCCTGGCCGGCCCCAGGCTTGGCCTGCCCAAACCCAGCACATCCAATCGGAACTCAGGCCAACAAAGGCCATTGCTCCAAGATCCCCTTACTCCTTCTCCCGGTTTTATCAAGTTTCCAGGAAAAATGCAAAGGGCAGCCCCACACAAACCAACACGGAAAAAACTGACCCTTTCCCAGCCCAAAACAATCACCGGCAAAGCCTCCCTCCTTCCTGCCTGTGACCAGTCCAGGCTGCCATGGACAGCTCCCCGGAGCCCACCTGTCGGCGAAACTCGGGAGGAGAAAAAAAACCCTTCAGCACGATGTTTGTGGTGACAGGGTGTGACTTTGTCCTGGCCAGGAGGTGCCATGGAAAACGTTCCCATCCACAGATAGCTCCTTATCTGATGTTTCCCTGTATCTATGCAGACAAAAATAAAAAGAAATTCTTGTTTACAGGTCTTAAATTACACTTAAGAATTACAATTCTTAGTATTTGATCTCCTATTTCGCCTTCAAACCTCATTTTTCGGTTCTCTCACTGACTAATTTCCCGGACAGGGAGGTGATCTTGATTAATGGTCGCTAATGGTCGCTAATATTCACTAATGTTCGCTAATGGTCTTCTGGCTTCTCTCAATCTGTGGATGTTCACATCATCGGCCCTCTCCCAGCGAACAGAATCCTTCGAAGAAAATATTGAATTCCCCTCCCTCTTGGAACAGGCGAACAAACTCCTGATTGTTACATTTTTTAAAATAAAATTTGCATCATTTACGACATCCCCAACCCCCCCCTCAAATTCCCTCGGAGTCCTCTGGGTTCCCCTAAGTCCCCTTAAGCCCCCCACGTGTCCCCAGAGCTGCTCTGCACCCCCAGACTGCGTGGGCTGGGGGTCCCAGAGGGCCGTGCCCTCCCTCCCTCTGCGGGGCGGTGCGGGGCCGGTCCCCCGCCCTGACAACGCTCCGTTCCCGTTCCAGACCTTCATTCCCGGCCATGGAGCCCAGGCAGGCGGACGTGTCCATCCCACTGCAATCCTCCGGGTGGGGGGCGGCCGCCCCCGGCCGCCGGTCCGACCCGCAGCCCCGGGACTACGTGCTCTGGTCGGTGTTCAATGTGCTGCTGTGGTGCGCGCTGGGTGGGCTGAGCTGCTTCGGCTTCCCCCCGCTCGTCTTCTCCATCAAGGTGAGGGGGGGCCCGGGGACGCCCCGCATCTAGCCCTGATCGGCCCCGGGACCCCCACCCAGACTGACCCCCAGACAGCCCCTCCCAGGATCTCCCTCCTCTGACTGAGCCCGGCACGGGACCCTCGACGTGCCCCGGCTCCCTCCCCAGATCCGGACCTCCCACCCAACCCGACCCGGACCTTCCCCTCACCCCGAGATCCCCAGTCCCGTCCCCCCACCCCTAGCCCTCCCTGGCACCGTCCCGGTCCTCTCCCCCCTGCCCACCTCCCTCCAAACGCCTCTCCCACCCTCGGATTCCCAGATCCCCTCTCCCACCCTGGCACCCCCCAATGCCGTGCCGCCCCCCCCGAGCGCCGGGACCGCGGGGCAGCGCCCGGTGGCCTTACCCCGCATCCCCGGGGTCCCAGCACATCCTCGCGGCCACCCCGGGTGGGTTGGCCCCCCGGTCGGTGCCCCGCACACCCCGAGCCCCCCGTTTGCTCCCCAGGCCCGTGACTGTAAGTCGGTGGGGGACCTGGAGGGTGCCCGACGTCACGGCGGCCGCGCCAAGGTCGCCAACATCATCTGCTCCGTGGTGGTCGGCGTCACCTGGGTGATCTTCATCATCATCGTGGCCATCTTCTTCTCTACAATCAGGGCCACCTGAGCACCGCCTGGCCCCACCTGCGGGGTCCTCCCCTCGCTCCTCCTGCCTCCAAAATGTGCCCGTCCGGGGCGCGGGAGCGAAGGGAGAGACCCCGGTCCCCTCGCTGCCAACGTCGCCGGTGTCCCCGCACGGACGGGGCGGCCAGGCCGGGGCGCGGGGGACGGCCCCATCCCCGCCCTTTGCTCTGCTCACGCACTTCGCGGCACCCGTGACACACCTGTCGGTCACCGCTGCCACCGATAAAGTTCGTCCCGACAAATCCCCTCGTTGTCACCTCATAGACCGCGGGACGTCGCAGAGAGTCCTCGGGCATCTTTGTGGCTTTCTCCTCCTCCTCCTCCTCCTCATGCTCTTCCCACTACCTCTATCCTGCCGCGAAGGTTCCAGCCCAAAGCCCAGGGAAGTTGCTTCCCAACATCTTGGATGTTATAGATATATATTATAATATTAGCTTTTCGCAAATATTAAATTGAATTTTATAAATGTAATGTTAAAGTAACTTTGTTATAAAGATACAGTTTTTATTTCTGTTTTTAATTAAGCTTAGACACAGTAGTAAAATAGCTAATATGAGTGTTCTTGTGTTAAAATGCCTGCCTAGATGAGATAACACCCAATAAACATATAAAAAAACCAACTGCTTACAGATATACCAACTATCAACGCTCACCATCCTCGGACAGAGCCAAAACTAAAAGTAATAATAAAAAACCCCAAAACCACAACGAAAAAATACACATGCTCTAAAAAAGTAAAACCAAAAAAGAGTCATACTAAACAATTCTTAAAATACGTAAACTAGTTTAAGAAAAACGTTTACCATACGTAAGAGTCTATAAATATACAACAGGCTGATAAAAGGAAAAAAAGTGTTTAAGAAGTATCTCCGAAGATAAGCGTGCTCTTTAAGCACCCAGACACACCCAGCTGTAATCTTAACTCTGTGTTCCTTATCTCCTATTATCCTTCATTAAACTTTATAAGTTTTCATGAGAGAGTAAACGTGTTTTTCACACTGGAGATGGCAGGAAAAGGAAATTAAAGCCCCTCCGCGTGTTTTGGCTGCCCACGCCCCCCACCCGGCAGCCGCTGCCGGGGGATGCGGCTCTTCCACCGCTCTATATTAAATTCCCATTTCATCCATCCGGCGGCCCGAAAGTTCTGCCTCGAGGGGCTCTGCCCTGCCCAGCACACCTGGAGGGTGGGGTCGGAGGTACCTGTGCCAGCCAGCGCCGTGCTGGTCCTGGGCTCCGCCTTGGAGTGACCCTCCTGCGGCGTCGGAGTCACGCCGGAGCCACCCGGGAGGAATGCTCCTCATCCCGGGTGGAATGCTGGCTATTAAAAACCCGCGGGCTCTGCATCCCTGCCTTTCTCCCAGCCCAGCCCGTGGGACAACCGCATCCCTCAGGGCTGTAATTTCCCAGGTTTATATTTAGCGGGGCAGGGATATAAAAGGGGGACCGGCCGCGCTGCCGCGAGGCTGCCGGAGCCGCGGGTGCCCCTCTCCGTGGCCATGGACACCTCGTACCCGCGGGAGGAGCGGTCGCCCTCCAAGCGGTGGCCGCCCGCCGCCGCCCCCACGCCCCGCGACCACCTGGTCTGGGCCATCTTCAACACCCTCTACATGAACTTCTGCTGCCTGGGCTTCGTGGCGCTCGCCTTCGCCGTCAAGGTACGGGAGCTCCGGGAGTCCCTCCCCACGCAGACGCCCGGGGGAGGGATGCCCGAGGAGGCACCGAGCGCTTGGGATAATCCCGGGCGGGCACATCCCAACACTCTCCACGGGCGGGTGACACCTGCCGCTGATTCCAGAGGTTGTGGGACAGCCGTGGATAACCATAGCCCCCTGCCCACCACCCGAGGAGCAGCTGCTTGATCCTAAAAAGTGCCATGGGGACCGAGATTCCTCCGCCCCCCTCCCCCACGGCAGGAGCAGCTCCAGCTGTGGAAAGATGGGGACAAGCAGGGATCGGAACCAGAAAAGCTCCGGAGGAAGCAGGAAGGAAAATCCCAGCCCCAGCTGGGCAAGACTGGGATAGAAAAATGGGTACAGGCAGAGCTGGAGCCAGAGAGGCTCTGGATGAAGAAGGAAGGAAAACACAAGGGGGAAAGGATGCAGGGTCAGAGGGGAACAGGAGCAGCCTGGGATGGATAGATGGATGGATGGATGGATGGATGGATGGATGGATGGATGGATGGATGGATGGATGGATGGATGGATAAATTTTGGGTTGCAAGAGGGACAAAGCCCTAGAGCAGGATGGGGCTGCAGGGAGGGGGTGCAGGAAAGGCTGTGGGAAAGGGCTGCAAGAAGGAGGCTTTGGGAAGGGGCTGAGGGAAGGGTCTGTCCTCGGCTGTTGCAGGCTCGGGACCGGAAAGTGTCTGGGGACGTGGAAGCTGCTCGGCACTACAGCTCCAAGGCGCGGTGCTACAACGCCCTGGCCACGGCAGGCAGCGTGGTGCTGCCACTCCTGCTCGGTGCCCTCATTGTCACCGGTGTCATCCATCTCTCCAAGCTGGCCCAGGAGTCTGTTGGCTTCTTCACCTACCAGTTCAGCGGGAGCGACGACGACGACCAGTGACCCAGGGTGAAGGGCTGGTGGCACCTCCTCTGCGTCACTGGTGGCCCTCCCAAAAGGCCACCACCCCTCTCTGCCACCCACTCCCCAACCCCAGTTATTTTTGTTTATCCTGTGGGATTTTTTACCTCCTGTTATTCTGTGTGAAGCCCCAGCTTCCATGGTCACTATTTAAATCATTAAACGCTTCACACAGTGAGAGTTTCTGTGTGTGGAAAGGGGCAGGGGGGTGCCAATGGGAAAACATAAATTGGGATTTTTGGCTCTGATGGGGGTCCTGGCAGCCAGGAGACTCCATTGTTCCCACAGCCTTTAGGGCCACTGGGACCCCCAGGACTGAGGAGGGGAGGAAGCAGAGACACTCCCAGGCCTCGTGGGATGAAGCAAATGGGGTTGTCCCGTCCCCATCCCAAATGGAGCTGAGACCTGCAAACTCATTACAGCAACACAGACATCCCCAGCCAGTCCCAGCCAGGACATGGGGAAAGCTGGGAAGCTGCTCCCTGCTCCCCGTGCCTGGGCTGGAGACAGCTCATTCTGGGGCTAAAGGACCCCTTTTTTGAGGATAAACCCCCTTTTCTGCCAACTAGCCCTGGCTCAGAGTGGGGCTGTATCCCAACCCCATCCAAATCCCAATCCTGGTGCAGGGCACAGGGCTGGGGACAGCATGGTCCCTTTGTCGTGCCAAGAGCTGCCACTAATTAGGGGCTGGCGGCCGTGATGATGCCGGAGCAGGACCCGAGTAATTACGGCAGCGGGAGCGTCCCTGCTCCAGCCCTAAGCACTCCCAGATGCTTCGGGGCTTGGAGCAGCCGCGAGGCTTTTTATAAACCGGGCCGAGATTCCTGGGGTTGGCTTGGCCAGGACAGACCCCTCGGGGCAGGGAACGCCCTCGGCATTCCCTGCTCCCACCCAGGGCTGCTCTGCACCGGGACAGGGAGGCTGTGGAGGGGAGGATGCTCTGCAGCCCCAGAGCCAGGGGATGTGGACACCGTGTCCGCCCTGTGCAGGAATTCCTTGGGATTTCTGGGGCACCAAAAACGCCCTGAGCAAACCCACAGCAGCTCTTTGCTCGCCCCGAGGCTGCTCAGGCCTGGAAAAGTGCTGCCCTTGTCACCATCTGACAGGACAATTCTACAGATCTCTGGTGTCCAGGCTTCCTGCAGCCCTTCAGAGGGCAAGTGAGAAAGGATTTAACTCTAGAACTGCTTGAAAAGAGAGGGAATAGTGTTGATAAGGGTTTAAAAACATGTGAGGGATGTTACACACCAAATAACAGGAATGGAGCTCTGTGCTGCCCACACAAGGTTAAAAGGCTTTCGGTTGCATATTTTGGAGTAATATTTAGTGTCAAAACATCATTCATCTGGTGAAACAGCCCACGGAGCAGGCAAGAACCAGGGCAGGACATGCTGGAGGAGCTGGAGTCAGGATCCTGGAGTCAGGAATGGGCTTCCTTACAAACACAAACACGTTGAGAGCATGAACAACTCCTGTGTGTTCAGCAAACACATTTAAAATGGTCATTTTCAGGCTTGGTTTCCTCTCCTGCACCAAGGAAGAGATGTGTGGAGGGGAGCGGGGGGCTCAGACAAGGTGACAGCTCCATCCATGATGACAGCTTCAGCCACTGACCCCTTGGGGCCACAAGGACCGGTGACACACACAGTCCTGGGGGGGCAAAGGCCTCCTGGCACAGCCTGGCACTGCCTTTCCACCCACTGTTACCTTCCCCCTCCACCAACATCCCGGATCTGCTGCTCCAGTGGGCAACACCCAGATCAGCCAGGGTTTAGGGGGTCCTGCTGGGTGACCTCTGGATCCATCCAGGTGCTGTGGGGAAGGAGACACTCTGCCCTGCAACAGAAAAGCTTTGTGTGAGATACGGGAATGGTTTCTTCCCAAATGATTTCAGGGAGCAGATGCAGGCACTGCTGCCACACCTTCCCACAAGGGAAAGCACTGTCCCGACTCCAGCACAGCTTCCAGGGGAGATGCCGGAGGGTCTTGGGAGGTCTCAGTCACTTCCATCCTGATCTCCTCCCTGGTGATGGTGACCTCCAGTTTGTTGCCCAAGTAGGAGACGCTGGAGACTTCCAGCTTGGTGATATCATCAGGAAAGGCAGGATCGAAGAGGAGGCCGGACCTCGTGATCCTGGAAAGGCAGGAGCACATCAGGGTGGGAACAGCAGGAGCCACAGAGGAGCCCAGCTCAGGGTCGGGGAGCAGCCACCGCTCCAGGCATCACCACATCACAGCAGAGGAGCCTGAGAGGGTCCTCAGTGCACCCAAGGACCTCTGGGCAAACCCCAAACACACTGATGGAGCACCTGGTGAGGAGCTACTGGGGCTGTGATTCCACAGCCCACCCCAAGACATTCCTGTCCCATTCCAGCTCCACAGCTGGGGCCTGGGCTTTCCACGAGGTCAGATTTCACATTTACAGAAACACAGCTCAGTTCCAGCAGCTGTGCTGGCAGAACCTGGGGAATGCCCTGCTCCTCTCAGAGCAGGTGACCCTCAGACATCCACCTCAGCTCCCACTCCCGTGGGATGGAGGGCTGGAAGCTCAGCACGGATGCTCTGTGGGAAATGCAGGCACAGAGAGCCCCCAAGCCTCAGAGATAGAGATGGATACAGACCTAAGGCCTTGGAGAAGGCTTGAAGGTTTAGAACAGAAAAGTGAAAGAGACAAAGTAAGAATAAAGATTTGTAGCTCAAGCAGAAATTATGCTTTAAGTGGGTAGAAATAGGCCTCATGGAACCGAATAAACACGTTAAGCAAGATAGTAGAAAATTTTAAAGTCTAGCAATAGAACTTGTTATAAAATTGGCAAGAAGTAGAAGATACAGCAGTAAGTGTCTGCAGAGTTTTATGGCTGGATAAAAAGAAGCACATTGTGCCAGAATTGTGTAAAGTGTAGCAATGTTTTGTAGCACTCTGCTACAGTTTGCTATCATTTGTAGCAATGACAGCAAATGAATGGTTGGTTTATGAAGATGCTAGTGAGCTTTGCAGAAGTAGCTGATCAAGAAATATATAAGATATGATAAGAAATACATGATAAGAAATATATAAAAGACATTATAACTTTATATATACATTTGAACTTTATATAACTATAAAATTCAAATGGCTTCTGATGTGATGGCATTGAATGTAGGTCTCAGCCTTCCATGAGACTGATTTTGCAATAGATAAACCATCTTTTAATTGCCTCATCAGTTGACCCCGTCTGCTCTGCATCCCCAGCAGCGCTCCTTCCCCAGAAACAATGGAACAAACATCCCAACTCTCCCTCCATCCCTGAGCCAAAGCCAGGCTGCCTGCGTGGGCGTTGGCTTTGGGTGAGGAAAAACAACGGCCCCTCTTGTCCCCGGCCCAAATCCTGGCGCAGGAGAGCTCTCCACCACCAGCCCCAGAGGGCTGAGAGGGCTGCAGGAGGCTCAGGGCAGGTCTGGGGGCCTGGGGAGCCCCAGCACTGCGCAGGATCCGTGTCCTACAGTGGGAAAGGCAGGGGCGTGGCTGCACAACGTTGTCGCCACCTCTGGAATTTGGCCAGAGCCCCAAAGCTGTGGCTTGAGCCTGTGCCACAAGGGGTCCAACCTGGCACATACTGGGTGCCTGGAGACCTCCCAGCTTGGCCAAAGCCCAGATTTCCAGCTGGGAATGCGGCAGCTCACACCCAGCTCCACCAGGGAATGGGTGGCTTTTCCAGCTGGGAGTACAGCACCCAGCTCCACCAGGGAATGGAGTGGGTTTCCCAGCAGCTCTGGCCACACACGTGGAGTGAAAACACATAGTTAGGGCTGGAAGTTTTCACTGGCAATCAAAAGGCTTGATCCAGACTCAATTAAACCAGGAATAGGCTGAAGAGACGGCGGCTCCAGGGTGGAAACCACCACAGCTCTGCAATTACACAAACAGCTCCATGTTCTCCCAGGATATTTTAAAGCTAAGGAGATGCCTGCTCAATGCTTCACTCCAGGGAGGCTCCCGGAGCCCCACGTGAGCAGGGAGGCCACAGTCAGGCTGCAGGAGGTGATTTCTCACCACATCCAAAGGAGACAGGAGGATGTTGTTGCTGAAGCAGAGAACAAGCTTAGGGAACAGCATTTTGCTTCCCAAATGTCACCTGTCATGAGCCTCTTACCTATTCCCAACTTCACTCCAGCCAAACAGGGACATTTTAAGGGACAAGTGGTTGCTTGGGAGATAAAAGCGACACAACAGGTCTCACCTGAACCCTGTGAAGCCGAAGAGGACGACCTGCAGGAATCCACCCATCCCTGTCAGGAAGTTCACAGCTCCCGACCCATCCGAGTTCTCTGCCCAGACCTGCTCCAGCAGGAGAAACAGATGGTGCAGGAATTGATTTGGGATGCTGTCCCACATTTGGAGGCAAGATGTATTCAATTCCCATCTGTATGGCAGTTATCTTCTGTTAAGTGGGCAGTTTTTCCTGATCTCTTCCACAGCCAATCCTCTTTCAGGGGAGACATCTGCTGTTAATGGGCCACTGAATGTCACTGCATGACTGGTAAGAGCTGTAACATCCCATTGTCAGATGCTCTGCCCAGATGGAGGAGCCAAGCGTTCCTACCTGGATATAATCTTGAGCGTCTGGAACACCAGCAGGGCTTTTTCTGCACTGGATTTCCCAGAGGAACAGCTGCCTCTTCCACTGCCTCTTCAGAGGAAAACTACACCCTTTTCACTGCTCCAACAGAACCACACCTGACACTCCAGGAGGACTGCAGCCACAATTCCAATTGGACTGCTGCCAACACCCTGTCAGGTTGTGTTCTGACTCTGTCAGTGTTGTTTTGGTTCACTGCATTGTTTACTTTATCTTTTTATTTTTTTCCCTAATAAAGAACTGTTATTCCTATTCCCATATTTTTGCCTGAGAGCCCCCATTAATTTCAAATTTGTAACAATTCGAAAGTAGGGGCTCTGCATTTTTTCCATTTCAGGAGAAGCTCCCACCTTCCTTAGCAGACACCAGTCTTTCCAAACCAAGACAGATGTGCCAGGCAGTTCTGTTGTTCCAATCCCATTGTCACCTGCCTGGGAGCAGGAGGGATCTGCAGCCCCGCCACTCACCTTGAAAGGCTCCGTGATGTTGCTGAAGCACTTTTCCAGCTGGCTCCAGGCTCTCTGCAGCTCCTTCAGCTCCAGCCAGCCCACGGCAAACATGCTCTGCCGGAGAGGGAACGGTGACAGCGCGGTGGAGCAGCAGCACCTCCCCACCCCTCCATCCAGAGGGAACATTTCCAGCGCACACCCCAGCTCTGCACTGTCCCCTGGATGGAGCACCCCCTCCCAGGGGTGAATCCCAGGCTGGGCCCTGCCCTCTCCTCACCCAGGTCATGGCTGGCCCGGCCGGGTCGGTGACGGGCTCGTACATCTCCAGGTCGTTCCTCCGCACCTCGGCACTCATGGGATGCATCAGTGGGAACCCCAGCAGGACCACATCTGCCTGTTTCACCGGCTCACCTAGGGACAGGGCTGCTCAGACACTTCCCAGATTTCCTAAGTTTTTGAGCCCACTGGTGAGAAACAACCCAGTGAGGAAGGAAAACCTGTTATGTGTAGTAGATATAATTAACGCCATTTCTAGTATGATATATGTGATATTGAATATTTGTTGGAGTATACACGTTTGTATTAGGAGTCCCCCCAACCCTCGCAGGTGAAACCTGGTGTATGTTGAAACCCCATTTACAAGTAAAAGGATGTGGCTCTCTGGAGATGGCTGTATATCTGAAGCTATACCCCAGGCCTGATCATTGCATGAATGACCTGAGATGGATATCATGGAAATCCTCCTGACAGATACCTGCAAATGCAGGGTTCCCATCAATTTCATCAAGGGATTCAACAACTCCGGACATCGAACTGGGACATCAGATTGTTCTACCTTGTCGCCAAGAAAAGAAATCTCATCAAACTATGGGACTCTGAATAGAAGAAAGGATTGATTGCTGAAATCCTGGCCTCAGGCGGAATTTTCCCTATAAAAACCGCTTGTGCCAGGATGGAGGTGTGTGGGCATAGAGGAAAACCTCTGCTGAGGCTGACTTGTTGTTGCACACCCAGCGCCGACCCCGGGCTCGGCTCTGTTCTTTCCTTGTGGCTGGCTAGATAGAATTTGAATTGCAAAATAAATATTTTATTTTTTCATTTTAATTTGGCTGGAGACATTTTCATTTATAACACACCCTTAGCCCAGCTTGTTGCACTGCAGCAACAGCAGGGACTCTTCTTCTGCCATTCCCAAGTCTGAACCAGTTGGAATTCTGATCCTTCTAGGTTTAAAAGTGTGATCCATGGCCACCACCACGGGCTGCTGCCACTGCCTCCCCACTCACCTGGGCTGTAGCCATCGTACTCAGGGTGGTATTTCCTCTCCTCATCAAAGGGCACTTTGATTTTCCTGGCACGGTCCCCCCACTCCTCTGGCACCGGGAGCAGCAGGTCCCGAGCCAGGTCAGTGGCAAAATTTAAGCTGGAAAGAAGGAGGAACAAGGTTTTATGTCAGGGATGGGTGATGGTGAGAGGAGAGAGGGAATAGGAGCTGCAAGAAAAAGCTGCTGTGGAAGAACAAGGGGCAGAGATTGAGCCAGGGGTAACAGCTTCCATCACTGAGCTAGGAGCTTCTTTCCCTGGCTGTGGATGTCTCCAGCTGGCCAACAGCACAGACACCCCATGGAATGCCAAGGGAGAAGCCCTGCTGTGAATGGAGATCCCTCTCAGCCTCACGTGGGCACTGAACAGCTTGGAGGAGCCAGGGGAGCCCCCACTCTTCCTCTGACTGCAGAGAGGTGACAGGGAGAGCGGTGTGAGGAGAGGGAGGAAGGATCCCCTTGGGATCTGTTCCCATCCCTGCAGAGTGCCAGGTGGCAGAGCAGAGAGCCAGGCAATGCTCCCAAGTGTCATTCAAACATTACCTGCACCGGGCCACGGCGTTGGTGTAAGCAGAGTTATCGACCTGGCTGTGGTACTCGTCTGGGGGCATGACACCTGCGGGCACAGCGGGGGGACACTTTGTACCCCAGCACACTCAGGGGCTGCCGTGGCTCTGGGCCCCTCCTCAGGGACACAGCCGGGGGAAGTGGACCCTCCTGCCTGCCTGGATCCCAGCAGTATGCTCAGGGAGAACACTCAGGGTGCTGGTGCTGGAGCAGGAACAACCCAGGATGCAGCTCTGGCTGGAGCATTCAGGCCCCTCATCCTGAGGGCATCTTGAAGGGGACCTTTAAATCATGGAATCCCAGGGTGGTTTGGGTTGCCTTAAAGCTCATCCAGTTCCACACCCCTACCATGGGCAAGGGACATCTTCCACTAGACCAGGTGGCTCCAAACTTCTGATTTCCACGCCATTTTAATGGCAGAGGTACCTCTGATGTGGTAGAGCTGCTCCTCCTCACTCCACACCATCCTGCTGCACCAGTACTGAGCCACGGCTTCCACCAGCTCCCAGCCCCCATCCTCCTGGAACAGCTTCTGATCCTGGGGGAAAAACAGGGACATGAGGGAGACTCCAACAGATTCAAAGTCAGCAGGAGGATGGAGAGGAGCTCTGAGGAGATGGAGGGCGCAGGAGAAAAGACTGGCCTGGTTTGAGCCAACAGCATGCTGAGATGCCCACAGGAGCAAGAACAGAGAAGGCAGGGCTGCAGGAGTGAGCCTGCAGAGCAGAGAGAGCAGAGTTCCTCAGGGAAGGGACAGTGACAGTGTCCAGGTGTCCTGCCACTGGGCCATCAGGTGGAGCACCCTCCCTTTACCTGCGTGGTGCAGTAATACTGCTCGAAGGCCATCAGGACATCCCCGGTAACGTGGATTTCCTGGGCTCCGTAGATCTCCTCAGGACACACTTCCCGGCCAGTGGCTGCGCTCTCCCACGGGAATTTCGCGCCCTGCCGAGAGAAGGCATCCATGAGCACATCACCTGGAGCTGTGCCCTGCTGAAACAGCCCAGGATTGCTCTGGGGACGGGGGTGGTGTGAGGAACTGCATTGACTTGTTTGTTCATCAAAAGTATGAAATTAGGATAAAAGGGGGGGAAGTCGGGACATGGAATTTGCAGGCTTGACTGGTAACCACAGACAAAGATTGTGAAAGATTTTGCAGGACTGTCTGGAACTGATAACCGCAGTGGAAACCCATTGTTGCTGAAACTGATAACCGCAGTGGAAGGAGACTCACCACCCCCACTTGTGAAACCCATTGTTGCTGGAACTGATAACCACGGTGGAAGGAGACCCATCACCCCCACTTATGCAGGATAAAAAGGGACTGAAGAGAAGGAAAGGTTGTCAGCTTTTGGCGGAACACAGGCTCCGCAGCTGCACCCAGCGCTGTTTGCTTGCTATCACTTGCTGTAATTAATAAAATTATTAATTGATCTTAAAAGGCTGAATCAAATTATTTGCCTCAATTTATAACAGGTGGTGCCACCCCGGCCCGGTGTCCCTGTCCCACCCCGGCCCGGTGTCCCGGTCCCACCCCGGCCCGGTGTCCCGGTGCCACCCCGGCCCGGTGTCCCTGTCCCACCTCGTAGCCCTGTTCCCGCGCGTTGCGCCTGGCGCCCTCCAGCGTGCGGACGCGGTACTGCAGGATGGCGCGGGCAGCCTCGGGATACAGCAGCAGGATATTCGGGAACATCCAGGTGTCCTGCGAGGCCGCGCGGCGGGATTGGCTGGGGGAAAGCATCCAAATACTCCCGCCAGCTCCACCCTTCAAGTACACCCTCATCCCGATGGAAGGATGGAGTCTTGTCCATCCCTATTGAAGGACAGCCTGCTGCATCCCAGTGGAAGGATGGAGAAGGCTCCATCTTTCCTTCAGACTACTGAAGGATAGTCTGCTCCATCCCGATGGAAAGATGGAGTGTCCTCCATCCCACTTGCCGTGCCAAGCCCCCGGGTCAGCACAGCCGCCTTCACCTGGTCCCAGAAGACGTGTCCCCAGTAGTCCTCGCCGCGGGTGCCGTTGGACAAGCCGCCGGGGCTGATGCCGTGGAACGGGACTCCGGGGCAGTCCCGGGGCGGGAGGGCGCTCAGCAGGTAGTAGAGGCAGCCGTGGAGCGCCTGGCGCAGGGCCGGGGGCCCGTCCAGCTCCACGGAGCAGCCCCGGCGCAGCGCGGCCCAGGCGCGGATGTGGGAGCGGAGCAGGGACCCCGCGGCCAGCAGAGCCAGCCCCGCGCTGTAGCTGCGCTTCGCCTCCTCCTCGCTCCCGGCCACGGCTGTCAGGAACTGCCAGCACCGCTCCTGCTCCTCCCCACCCAGCGTCAGCCACTGTGGGATGGGGGTCCACAGCATGTGGACAGTGGGACGGGGGCCCCCCTCCACCTCAGGAACCAGTGTCTGCCCGTAGATGTAGCTGTGGGAGATGGGGAAGTGACTGAGGAAAGTGTTTCTTCCCAATATCCTATCTAACCCTACCCTCTGGCAGTGGGAAGCCATCGTAAATGGTCTCTGGTCCCAAGAATCCTGTTCTAGAGGTCATCTACAAATCTCCTGTTTTCCCCAGCCTCACTTCTTTGGAATCACATCTAGCCTCCCTCACATTCACTGCTCTTACACATCAGTATGAGGCATAATACTGGAGTTGCAAGTAATAAAAATGTTTTCTATGCTTAATTTCAGGGGTCTTTTTATACACCTGCCAGGACAAAGTAGGTGTGCAGAAGCCTTTACACCCTTCACCATTCCAGCCTCACACCCCATGCCATTTCAGCACCCACCCTTCACCATTCCAGCCTCACACCCCTCACCATTCCAGCCCCACGCCCCTCACCATTCCAGCCTCACACCCCACACCATTCCAGCTCCACACCCCTCACCATTCCAGCCCCATGCCCCTCACCATTCCAGCCCCCACCCTTCACCATTCCAGCCCCACACCCCTCACCATTCCAGCCCCATGCCCCTCACCATTCCAGCCCCCACCCTTCACCATTCCAGCCCCACACCCCTCACCATTCCAGCCCCATGCCCCTCACCATTCCAGCCCCACACCCCTCACCATTCCAGCCCCATGCCCCTCACTATTCCAGCCCCACTCCAGCCTTACATCTGCAGTTTATTCCCCAGGGGAGAGCAGGGCACTGTGCGACACTCACTGCGCTCCCTGGAAGTCTGGGCCTGGGGTCAAGTGCAGGTCCTGGCTCTGTTGCACGAACAGGCTCTGGAGCTGGACGGTGATGGGATGCGTGGAGCCATCCAAGCGCTGGATGGTGATGCTGAAGGCCATCAGGTGCACCAGAGAGTGGTGGGCGTAGAGCTGGTGAGTGGCCGTGTAGCCAGGGGACTGAATCGTATGGCTGAAGGTCCCTGCAAGCACAGCCAGAGCCACCAGCCTTTGGAAACACTTGGATTCTGCCCTATCTACTGCTTCCTGCTGGCCAAAGGGTTGCTTTTCCCGAGATCAGATCCAGTTGTGGACTGGAGAACACCGCTGACAGCGAGCCTGGCTGAGCTGCTGAGGGATGGTCTGTGCCATGAAACATTTTACCAGGCTCCATGATTAAAGAGTGTGAAGCCTGGCCCCAGCAGGGATAGAGCTACAGCCTGAAAATCACTTATTCCCACACAAAAGGGGGATTTTCCGCTCGTTCCAGAGGAGCAGCACCCCGAGGCGAACAGAGAATGAGGAGAAGGAAGATGTGAGTGAGCGGAAAAAGCAGCAGAAGCAGAGAGAACCGAGCTGCTGGCAGAGCCCCCAGGGCAGGTGCCGGCTCCTGCTCACCTGTCCAGGTGTTGAGGGTGAAGCTCTCGGCCGGGCTGCGGGCACCGGGCGCTGCCATGCGCAGCCCCAGCGGGCTGGGGAGGTCGGCGCGGTGCGTGTCCCCCGCGGCCCCGCTGTACACGCCGGCGGCGTGCAGGATGTCCCGGAACACGCGGGTGCCCAGGAAGGCATTGGTCACCGTGGGCAGCAGCCGCGGGTCCCCGGGCAAGGCCGTGGCCGTGAACACGCCGGGGTCGCCCTCGCCATCGGCCATCGCCACCGGCCCCACCTGCGGAGCTGCAGGGATGGGACGAGGGCTGAGGGGACAAAGTCAGCTCCCTGTCACCCCCTCCCCGCCTACCACCAGTGGTCTCTGCCCCTCTGGTCACCTCCAGTGGTTTTCCCCCATCCCAGCTTCCTCCCATCCCCGGGGTGCATCCCCTCCACCCCTTCACCCCATCTCCAGCTGTCCCGAATCCTGACAGCTCACGGGCTTCATCACTTCTCATGCTCCTCCCTCTTCTGCTGCAGTTTCTCCCAACACACACAGCCACCTTCCCCATCTGGCCTCCTCTTCCTCCCAGTGCTGTTCTGTGACACTTTGAAAAGTTCCTGATACTTCCCCCTCTCCCAGCTCACTGCACCCCTCTGTTCCCCCTCAATCCCACATCTCCAGCTCAGCCTCCTGGGGCAGGACCTTTCTATTCCGCTTTTTATACATAAAACTATATTTATGTGTCATGTACAAACATATCTATAATGACAGACTAAAGATATGTACAGCTAGAGACACGTGTAAGCACCTCCTGACAAAAAGCAGCTGCAGCTGGCTCCTGGCAATGCCGGGCACAGGAAAAACACAGGAATGACGAAATGAGGCTCTGAGAGACTGTGAGCAGAGCTGGCAATCCAGCCGGGGTGAAACAGGGGCAAAGAGGGTGCCCAGCCCCCAAATCCCTCCCTGGCAGCAGCTGGATGCAGGAACGCTCAAGCTCAGCTCGGTTTCCTCACTGAGACTGAGCTGTGAGGAAAATCCTGCCTTCGGGAAAGTGAGAAATCCCGAGCCAGCCCGAGCCCCAGGGCGCGGAAGGGAGGAGGTGGATCTTGCCTTCTGTCCCGAGGCCGGGCTGAGCCTGAGCAGGCGGAGAGAGGCTGCTCCAGGGAAGGACGGAAGTTGCCCAACCGAGGAAAAAGGAAGGAAATCGCTTTTTTTCTTTCGTCTCCTTAAAAAGAAAAAGTTGGAAAATTGATCCTGGACATGCAGGTGTTTGCCCAGCTGAGCTGAGTGCCCGCGGCAGTCCCGGGGCTGCCTTGTGCCTGGGAAGGAGGAACTGAAAGAGGAAGACCAAGCTGGATGAGTTATGTTCCCAAAGCCGCTGGCAGAGAGCCGGGTTAGCAGCACACCCCACTGACCTCCCGTGCCCCCAGCCACGCTCTGACCCTTCCCCTTGCCTCTTTCCAGGGAGGACAAAAATTCCATCTGGACTTTGTCTCTGGCATGCCTTTCCAAGCCACTTCCAGCTGGTCCCGTCCTGGTGGGTCAGGGATCCAGGGCTGGAGCTGCAGCCAGGTGCCACTGGGCGCTCCGAGCCACCGGCCCCGGTGTTCACCGGGATTGTTTTATTGCCTGATCCAGCATTTACAGGATTGGCATAACGCATCTGTCCCACTCCGTAAATCCATGGAAAAGCCCCCATGGAGCCTGGCTGGGACAGTCCTGCAGCTGCCAATGCCCCAGGGACGCCTTGGGGACACCCTGACAAAGGGCAGAGCCCGAGCAGTAACACTTGCTCCCGGCTCTACTCCTTTGGTATTCCAGGGTCTAATCCCACCTGGGCCCCAGCAGGATTCATTTCCCCTTTGGTTTGTTTCTCACAACCATCTGCTGATTCCAGCACAGGCTGAGTCCATGACATGGGCAGGAATATCCATCCCCTGGAGAGCAGGCATCCATAGGGATTCTGGGGCACTGGAATCCCCCTCCAGCAACCACCAGCACACAGGGACAAGCAGTTCCTTCCCCAGCTGATCCCAGTGGCAGGCATCCCATTTCCTTCCCTTTATCAGAGGAATTTGGAAATAGCCCTTTCCAGAAAGTCCCTTCCTGCTGAATGGTGCTTTGAGTGTTATAAAGTTTATAAAAGCCCAGAGAAGAGGAGGTCCAAGGAGAGAGGAGTTCTGCTCCAAAGGAAAAGTTTTGCTCTAAGGGAAAAGGCCCCACCCAAGAGGAGGTCTCTGCTCTCCAGCAGAACATCTCAGTGCCCCCCTGCACTGGCTGGAGACAGTTTTTAGTCTCAGACCCCTGGGCAGTGCTGAGGGGAAAAAAAAATCCCAAAACAATTAAGGAAAGAAAAATTAAGCAGAGAGCAATTTGAGAAAACCTGTCGGGCTGTTCCTCCCTGTGCCCCTGGAGCTGTGCCAAGGGGTGGCAGGGGGGTGGTGGCAGCAGTGACAGTGACAAGCTGGGCAGCTGCAGAGAGAGGAGCAGCAGGATCACCCTGAGAGCGCCATGAGGGGTTTCCAGAGGGGCTCCCAGCTCCTGGCAGCTGCACTCCGGATCAGCCGGGTCCCCCGGGCACAGCTCCGCTCCCACCCCCCTGAGCACATACTCTCCGGTGGTGTGAGTATCCTGGGGGGCTGAAAAAGTGGGAACAGCCCGGTTGGAGGGGCACAAACCCTCTGTGTGTCTGGGCCAAACTGTTTTGGAAGGGGGTGGAAGCAAAAGGGGAGGGGGAGGAAAAGAAGGAATGCGCCCTCAGGTTCCAGCCCACACCCCCACAGTGTCCATGTCCTGCTCCCCCCTTCCCGGCTCCTGCTCCGTTTGATTTTGTCCTTTCAGCCTTTTTTTAAACCTTTGAGGTTTGGGGGTCCCTGCAGCCCAGGGCAAGCGGCAGCAGTGACACTGGTGGTCCCTCAGGGCCACACCCAGACCCTGCCCCCCTATTCTGGGACAATCACCCCAAAGGGGTGTCCTCACAGGCAAGGACAGGGGCTGCTGTCACCACGGAGCCCAAGGTCCCTCTGACACTCCCCCTGCAGGGACAGTCCCCCCCCAAACCAGACCCCCCCAGGCTGGGTAGAACAAGATGGGAAAAAGAAGCTTTCCCCCAAAATCGTGCCTGATTCCCCCTCCACCCCTTTATCTGGGGTTCTCCCTCCGCTGCCTTTCCAAGGTCTTCAACAGAGGAGCTGCAGGAGCCTGGGAGAGGCTTTTTCCAGGCAAATAAATCAAAGGAAGGTGCCAGTGTGGGAGGCTAAGGCTGTCCTGGTTGTACTGGGGAAATGAGGGGCTGCTGCTGGCTGCAACTCCCATCCCAAAGTCACCTGAAAGTCAGGAACACTGCAGGCCCCAGCCACAGCCTCAAGGTCAAACACTGCTCCAGTGTCCCAGAGGAACAACAAACCTGGAGAGCACCAGCTCCATCCACTGCCAGTGGGAACAGCTCTGCTCCCCAAATCTCCCTCCACAGCCCCAGGACAGGTGCCAAGGACGGGAAGAGCACAGGGAAGTGAGCTGGCTGCGGTGTTGGACGGCAGCAGCACAGCCATCCCGGGAACCCTGTGTGCCATCCCACTGATTCCTGCTCCTTGTCCCCCTCAGGAACAAGCCATCGCCCTCACCCTGATGTTCTCATCCTTCCTGGTGCCCACAGCCTGGGTCCTGAGCAACATCTACAACTACAGGAGCAGGCCCGAGTGAGGAGTGGCAGGAGCAGCCTGCTCCCTGCTGAGAGCATCCCAAGGGAAGAGCCCTCGGGCAGAGCCTCACCATGGAACCCCCCAAGTCTGCTCATTAAAATCCACTTTGCATTCAACAAGGCCTCACTGGGTTTGCTCCATCCTGTAGGGAACCAACCGGATCTGTGCCTGCTGCCCTGATGGCAGCATTCCCTCAAGGGCTGCCAGCAGGTCCCAATGGGAAGGCACATTCCCTCTGGAGCCTCCACCAGCTGCAGTGCTGCGTGCACCCAGGCAGCTCTCCCAGCACAAGCAAGGAAGCCATCCCAAGGTAAATTCCCAGCAGGAAAACACTCAAAGGCTGGAGTGACATTAAAAGGGCGCCACGGGCTGGGGGCTGGGCACGCCTGCCCACTCCCTGCCCTGTAGGAAGGGCCTCTCCAGCCACCATATCCCAAATTACCTGTGCCAGGGAAGCAGCCAGCATGTTGAAGGTTTGGGTAGTGAGGGGTACTTCCAGGTGTCTTGGGAAAGCCTGTCACAGTTCTGCAGATCTGACCCTCATTCCCAGGAGCTGCTCAGAGCTTTCACAGCCAGGGGAGTGCTCCCACAGCACGGGAGCTGTGCTCCTGGGAGGAGCTGGTACTGCTTCCCACAGTGACATTCCAGATTTTGGATGCTGATCTCAAGCAGCAGCAGCCCCACAACTCTGACTCCAGTGGAGTTTCCTTTGTTCCCTAAAGCGTAGTGACAGCCCTGGGAATAAGGATGAGATCTGACATGGCACTGGGAAGGAGATTGTGCTCCTTTAAAGCTTCTCCTGTCCCTAGCTATGAAATAAAGGGAATATTTTCCTGATTCGAACACCTACTTCTTCCACACGCTTTCCTGAAGTCATTAAAGTGGCACCAGGAGTAAGCCTTGGAAGACAGGATGCAGCAGGAATTGGTCAAGTCAAATCAAGTGGCTGGGCAGGGAAGAGGCAGGCACTGGGCACTGAACAACCCCCTATCCAGGAGGGAATTTCAGCCAGAAGGGCCTGGAGAGCACCCAGAGGAGGGTGAGCTGAATACAGGCTCCAGCAATTCCATTTTGTCCTGTTTTCCAAAGTCTGCCTCCTTTGTGTGAGGCATCTCTGCACCTGTCTGGTATCAGCCACATGCTCCCTCCTTTCTCTTGCTGGATTAACACCTTCAGTCAAGGCAGGAAAAGCAGGAAAAGTACAAAAATTCTAACAGTGCCATTTGCTAATTACACCAGAGAACCAAACTGGTGAGGAAAGCTCCTGAATCCCATGAGTGGCAAGGCCTGACCCTGGAAACATATTTTTAAAGGAATCATCAGCAGCTCAGCTGCCAGTGACGGAGGCAACACAGAATTCCCAAAAAGGGAAGGCAGAGACGTTTATTCCGGCAATGCCACTGCACCTCACCTGAGCACAAAGCGTTGGTGAAAGACACCCACCCCCTCAAGTGTATGGACACACCCACTAACCAGGAATCCCGGGAAAACCCTTGGATGGAGCAAACAATGCCTCTGCTGCAGATGAGGAGGGGCAGAGGGAAGCAGGGCTAGGGGAGGAAGAGGATTTAGGGAATGCTGCCTCAGGCTGCTGCAGGGGCAGGGGGAGAGGGCAGCAGGACAGGCTGTGTCCCCTAAGGCCAACACCCCTTGGATCCTGCACTAGGATCCCACCCTCCTGCAGCAGCTGGAGGCAGGAGGGATCAGGAGTGATCCATCCCCCCAGGAAGCAGCTCTGGGATCAGGGATCAGAGTCACTCGTGCCAGCAGAGGGAAAGCTTGGCTCGAGCACCAAAGGGGCACACAGCGAAAGGCCACGTCCTCATCCTCCTGCTCTGCCCACCCACCCCTCCATGGATTCAGTACAGTCAGTGCTCCGAGTGCTGCCAGCCTCAGGAGCAGCAGGAATCACTCTCTCCTCTATGTCAGGATGTCGTGGGCTTGGTGCTCCACCAGCATCTCCATGCTCCGCACGTCCGTGCACCAGAACTCCAGGCGATCCTTCATGCCCTTGATCTGCAAGGCAAGGCCACAGGGAGAGTGCCTCAGCTCCTGGGAATGCCCACAGGCTCCTTCACACACCTGAGAGCTCAAACCATCCCTCAGAGCCCCACACACTGAGACAGGGAGATGCCCCATCCTGGGAAGTGTTTCAGGCCAGGCTGGATGGGGCTTGAACAACCTGCTCTAGTGGAAGGTGTCCCTGCCCGTGGATGGGCTTTAAGGTCCCTCCCAACCCAAACCATCATGGGATTCTGGGATTAACAGCTTCTACCAGCTGAGCTAAACTGAAATGCACCAAAGGAATTGTCTGCAGCTGGAATTCCAGGCACTGATTTTTGGGTTTGAAGGTAAAGACACCCTGCACAGTCTCCTTAAGTGTTATAAGGATGAACTTGAGAAGCTCAACAGCTCCATTATATCCTGGCCTTCTCTCTTCCCAAAAGGAATGTGCCTCCTACATCCCTGAAACTCCCAGAGGTTGTTTCATGCATTTGGGAATGAGGCCTGGATCCTTCTGGAAAACACAACCATGGCTTCTGTGGTCCATGGTGTTTGTGTGGCTTTCACAAGGGACTGATGTGCCAGCCCTGTCCTGTCCCACCTCCTGGAAGGTTTTTGGGTGAAACACCAGGGGCAAAGCCAAGCCCCCAGGGAAGCTCATTCCCAAGCCATGACTCATCCTGGCTGTGGTGTCACTCCCAGGTCACCTCTCCCTGGCCCAGCTGGAGCTGGTGGCCATTACCTGCTGCAGGTCCAACACCCGTGGCTGCACCCACGTCATGTGCACCCTCTTGTCCACCTCGTCGATGCTGCCCTTCACCAGCCCCACCGAGAGCGCCTTCATCACCAGCAGCTCCACCTGGGGACACAGATAATCCTGGGAAATGACCCAGACCACCCCGCTTTCCCCCTGAGATGAATAAAACTCGGCATCTTCACATGAGATCCCCTCAGAACCCAGGGCAGCAGCTCTCCCAGCTGTCTCCTTTCAGGTGACAGAACTGCCTTGGGACTCAGCACCTTGGCAAGAGGAGTTCTTCTCCCTAAAACTTTCCCCTAAAGCTGGATTTTAGGTTTTTTTTTTAGTTCTTTTTCCCCTAAAAGAACTAGAATTATTTTCTTTTCTCTGAAATCCAAGGAAGAACAAGGCAATTGGAAAAAGCCAAAAGAGCCCAACTGTCCCCAAGCAGCAGGTGGAAGTTGGTCTCTTCTCCCAGGGACCAAGCGACAGGACAAGAGGAAACAGCCTCAAGCTGCACCAGGGGAGGTTCAGGTTGAAAATCAGGAATAATTTCTTTATGGGAAGGGCTGTCAGGCATTGGAAGGGGCTGCCCAGGGAGGTGCTGAAGTCCCCATCCCTAGAGGTGCCCAAGGAATGACTGGATGTGGCACTCAGTGCTCTGGGCACAGGCTGGACTCGATGATCTCAGAGCTTTTTTTCAGCCTAAATGATTCTGGGATTCTGTGTGGTTCAGGTCTATCCAGGCACTCTCAGAGCTCCAGAACCTGGACATTACCAAGGGTGTCTAACCCCAAACTCACCTCGTTGACGGTGACTTTGGCACTCTTGGCAATCTCCTCGAAGGTGAGCTGGCGGTGGTTGGCTGGGCGGGTGAAAGTCATCTGGATCCAGGGAACAAACCAAAAAAAAAAAAAACAACCCCCACAGGGTTTTAGGGATTCCCACAGCTCACAGAGCCTGCCCCAAGCTGCCCTGCCCAGTCTCACTCTGCACTGGCAACTGCATTTCTCATGTTTAATCAAAGTAATTCAAACAAGAATGTTTTACACTATTATGGTGAAAGCAGAGCCTTCCAGTGACAGAAAGGGACTGTTTCAGATTATCCATCAGGGAAAGGACCCTCAGTCCTTGGGAAACAAAGGTGTTGAACTCTGTTCTAAAAGCCTTTTTTCATCCTGGAACATACTGCAGACACCATCCCTGAAGGATTGCTCTCCCCCTCCTCCACATCACAGAATTAACATCTTCCACTATCCCAGGTTGCTCCAAGCCCTGTCCAACCTGGCTTTGGACACTTCCAGGGATGGGGCAGCCACAGCTTCTCTGGGCAGCCTGTGCCAAGGCCTGACCACCCCCACAGGGAAGATATTCTTCCCAATATCCCACCCAACCTTCTGTCAGAAAAGCCATTCCCCCTTGTCCAGCACTCCATGCAAGAGCCCCCCTGGACCTAGGGACAAGCAGCCCAGCATGAGGTGTTTTCCCTCATGGCACCTGCCTGCGCCTCCATCTACAGGTCAAATCCACACTGAAATTCCTGTATCCAGGAGATACTGCAGGTGAGTGACCAGACACACTGAGCACATCCCAACTCACCTCCATGAGACACAACAGCTGGATCTTCTGCAGCAGGAGTGCTTCGTTTGCAGCCAGGTCGGGCTGTGAGGAGAGAAAAGGCACCAAATCAGGTCAGGATTACATTTTCTCCCCATCCTGGGGCAGAACAGCTTTACATAGAGGAATAAATCCCTGGGAGGGTTTATTTAAGAGGAAGAAGGCTACCACAGCCCACCCACCAGCCAGGAATGGTCCCAAAAAACAATCCAAGTGCCAGTGAACTCACAAATCCATTGCTATGCCAGTGATTCCTGGTGTAGCCAGTGCAGGTAACAACCAACATCACTCTTTCCCCCCACACTTCCCAGAACAGGAAGGAAAACCACTGTTTTCCACTGGAAGCACTCCAAAGGGAAGCCAAAAAAAAAACTAATTACGTGTATCAAGATGGAATAACCACTCCTAGGCTCTGATCAGAATGGTACCAGTGCTCCAGAGCCAGGACTGAGGCAGAGTTGATTAAGAAAAAGTCCACAGACTCCAAGTGTCAATCCAAGTGGAAATCCCAAGCCTGAGCCTTCAGCAGTCCCAGAGCCCTCACCTGCTGCCCCCAGGCTGACTTGAGGGCCTGGAAGGTCTCCACGTTGCCGCTGTTGAAGGCGAAGAGGGTGTCAATGAGCCACTGCCGGTCCGTGCTGCGCAGGGACTCCAGCACGGGGTGCATCAGCTGCAGGGGACAGGCAGGAGGGTGTCAGCAGGGGAAAACCAGCTCCTGGGGCTCCAGGGATGAAGGGGTGTGGCAGCACTCACCAGCTCCCCAAAGTTGTAGACGCCTTCTCCCAGCAGCCCGGCCAGCCCCAGGGTAAAGGCTCTCTCCTGCTGCTCTGATACTGGAAGAAAAAACAAAACAAAAATAATTTGGATGAAAAAATAGCCAAACCAAACCCATACGGATAAAAAATACCCTAACCAAAAGTAATTGGTATTGACAACAAAACCCAAACCAAAAATAATTTGGATAAAGCACCACTTTAAGCTCCATTGAGCCATCCCTCACATACATTAAACTATTTCCAGCCCTCATCTTCCCCCACAATGCCTGAAATTCAGGAGCCTGCAGTAACCACAGCACAAAAGAGCTGCTTTTTGAATCCAGAGTGAAAATTTTTGGAAATTGGAACAAACTTGTCCTTGTGGCAGGGGCATTCCCCCTCTTCCTCCCCGTACAACTCAGGAGCAGGTCCTTGGGGGCCACTCCTCAGTCCAGCCAGACCTCGGATCCACCATAGCACAGCCAAAATGACACGGAGGGAAAACCTCAGCCAGGGCATTTATTTGGGTTGGGGGATGAAGCGGAGCGTGGAAGGTGGGATTAGCCCTGGAGAGGAGTTACCTGGCAGGTCCTTGACCTCGATGCAGCCCAGGAAGCGCAGCGCATCCTTGTAGTAGGCGGCGTGGTTCCCCACGGTCTGGTAGTACTTGCTGGAGAGGTCGTAGAAGCGGCTGTGCACTGATGTCACCCCGGGCAGGGTGTTCAGCATCTCCTCCACCTCCTCGATGGTCTCCTGAGAAGGACAAGACCTGGCTCTTACAGTTCCCAGCTCTAAGGGTGGCAATCTTTCCAAGGGATCCCTGGTGACATCCCAGGCAAAGCCACCATCGCTCCCACACCCTTCCCTGTGAGGAGGGTGCTGAGGCCCTGGCACAGGTTTCCCAGAGAAGCTGTGGCTGCCCCATCCCTGGAAGTGTCCAAGGCCAGGGCGGAGCAACTTGGGCTAGTGGAAAGTGTCCCTGCCCATGACTGGGTGATCTTCAAGATGCCTTCCAACCCAAACCATTCCAGGATTCCATCACCCAAACCCATCCCTCTGCATTTGCTCTAGGAGAATCAAAGCTGCCCTGCCTGAAAAACAAAATTTTGAGTTTAATAGATGGTTTTTAAACCAGCCTAGGATGACAAACCCCATGTGCTTGGCTCAGACAACAACACCACAGGTCCTGGCGAGCTCAAAAGTCCCTCAGGACCAGGAGCTGGGATAACCAAGGAATGTCACAGCACCCCTAAACTCCCCATCCCAGGCCACCGCTCACCTTGGTGACCTGCAGGTCCCCGATGTTGAGCTTGAGGGCCCCGATGGCTGTTTTGCAGAGGATCACAGCCTCGTCGCTGCTCTTCACCTGCAGGGACACAGGGACCTGTTCAGAGTGTCACCTGCAGCCAGGTGTGCTCCAGGGGCTGGACAAATGCCACTTGTGACCGTATTCCTGCATTCAAATCCCTGTGGAAAGGTGCTGCTCTCCAGCACAGGTGACACACGTGCCAGTGACTCTTGGCCTGCTCAGAGGCAAAACTCACTAAGAGCAACTTCCAACATACCTTTTCCCGGGTCTTCTCCAGAAAAGTCAGAGCCACATTGGGATCTGGAGTAGAGGGAAAAACAGATTTAAACGAGCAGCTCTCATGGAGCTAAACCTCGCCTACCAAGCCACCTTTGACAGGATTCCTGATGGCTGGAATATGGGTTTTCCATGGCCTCAGCCTGCAGCAGCTGCTGCCAGGCAAGCTGGCCTTTTCCTCACCAACCACCTCTCCAGAGAAGCTGTGGACTTCCTGCTCAAGGAATCATCAATAACTTACACTTTCTAAGCCAGCACTTTCCCTTCCTGACACAGCAGAAGCACAACACCTTCCCATCCAAGACTGACCTATCCCTGGCCATGTTCCAGAGGTCACAACAGGACAGGGAAGAGGGGAGGACACGCACCTGTCATCTGCCGCACCACGTGCAGGATAATCTCCACCAGGGACAGGGGGTTCACCCTGCAGAGAGCAGTTCAGAGTCAGCACAGGTCCCCCAAGCCTCCCAGGTGACCCCAAGCCCCCCCAAGTGACCCCCAAGCCCCCCCAGTAACTCACCTGTGCTCAAACTCGCTGATGAAGTTCTCGTAGAGCTGCAGGGACAAGGACAGGGACACTCATGGCAAAGGACACCCGGGTTCAGAGCTCCTCACCATGTTTCCTCTCTATTCCAGCTCATTTGAACATCCCTGGAAGTGCTGGGCACGGCTGTGAGCCAACTGGGCTAGTGGAAGGTGTCCCTTCCAGGGAGGGTGGAACATGATGGTCCTTGAGGTCACTTCTAACCCACACCATTCAAATCCCTCAATCCTATGATTTTTCCAGAAAATCAGGCATCCCATAAAGAAAGTCCAGTACTGTTCAGAACGCAGAGCTGCTCATTCTATCTAATGCTATCCCCATGAGCTTCTTCCAGTGAACACCCATCCTGCACTTACATACCTCTTGCAAAAACATGGAATGAAAAAAAAATCTCCTTGCAACTCCTAAAGATAATAAATTTAGGTAAGTGAAGTAAAGAATTACTGTGAAGCTTCTGAACCCAAGACATTTAATTTTAGTAGAATTTCCACAAAGTAGCCAGTGCAAACACCCCAGAAGCTGAACTCACTCAGGTCAGTAATCCTCCAAGAGGATTAAGAAAGAGAGAAGCCACAGACTGTTTTCCCTGGTACAGAACACAAGGAAAGCTGGGAAGAGTCGGCTCACCTTGATGAGCCCATCTCCCTGGGCGAAGCAGGGGTCCTGCACGAAGTCCAGCACCTGCAGAGTGAGCTGGTGCCACAGCCTGGGGACACAGAACAGCCCCGTGAGCCGCCGCGCCACGGCCCGGGACGCGCCCGGCAGCGGCTGACGGGGGCGCGGATCGGGGGCGAGCCGGGGGTGGAACCCCCTGACAGGGCAAACACCGCCGGGTCACCTCCCGGGCGGCTACCGAGGCGGCTCAAGGGACGCGGGCCCAGCCGGGCCCCTCAGCCGCGCGGGGCTCCGGGGCCCGGGGCGGGCGATCCCCCCGCACCCCGTCCCCGCTCACTTCTTGTTGTACAGCTCCTCGAGGCGGTGCCACACGGCGGCCTGGCCCGGCCCCGCGCTCTGGCTCTGCTGCAGGAAGCCCGGCACGTCCTTCATGGCGGCGGCGGGGCCCGGACGGGGCCGGGACCGGGGCCGGGGCCGGGACCGGAGCGAGGAGGCCGCGCCGTGCCCGCTGTGCGCACTCACTTCCGGCCGCGCGGGGCGCGCCGGGTACCGTAACGCCCCGTGCCCGCCGCCGCCGCGCACTCGCTTGGCGCCGGTCCCGCCGCGCCCCGCGGTCGCCACGGCAACATCGCCACGCCGCCGACCCCCGGGCCTTCCCCCGCCGCCTCTCCCCGCGCCCGCACGGCCGGGCCGAGCCCGGGCGGGGTGAGCGGCGGCGGGGCGGCGGGGGCGCGGCGCGCGCGCTCGCGGCAGTGCGGTAGCGGCGATGGAGCGCGGGGCGCGGGCGCTGCTGGCGGCCGGTGAGCGCCGGGCGCGGGGGGAGCCCCGGCACCCCCGGGCCGCCCCCAGCACCGCTCTGCTCTCTTCTTGCAGCCTGGAGGAGCCTGTGGGAGCGCGGGCCCCGCCACGGCGGCAGCGCGGCACGGGGCGGCGGGCACGGGAAGGGGCCGGCCGGCGGCGGAGCCGGGAGGTAGGTGGGGAATGCCCGGCTGGCGGCTGGAGCATCCCTGCGGGACGGGAGCGTGGGGATCGGGGCTGGGATGGGATGTGCTCCCGTGATGGAGGATGTTCCGCCCCGTCTAAGCAGGGACAGCGCGCTGGGAGCCA